>NC_135206.1:1131169-1731169 GCF_050948175.1 Xylocopa sonorina | reverse complement strand
TGACTTTACGATCGCCCTCAGAAACACATTTTATTGTTCTTTGTTTATGACAGCCAGATAAAATCGGGTGTAAGTTGTATGTTTCGAAGTGAAAATTATCACATTTTACCACAGTTCTTCCCAAAAAACTTACGACGGCTATAATCATTTGCTCAGCATATCATTTTTCTATTCTCCAAGCAAATGACGGCTATAACCGTCGTGACGACTATACTGCATTTGCTCTACTAATTCATTGTATTTACTTAATTCATGAAAAAATACTTACAGAATAAATGGTTCGTCTTCACAGAATCATCTTTCGACTGCGTTAACTGAAATAGACTGAACTTTTGGTACAACTGCGTGATCGACTGTTATAGCATAAAAATTATTAGCAATAGAAACTAATAGCAGTGGAATCTATTAGTAACAGAAATTATTAGCTATAGAAGTTATTAACAATAGCAACTAATAACAATGGAATCTATTAGTAACAGAAATTATTAGCTATAGAAGTTATTAACAATAGTAACTAAAAGCAATTGAAATCATTAGCAAAAGAAATTATTAGCTATGGAAATTATATTGGCTATGGAAATTATTAGCTATAAAAATTATTAACAATAGTAAGTAAAAGCAATGGAAATTATTAGCTATGGAAATTATTAGCTATGGCAATTATTAGCTATGGAAATTATTAGCAACAGAAATTATTACCAATAGAAATTATTAGCGAAGGAAATTATTAGCAATAGAAATTACTAGCAATGAAAATTATAAGTAATGGAAATTATTAGCAAAAGAAATTATTAGCTATAGAAATTATTAGCAATAGTAACTAATAGCAATGGAAATCATTAGCTATGGAAATTATTAGCAATGAAAACTAATAGCAATGGAATCTATTAGCAATGGAAATTATTAGCTATGAAAATTATTGGCAATAGAAATTACTAGCAATGAAAATTATAAGTAATGGAAATTATTAGCGAAAGAAATTATTATCTATAGAAATTAGCAATAGAAACTATTAGCACTGGAAATTATTAGTAAAGGAAACAACTATTAGCAATGATATTCTATTAGCAATGGAAATTATTAGCAATAGCAACTATTAGCAGTGGAAATTATTAGCAATACAAATTATTTGTCTCTAAAAATACTCAAATGTTCCGAAGCGAAAAAAAAACTAATATGCTGTCTAGCATGCTGTCACTTTTTTTCTAGATGCGTTACTCAATAATTTAACAAGTGTATGTATTAGTACACTTCGCACTAACGCTTTTTTTTTTAGTGATTAAAATATGCACGACGGCTATAACCGTGATTTGCGTACATATAGATCTGACGACTACAACCGTCATTTGCGTACATATAGATCGGACGGCTACAACCGTTATTTGCGTATAGATCGGTCTGACGTCTATAAACGTCATTTGCGTGCATATAGATCTGACGGCTATAGACGTCATTTGCGTATACATCGATCTGACGGCTACAACCGTCATTTGCGTACAGATCGATCTGACGGCTATAGACGTCATTTACGTCAAAGTATTAAGTAGTTGGCACTGAGGTACAGATTGCTGCGAAATAAGTAAAAGTCATTAAAGGATATTATCACAGAAATCGAGAAAGCAAATGTTTTTTTTCTTCAGTCGAGTCAAACCAGACAAAGACGAAGCAATGCGTCTAAAAAATTCTAAAAAATTAAATATATTAAAACTCAACATATTATCACAAACGCAGAAATGGAGTAATTACCTGTGAATTATTAAAATTCAACTAACAAAATTATTATAGATTTTTTGAACTCGTTTAAAGCTTTTAATCACCACTATTATAAATTGCTAATACATATCTGTAGCTGAGGGTGTCCTAAAGAAGACTGAAACTGAGTATTGTTTAAACAAAACACAGTATCGTCTTGTTGGTGATGTTTTATTTTATAATGATCGACTATTTGAGGCATGCAGTGCTGTCAGATAAATAAAAAAAAAAAAAATAAAATAACAAAAAAAAAACAAAAGTATCTCATGTAAAATATAATATAAAATAAAAATATATATGGTATGAACGTATATGTGCGCCCTAGAGCGTATATATGTATAGAATAATATTTGCAATTAAAATAAAAAGCAGATTCTAAGCTTTAAAATGATCTATATATTAGCAATATTAATTATAAAATTTATGAAAATTTATCAGATAAAGTTCAACTATATAAAGATCGATATTCCTTTTACATCGGCCTAATAATATTTTTGATCAAAATAAAAAGCAGATTCTAAGCTTTAAAATGATCTATATGACAATATTAATTATAAAATTTCAGAAAATTTCTCAGATGAAGTTCAATTATATAAAAATCGATATTCCTTTTGTATCGACCTAATAATATTTTCAATCAAAATAAAGAGCAGATTTGAAGCTTTTAATTTTATCACTAATTTAATTTAAATTATTATTTTTTCCTCAATTTAATTTTTTTCTGAATTTAATGAAAATTATTATTTTTTCTTTGATTTAATTGCAATTATTATTATTACTTAGAAACATTTGAAATAAGCTTTAAAATGATGTATATTATACGCTCTTCATGTATGAATGGTCATTTTTCTCAGTAATGCACTTACATCACTTTCAAAGAAACTTCTGTACACGAATTCATTATTAAACATCTCAGCCTGAGAAAACTCCAAAAACACAGAAGCTTCGAAAGCTCAGAAAGCTTAGAAAACTTCGAGAACTCAAAAAAGCTACTAAAACTCAGAAAACTTAGCAACATTAAGAAGATTCTAGAGTTCAGAAAGCATTAAAAATTCAGAAGACTCAGAAGCTTTGGAAGCTAAGAAAACTTCGACAGCTCAAAAAGCGCCTAGAGCTCAGAAAACTTAGAAAACTCAGAAGATTCTAGAGCCCAAGAAGCTCAACAAAACTTTGGGAGCTCAGAAAGCACTGGAAGTTCAGAAAAACCAGAAGCTTCGAAAGTTCAGAAAACTCATAAGCTTGAAAGCTAAGAAACCATCGAGAGCTCAGAAAGCTTTGAAAGTTCAGAAAACTCATAAGCTTGAAAGCTAAAAAACTTTCGAGTAAAAAACCTTCAGAAAACTTTGAAAGCTCAGAAAACTCAGAAACTTTGAAAGCTTACAGAGCTCAGAAAGCTTTGAACGTTCAAAAAACTCAGAAGCTTCAAAAGCTCAGAAAGTTCAGTAAACTTAGAAAACTCATAAAACTCAAATCTTCAAAAACTAATAAAGCTAAAAAATGAACTATAGAAACTTTGCACTATAATTTCTGAACTAAACTGTACTTACACCAGTTTAAAACTAATTATATTTGTAATTCCATTAATTACGTACATTTAAAACTGTTTATCACGTTCCCTGCTAAATCGTTTTTTTAAAACTTTCCATTCAGTTCCATTTGCAATTGTATTGTTTTATTCCTGGCGTATGTCTTATAATAATTAAAATAGTACAAAAATCATAATTATCAAGAAAAGTGTGTATCGTTTAAAATGTATAACATAACAAACCAATAAATTTATTTTTATAGGAATTTGTTCGACAAACACCTGAACGTTACTCTACCAAGCTAGTTGCATTTTCACATATAATTTTTTTCTATCATGTCTATATTAATTCAAAATAAAACATTTGAATTGAAATTAAGTTCGCATAGAATTACAGAGGAATATTACGGTGAACTTTGTTAAAACATATAATCAACGCATAAGTGTGGTTTATCCACGCAACTATCGCAGAATGTTGCAACTTTTACAGTACAGTTTCTTGCCAATTGGGAATTTAAATTTTTAACATTTCTTTCGTAACAAATTAATTAATTTGCAGTGCCTTCTTATCTGAATAAATGACTGATCGAAACACGAGAAGTGGAGTTAAAACAAATTCCGGTCAAAAAGATTGACCATCACGCCTCATGATCAAATGAACGTACCAGAAATAGTATTAAAGATGCCCATAAAAAGATTGCATAAGGAAGTTTTAAAGGACTCTTCATTCTACAATGAAAGCGCCATCCTGCTGTATGGATGTATAAAAATTACATACTTTGTAGCATAGAAGCTGATAAGCAATATTGCAATGTATGGAAATTTACAGCTTACTTTGAAACGTTGAACTCAGAAGAGCCATCGCATTGAATAGAACTTTAGAAATCAATTTCTTCGACACGTAGACACTTATAAGCGCCATCCAGTTGCATGGAACTGTAGAAATTGTATTTCTTGAAATATAAAAGTAAATAAGCATTATTACGTTGCATAGAACTTTAAAACTTACTTACATTGAAACGTTGAACGTAGATTAGAACATCGCGTTGCATAGAACTTTAGAAATCAATTATTTTGACACGTAAACACTTATAAGCGACATCCAGTTGCATGAAACTGTAGAAATTGTATTTCGTGAAATGTAAAAGTAGATAAGCATTATTACGTTGCATAGAACTTTAAAACTTACTTACATTGAAACGTTGAACGTAGATTAGAACATCGCGTTGCATAGAACTTTAGAAATCAATTTCTTCGACACGTAGACACTTATAAGCGCCATCCAGTTGCATGGAACTGTAGAAATTGTATTTCTTGAAATATAAAAGTAAATAAGCATTATTACGTTGCATAGAACTTTAAAACTTACTTACATTGAAACGTTGAACGTAGATTAGAACATCGCGTTGCATAGAACTTTAGAAATCAATTATTTTGACACGTAGACACTTATAAGCGCCATCCAGTTGCACGGAACTGTAGAAATTGTATTTCGTGAAATGTAAAAGTAGATAAGCATTATTACGTTGCATAGAACTTAAAAAACCTACATTGTAACGTTGAACTTAGAAGAGCCATCACATTGAATAGAACGTTAGAACTCAATTATTTTGATACGTAGACACTTATAAGCGCCATCTAGTTTCATGGAGCTGTAGAAATTAAATACCTTGAAGTGTGGAAGCTGATAAGTGATAACTATTGCGTTTTATAGAATTTTACAGCTTACTTACTTACGTATAATGATAATACCAAATGGCTTAAACGCAAAGTTCTCTTTCTGAAAAGTTCTGAAAGAGTAAAACAGCCAACATGTTTATAACAATTGCATTTATTATTATCATAACTAACGTTTTTTCAAAAATGCTCTTACACAACTTTCAAGGAAGACTCTTGGCTCGTACATATTAGACAAGTATACATCTTGTTTTCTGTTTACAGCTCCGTTTCTCGATCGATGAGTAACGTGATTGGGCAACACGTGAGTTTGTCGTCGACTGCTCTGGAAGGTGCTGTGGGATTGTCGTCCAAGAGAAGAACTGGCTTCGACCCAAGCGAGCCGATTTACACGGATCCATCGTTGTTCGAAGCAGCTCGTTGCTCCTCCCCAAAACCAGTTCTCGATGATAATTTCCATCTGATGTGAAGATCGATTCTCTTGTTCGTTTGCTCTTATCGGTCGACTGTGGATGTTTATACGATTCGAAATAATAGAAAGGCGTTAGAACAGCAGTAAATGCTGGAGACGTAAGACACATTGGGATCGAAAGTTCGTAGAAATTTGATCTATGATTGCTTGTCTTATCTCGATATGCAATTTAAAGGAAACGTAGAAATTATCTTTTAGAATTTATTTTTAATTTAAAGCTTCGAAAGTTCATAAGCTTTGGAAGCTAAGAAAATTTGGAAAACTTCGAAAGCTTTGAGAGCTCAGAAAGCACGCTTGGGAGTTTAGAAAGCTTTGAGAACTCAGAAAGCAGGCTTTTAGAAGTCAGAAAGCTTTGGGAGCTCAGAAAGTAAGCTCTTAGAACTCAGAAAGCTTTGAAGCTCAGAAAGTAAGCTTTGAAAATTCAGAAAGCAAGCTTTGGGAGCTCAGAAAGTTTTGAGAGTTCAGAAAGCAAGCTTTGAGAGCTTAGAAAGTAAGCTTTGAGAGTTCTGAAAGCAAGCTTTAAGAATTCAGAAAGCTTTAAGTGCTCAGAAATCAAGCTTTGAGAGCTCAGAAAGCTTTGAAAGCTCAGAAAGCAGGTTTCTAGAACTCAGAAAATTATGAGAGCTCAGAAAGTAAGCTTTTAGAGCTCAGAAAGCAAGCTTTGAGAGATCAGGAAGCTTTGAGAGCTCAGAAAGTAATCTTTTAGAATTCAGAAAGTTTTAAAACTCAGAAATTAAGCTTTTAGAACTCTAGAAAGCTTTGAAGCTTAGAAAGTAAGCTTTGAGAGTTCAGAAAGCAGGCTTTGAGAGCTCAGAAAGTTTTGAGAGTTCAGAAAGCAAGCTTTGGGAGCTCAGAAAGCAAGCTTTGAGAGATCAGGAAGCTTTGAGAGCTCAGAAAGTAATCTTTTAGAATTCAGAAAGTTTTGAAGCTCAGAAATTAAGCTTTTAGAACTCCAGAAAGCTTTGAAGCTTAGAAAGTAAGCTTTGAGAGTTCAGAAAGCAGGCTTTGAGAGCTCAGAAAGTTTTGAGAGTTCAGAAAGCAAGCTTTGGGAGCTCAGAAAGTTTTGAGAGTTCAGAAAGCAAGCTTTGAGAGATCAGAAAGCTTTGAGTGCTCAAAGAGCTCATCAACTTTAAAAGCTAAGTTTCACTCATTTCCAATGAAATCAGTTTGTTTAGTGACTGAATATATTTCTTAACGATACGAGTTTACATAAATATCCACAGTTTACTTATTGTTAATTTAATACACTCGAAAGTGAAGAGCGAGAAACAGAAATTTCGATTGATTCTGTTATATCATAATAAGGAGAAAATATAGATATATCTGCATTTAATTAATAAACGATCAGAAAATTCATGTTTCACCAGAATTTCTAATAGAGTCATCAATCTCAGCGACAACAATTGAAAATTTGATCGTCCACGCTGTATTTTTGAATAACTTTCATTCTGACCAACAAACATGCGGTACTTGTTATCTTTTAGTAATCTAAACGTTTTGTTATTGCTTCTCCCTTCTTTCGTTCGTTTCTCTTTAGTAATTTCAAACAGAGTACTAGTCAAAACTACTACTGGCCACTGCCAACTGCTACTGCCAAGTCGATAATAGTTTCTGAAAATTTATATAAAAAAAGAAACCAAAAATAACTTGCATTGTATTATTGTACCGTGATCATCTGTTAACGCGTTCTTTAAGCAACAGAATTCGTGTGTAATTTTTCTAACAATTAGATATAATAGAAATTTATTCTTAATTTCTCTAACAATTAGATATAATAGAATATTTGAGATATAATAGAAAAATGTGAGATATAATAGAAAAACAATTTTTTACATTTCTTTTTTCTGACAACAGAAATGAAAATTTTGAACAAAAAATAAAAACGTTCAATCCATTACAAAAACAAATTGCTAAAGCTTGAAAGCTATTTCTGTTTACCAAAATCTACTCACGCGTACAGGTTTAAAAAATAAGAAAAAAATAAATAAACATGTTTTAATTTTTTTTATAGATATTATTTTAACTTTACTTAGTTAAAGCTAGATTGATTTTAAAAACGTAATAAGGTTTTACATACGCGATTCTCTAAATATATAAAAATATTAAAAAGTTTAAAATATATACATGTATCACTACAAAAAGTCTACGAATAATTGCAATGAATATTAAACTGTACAAAATGCATTAACATGTCGTAACAACAACAAGAACTTTTTTATAACTTTATTCTTTAAGTAAATAATGTTCACTGTTAGAAAATACGATCTATAAATTTTGTGGTTTATAATTTTGTATATGTTTGGTGATGTTCAAAACTTTTTACTTTTCCTTCAAATTAAAGAAAAACTTCAGAACTTTTTTTTCCTCTGCATGATTTTTGCGAGTAATTTTCCATGTTCCTAATTCTAACTACAATAATCCTCCCTTCAATCAAATTTTCTGTAATACTCAATTCAATAATTGCAAAAATTGCAAATTTTCTATAACATTACATTAGTAATGTAAAAATTGCAAATTTTCTATAACATTGAATTCAATAATTGCAAAAATTGCAAATTTGCTATAACATTAAACCTAATAATTGCAAAAACTCCAAATTTTTTATAACATTAAATTTAATAATTGCAAAAATTGCAAATTTTCTATAAAATTACATTTAATAATTGCAAAAATTGCAAATTTTCTATAAAATTACGTTTAATAATTGCAAAAATTGCAAATTTTCTGTAACATTAAATTTAATAATTGTAGGTATTAATGGGCATTTTCAAATTTTTATTATGACTTTAAAGTATTGTCAGAAAAATAAAAGTGTTTTTAAAACTAGATGTTAAAAAATGTTCAGTGAGTCATAAGTAGCAATACAGAATTACAGGCGTTTGTTTATTATGATTTCAACTGTAGTTAGAAAGAAATTACTATAATAATAAAAAGATATAACAGAAATTGAATATTGCCTATTATTGTATATTTCATCGAAGAGAGAAAAAATATATTCAAACTTCATAATCAATTTTATTCATGTATATACATATTTTTGCATAATCTATGATATTTTATAACCATAATCTATAATCTATTTTATTTATACACTTATGTGCCCATATTTATGAAAGTGGTCTATGTCAAAATTGAAAAAAAATGAGTTTATCAGTTATTTCACAGCACATTATTTTAAACAATATTATTATTTTAAACAAATGAAATTTTATTCAATGCAATTTTTACGATATCATCAAAAATGAACCGCATTACATGGTGGTTGTAATTTCAAAATTATATTATTATTTCATCTAGTGTTAATTATGAAAGTGGTCTAAGTGAAAAATTTAAAGAAATTATATAATAATAAACCGATAATTTAACAAATTTTTGGTATCGAGTCATTCCTTTCTTCCGAATGACCGTGATTTTGGGTCGATAGAAATGAAAATGAAAAAAGCAAATTACTTATACAACTCTGATGCATTATTACGAATTGGTAGAAAAGTGTAGAAGAAGAAATACATTTTCTTGAAAATGTGAACCTTATAAAATGTTCTATAAAACTTCTCTAGATGATTCTGAATTCCACGTTTTGGATCTTTCACCTAAAAGAGGAAGACCAAAAATATATGGAAATATTAAGCTACTTCCATTATACACCACCACTAGACCAGTAACGAAAGAAAAACATTAAGATTTAAGAATCTTCAAAACTCGAAATGATAAAAATGGATTACTTTTTTAAAATAATTAACAAATGTTCATGAATTATCTCATTAAAATTATTGTTTCAAATAATAAAATTCATAGTTCTTTATTGCTTTAAGTCATTTATAGGACATTTAGTTAATTTTGAAAATGGTCCAAGTCAATTCAAACTTTAAAAATAACATTTTCGTATGAGATTCACAATAAATTTCCATTAATCAAGATTAAATAAAATTCTGAATAAAAAGGTCGCATAATGTAAAAATATTTTTTCATTTATTCAAATGCAATTCACTAAATATCTCGAAACAAGAAATATATGACTTAGACCACTTTCATAATTATGGGCACATATAAACTCATTAATTAAGAATATCGAACATATCAAATATAGCCTATTATTGTATATATTTCATCGAAGAGGATTCCTCTTTTTTTATTTCTCTGAGAAAAAAAGAAACAAATGGACAAGTCCATCGTCCAAATTGTAATTTCACTTTCTTCAATCTTCCTTTACCCTGTCAAGCTTGTACGTGAAAAGAAGCATCCTCAGCCTCGCCTCTTCTTTGCGATAGTGAGCCTCTTCTAATTTAATCCTGGCCTCCTCTTTCAACATCGCCGCGATATCAACTTTCATCTGCGCCTCCGACAAAGCCAACACGTGCAGTTCCTCCTCTTTGTGGTGAGACCTTTTTGTTCTGCGAGGCTGCTCGTTCACGATCGACGGGGAGACCAATGTTTGGGTTGTGTTCGATTTGAACAGCAAACGATTCTTCTCTGTTTCACCTTTGCCTAGTTGCTCGACTACAGACGAGTGCACGTCCTTCGTGTATTTACCAAAACTGTCATTTACTGGGCCACGTGGCAACGAGTTCGCTTCGATTTTACTGTTGATGGAATCTGAGGTGACAAAAAGCATTTTTCAATCAAATATAACGTTACGACGCGAGGAAATGATTTCAAAAATAGATTAACAAGTGTATTTTCATTCATTTGCATTCCTGTGGATGTTAGCAATATGAACTATTACTGAGATAACAATTTTTAATAAATGAAAAGGAAATTTGCTATTGATAGGAAACGTTAGTAATGTTATACAAATTATTGCTAAGATAGTAACCTTCAAGATTGGAAATTCTCTATTGCTACGAAAAGTTAGCAATAGAAACTATTGCTAAGATTGCATTCATTTGGCTTGTTTTTAGATATTAGCAATAGAAAATATTGCTAAGCACAGCAATCTTTGAGATTGGAAATTTTCTGTTATTAGGGAAAGTTTACAATTATTTCTATTGTTAATCAGTTAATTGTGGAATTTAGTTTCAAAAGATCAGCACAGGGTGCGGATTTAAAAACAAGCAACGACGTGTATACACGTCGAACGCAGGGCAAATGGTACATTCTACGAAAAACGAGGAAGGATTACATTTTTATTCGCCAAGAAAACTAACAATTCGTTTCTCAATACATTATTCTTACTAAAAGCTTGAAAATTGTCAAAAAATAATAAAATACAGAAACAAGAAAAATTGAAGATAGCATGAATAAACAAGAAAAATATGAAAATAGTTTGCAAAATTTCGAGCTATCTATGCGTGATATGTTTCAAAGCACGGTACTACGCAAAGTACGACTTCACAGGTCGTACATCACAACTTTGTTTCCTTGCGTTTTCCATTTTTCGAGCAAACGGCACATCTTTGGAGAGGATTTGGTTTTGGCGGATGTGACCCTCGAAGAGTTCTGGGCATTTCTTGCTGTCATCATCAACATGGGGACAATGCCGTTGGCCAATTTGCAAGAATATTGGTCGAAGAATGCCGTTAGTTATATTCCTTTTTATGCGGATACATTCATCAGAGATAGATTCAGCCAAATCTTCTGGATGCTTCATCTAAAATCCATCC
Organism: Xylocopa sonorina; assembly: GCF_050948175.1. Lineage (NCBI taxonomy): Eukaryota > Metazoa > Arthropoda > Insecta > Hymenoptera > Apidae > Xylocopa > Xylocopa sonorina. The sequence continues at coordinate 1,720,143 of NC_135206.1, read as the reverse complement.
CAACAAGCAACACCAATCCACGAACGCGCCTACAACGCGTAAGTTGTTTTCTGGAATATGTCAGCTCTAAGTTTTTGGACTATTTCATCCCGGGCGAACACATATGTGTGGACGAATGAACGGTAAAATTCAAGGGTCGAATTTCATTCATAGCATATAATCCGAAAAAGCCGACAAAATGGGGTATCAGAGTTTATGCTCTAGCTGACTCAAAAACTGGCTACATTTGTTGCATTTTGCCGTATTATGGATCACTCATCACAGAGCTCTTGGTCAGACCCGATTTACCAGTATCAACACGAATCCCGTGGTATTCACTTATACCAAATGTTGTTGGAGAAAATTCCAGGTGCTCAGGGGCACCATATGTACACAGACCGCTACTACACTAGTTGTATCATAGCTCAAGAATTATCCAAACTGATCTTACCGGAACAATTTTGACAAACAGGAAAGAATTGGCCAAAGAAATAAAAAAAAGCCTAATTTTTCGAAAACACTCACGGTCGCGTATCGACAAGGCAAGACGTTAATTTTAGGGTGGAAAGACGAGAGGGTTGTCACCTGTTTAACTACGAGGGATGACGACGGTCAGAAGAATTTCTCGAGGTGGTGTCGATATCATGGTCAAGAAACCCAATGTGGTACACTGAATTATATAAAATATATGGGTGGTGTTGATCTGGCGGACCAATATGCGTCAACATATTGTTTTTTGCGAAAATCGCTCAAATGGTGGCGCAAGCTTTTTTTTTGGAGCATGGAAATTTCCCTCATCAATTCGTACATTTTGTACAAACAAGAAAAGATCAAGAAAGGGGAAAAGCCGCTGAGCCATCTGCGGTATGTCAAAACACTCGTGGAACAATTGAGAGGACTGCATCGCCAGTAAGCATCTACGTCACATTCGGATGAAATCCGACTTAACGGGAAGCTCCACATAATGGTAAAAGGGCCAAAAAGGGACTGCAAAGTTTGTTCTGACCGTAGCACGCCTGGAAGTAGGCGAAAAGTCACGTATTACTGCGATACGTGTCCTGAGAAACCTAGGGGATGCACCTAGGACACTGTTTTATAAAATATCACACCAAAACTAATTACAGAGTGTAATATGTAACAAAGTTTGTTGTTTTCAACATATAAATGTATAAACTGGTGAAATTTTATTATTCGTATACGTTTGTTTATTTATAAATGTTTTTAAAGTATTTGTAAAGTGTTCCCAGAATTTGGCCGACACCGTCTCGAGTTGCTGATTAGCGCAAGCGAAAAAGGCCTCGAGTGCAGAGGGTTACTATCGCACACCGTTTTTCTTTTTCTACCATACTCTCCATACGAAGTACACAGCGGTCGCATTGGTAATATAAAGGGAACATACCATCAAATAATATTCTTATTACATTTTATTGAGATTTAGAGTTTTTATAGTGAATGGTAATTTTTTATTTTACACGACGAGTATACACGTCGAACGCACTACACGTTGAGTGCCACGCGGTTTTATAGCGACTTCCCCGTCAGGCCGCGTGCACAGATACCTTGGTACAGCAATGTTATTTCTTAGCCCTCAGAATGTCAGTTCAAGATTCAGAAAGTGACAATAGCGAAATTATCTTTGCTAGAAGGCGGCATAGAGTGCGCATTGTTTCTTCATCAGAGGAAGAAGAAGAAAGGGAAAGAATTTTTACCTTTACTATCATATTTTATACTGTCAGTCACTGGTGACTAGCAATTCACCAGTCACTGGTGAAGATAGCAATATTTGAGATTAGACATTTTCTGTTACTAGGGAAAGTTAGCAATAGATACAGTAAAACCTGTTTTTGTGCGGTGGACCCCATAAAAGAAATCGTAGAAAAAAGTATTTGGAAATTTTACTAATATTTGCATATAATAAACAACTTTGTACGATATACCACCTAAAATCCTTTTTATGCGGCAGACAGGGACCGCATAAAAAAAGTCGCACTTAGAAAACACATCAATTATTTACAAAATAGATGAGAGAATACTTTCCATTAAATGAAATAATTAAATTATACCTGGAAAAATTGTAGAAATATTTTATTCTTCATTGTACATACACATGGAGAAGTTTTCAAGTTCCATTAAATAGTTTGCTGCTACTCGTCGTAATCCAAAACGCGCATCTTCTTCTGACGAATTGGTCTAAAATCGCTTTCGTCGCTTGAAGATAGGATTTTAATTGATTTGTTTTTTGGTACTATGATGAGCAAAGCATCGCGAAGTCCAGATATATCGTCGTCAATAAGACCACGTGATCAGAGCTCGTCCACACATGTATATGTACATTGATAGGAAACATTAAACTGGTGCCAATACTGCTGAGATTCATATACCGCATAAAAATAAATCGCACGAAAAAAGTCGCACACAAACAGATTTTACTGTAATTATAATTAAAAATTTATAGAATATCATTATATTAATGATCTTCCATCAATAATAGATGAAATTTTATAAAAAGAATGATGCAAGATTTTATCTATCAATAATATTTACAATAATATTTTAACTATCAATAATAGATGAAATTTTATAATTAGAATGACGTGAAATTTTTTTACAGTTTTAAAAGACTTAATTATTTTATTATGTTTTAATAAAAACAGAGAAAACTGGAAAATTGTGAGTATATAAAGTGTTTTTAGATAACTTTTGAAACTTAATATGGTGAGAAGAATTTTTTTAAATGGAAAGCAAAAGGGTAAATTAAAAACAGATTGGAAAAAAAGAGATGGAAGCATGGAAATTTCTGGAAATTTGTAACTTTACTTTATGTAAAATTCATATTTAGAAGAAGAATTTTAGTATCAGTTTTTTTTCTCATCGACGCAGCGTAGAATAATTAATAAAATTACAAATAATCCTTAAAATAAAGGGAAATATGATAGACATGTATTGCAAACATTGTTCTTATCCAAAAATAGTCTATTTTCAAAATTTCCCCCAAACAAAGTGTAACAGATTTTTTAAAATAAGGAGATCCAATTTGTTAAATATTTCACGTGAAATATATAAGAAATGCAAGAAATAAGAAATGTTAAAAACAAGGTATGTAAGAAATAAGAAATGTAAGAAATAAGAAATCTAAAAAAATGGGAAATCTAAGAAATAGGAAATCTAAGAAATAAGAAATCTAAAAAAATGGGAAATCTAAGAAATAAGAAATCTAAAAAGATGAGAAATCTAAGAAATAAGAAATTTAAAAAAATGGGAAATCTAAGAAATAAGAAATTTAAAAAAATGGGAAATCTAAGAAATAAGAAATTTAAAAAAATGGGAAATCTAAGAAATAAGAAATCTAAAAAGATGGAAAATCTAAGAAATAAGAAGTCTAAGAAATAAAAAATGTAAGAAATAAAAAAACTTAAAAGTAAATTATAAAATGTATAAAGCAAAATATGGGGTGGAAGATGCGGAAATGAAAATAAAAGGAAACCAGTTTGTTTTCTATATTTCTATAATTACCTTCGTCTTTCAAAATTTGGTTTGATGGTTTCACAGTGCAGACACTTTGCAACGTAAACGGTTCAGATTCTTTTGGTTCGAACACGACGTTCGGTGGTAGGCCTACAGTTCCAGTGGGCATAGGCAGTTCCAGCATAGAATTTCCATTATCCCAACTTTTCGACTTCGCGCGATCTTTAGACAGATGACAAAAACTTTTCGAAATGCCGCTATAAAGAAAAATGTTCAGATATAATGTATTTAAAGTGAAAGGATATTTAATAGCTATATATTGTTGGATTATTTCAACATGTTAACGTAGAAACTGTGAAAATTTAGTCTATAAATACAATGTAAGTATAACTTTAACTCTCAAAACTTCAGAGTTCAAAACTTAACTAAAAAAAAACCTTCAAATCTCAGAGTTTCAAATTCTCAAAGCTTCAACTGTCAGAACTTCAACTCTCCAAGCTTTAGAGCACAAAACTTCAGATCTCAGAGCTTCAACTCTCAAAGCTTCAAACCTCAGAACGTCAGATCTTAAAGCTTCAACTCCCAGAGTTTCAAAGTTCAGAACTTTAACTTTCAGAACTTCATAGTTCTGAGCTTCAACTCTCAGAGGCTTCAAAGTTCAGAACTTCAGAGTTCTTAACTTCAACTCTCAGAACTTCAAAGCTCAAAACATCAACTCTGAGAGCTTCAACTCTCAAAGCTTCAATGCTCAGAGCTTCAGAGCTCAAAACTTCAGATCTCAGATCTTCAACTCTCAAAACTTCAAAGCTCAGAGCCTCAGGTCTTAGAGCTTCGACTCTCAGAACTTGGAAACGAAAATGGAAAAATTCTCTTGCTAGAAATTCTCTATGGAAATGTAAATATTCTAGAAATAAAAAATAAAAATTTCCAATGTACCTTAAATACAGAATTAAAAATTATCATCAAATTTATATTTACAAATGAAGGAAATTATAAAATGTTAGCAGAAAACTAATCACCATGTAAATAAAATAAACCCCTATTTAATTAAGGAATATTTAATCATTTTTTAAAAAGATGCAAAAAGAGAATAACGAATTTTAATTAAGAAAATTTTAATGGCTTTCTTGATGCAGTTTCGTTATACCTGTAAGGTTTGAGATTTGGGGTAATTAAAAATTATTAATTAAAAAATTATTAATTACTAAATTATTAATTGCAAACTTATTAATTATAAAATTGTTAATTTCAAAATGATTAATTATAAAATTATTAATTATAAAATTATTAATTATAAATTTTCGCAATGGGTCACTAGGTGACCCACAGGTCATAGGTTGCTGATCACTGCTCTAAAATCTCTCAATAAGCGTTGCACTCGACTCCCTCGAATCTATTTAACCAAAAATCCAACAAAATTTTCTTTTTACACATATTTACTTCATTTTACAGAATTACAAAAAAGAAGCAACAAATTCCCTGCAGTAACAACATTTTTGTTAATTTTAATCACGAGGCGTCACTGAAACTGTTATCTGCATGTATTAAAACTGTTTCAACATTGGTAAATATTAATTACCAAAATCTGTTCACGATAAAATCATTTGTTATGTTTATAAAAAATGTATATAAAAAATTATATAAATTATATAAAAATTATATAAAATTTATTATATAAAATTATATAAAAAATTATATAAAAAAAACGTGCTTGTATTTTGGCTGCACGTTTACAAATTTTTCGAGAGCGGCGGAAAATGAAAGGAAGAAATGTTAGAAAACGTTTGAGCGATAGCGAGAAATCATATACCAGCGTTTCAAAAAAAAAAAAAAAAATATTCAATAAAATTGGCTTTTGAAGCCTTCGAAAATTTATTTTTAAATTTATTTATTTATTTGCACTGTACTAATTCTTGCTGATTAATCATTTTATGCTAATCGTTATATTTAGATTGGAATTTTCAGCTTCAGTTGCCAGGATCCCTTTGAAGTGCTACTTGATGACGGGCACGATGATTCCTTTACAAATTTACAAGATTTTTTTCGCAATCTGATGTTCTACTGTGAGACTTAAATATCTTAAAGCTTCTATTTTTCATTTTAGGACATAATGCATTAACTATTGCATTCATTCCATTAAATATATGAACCGTTTATTTTGAAAGTGGTGCAAGTCCATTTTCTTTTGTTTCGAGAAAATTGAACGTTAGCAGATCTGACAATTAAAAAATATAGGTTAATTACGCGAAGCATGGGAATGTTTGTACTAATTTATCAATATGTAATTTGATTATATAAATTTCATTTAGGCGAATTTAACTAAAGTAATTGACGATTTCCAGGCTGCAAATGGACATACATCATTTTCATAATTAGTCAATTGTAAATATCATTTAATTTCAATTTTGAAGTAACAAATATTACTCAAAAAAGTATATCTCGTATTAATCCAATTTTGTTTATAAATGGTAACAAGAAATAAAATAGGATTAGCATTTTTTATTATGAACGTCAATTATATTTATATATTGTTAATCTTGTGGCAGTGTTCTGAAATATTCATGATGCACAGAAGGTATATAAGGTAACAGCTGCTGCATATCCTTATATTTTTCGAAAACAATAGGCTTGGCATCGTGACACAACATTTAAATCGAACAAAAGCATTGGCATTTTTTAAGAGATTAAATACTAACTGATTATAAAGCAAAAAGTTTTAAGATATTAAATACTAACTGGCTATAAAGCAAAAAGTTTTAAGATATTAAATACTAACTGGTTATAAAGCAAACAGTTTTAAGATATTAAATACTAACTGGTTATAAAGCAAACAGTTTTAAGATATAAAATACTAACTGGTTATAAAGCAAAAAGTTTACACTGAATTAAGCATCAATTACGTAAGTATATTTCATTTTTGTTTAAAAGGGACTTACACTACATTCAAAATAAACGGTCCATAATGTAATACGTACCGTAATTTCTTCTCCTCTCGATTACGTTTGCACGCTTTCATATTCTCCCAGCAACGTCGCAATTGCACAGCCGAACGGACACCCTGTGGGCCGACCATCGAGTTATACTCGTTGGCCAACTGAGACCATGCTGATTTCCGTTTGTACATCGATATTGGGTCCGACTTTTTGTCCTCGATATCTTCGTACTTGTTTATCAAGGCTATCAGGATCTCCCTTTCCTCGAAGCTGTACGTCTTGCGAGTGCTTTTCAGCGTCGACGAGGCCATTTTAGTATAGAAAAAATGCTACACTCTCGCGACGGCCTTCCACTGTTTGTTTATTCCCCCTAATCTGATTTATGTCGCGCCGAAAGCTTTGTACATGCGTACGACACGATTCGAAAAACAGCTCGACAAAGGATTCTAAACCTGTACTCAAAAACTGTTGGTTTTCATTGACAATCAAATACAAAAATTAAGCTCTTATCCTCGAGTGAGAAGACATGGCATTTCTGTTCAGATATATGTTTCTATGAAAGGCGATGGGATTAGTAATCGATGCTTGAGGTCATCGGGTCTACGTGTTTTAATTTTAGTTCAGTTCTCTATTTTGCGCTTTGGAAATTTTATGTTTAGATAATTTACGCTTAGAAAACTTACGCGCAGAAGTTTTGCGCTTGGAAAGTTCAAGCTGAGAAATCTTGCGCTTGGAATGTTCAAGTTAAGAAATCTTGCGTTTAGAAATTTTACGCTTAGAAAACTTACGCGTAGAAATTTCGAGCTTAGAATTCTTACGCGTGGAATGTTCAAGTTAAGAAATCTTGCGCTTAGAAATTTTACGCTTAGAAAACTTACGCGTAGAAATTTCGAGCTTAGAATTCTTACGCGTGGAATGTTCAAGTTAAGAAATCTTGCGTTTAGAAATTTTACGCTTAGAAAACTTATGCGTAGAAATTTCAAACTTAGAAGTTTTGCGCTTGGAAAGCTCAAGCTGAGAAATCTTGCGCTTTTGAAATTTTATGTTTAGAAATTTTGCGCTTGGAAAATTCAAGCTGAGAAATCTTGCGTTTAGAAATTTTACGCTTAGAAAACTTACGCGTAGAAATTTCAAGCTTAGAAGTTTTGCACTTGGAATGTTCAAGCTGAGAAATCTTGCGCTTAGAAATTTTACATTTAAAAAACTTACGCTCTGAAATTTTGCGCTTTTGAAATTTTGTTTGGAAAAATTTACGCTTAGAAATTTTGAGCTTGGAAAGTTCAAGCTGAGAAATCTTGCACTTAGAAATTTTACGCTTAGAAAACTTGTACGTAGAAATTTCAAGCTTAGAAGTCTTGCACTTGGAATGTTCAAGCTGAGAAATCTTGCGCTTAGAAATTTTACATTTAAAAAACTTACGCTCTGAAATTTTGCGCTTTTGAAATTTTATGTTTAGAAAAATTTACGCTTAGAAATTTTGGGCTTGGAAAGTTCAAGCTGAGAAATCTTGCACTTAGAAATTTTACGCTTAGAAAACTTGTACGTAGAAATTTCAAGCTTAGAAGTCTTGCGCTTGGAATGTTCAAACTAAGAAATCTGCACTTAGAAATTTTACGCTTAAAAAATTTACGCATAGAAATTTTGGTACTTTTATGCAAATAAATATAAGTACCAATCCATATGGTGATTATTGCATTATAATTTTAGTTAATATTATCTATATGGTGAGAAATTGCCGAAGTTTGCTTTTTAATTATGTCCCATGTAAAGAGATAAGCGTCGCATGAAAGAAGCGATTAACTCTCAGACAATAAAAACTGTCAAAATTATTTATAACAGTTAAAATGCCACTGACAACTGCTTGTACGACATATTTAAAACATTGAAAGAAAGACGGAATCAAGAAAAACATACAGAAAAAGAAGAATAGTCTAAATAACATTAAAGTAAAATATAGTGAATTCGGAATATACAGATCATTAAAAAGTATTTTCAAAAACAAATTCTTCTTAGTACAATAATAATTCCAGTCTTGGATGATAATAATTTTAGTAATAAGTCATAATATGTTAAGAAAAGCAGTTGTTTTGCTTGAATTTTGTGTCCACAGCCCGCGCATCGACACGAATTTTATGTTATAACTTTTAAATAAAAAGATTTCCCAGGGTAAGATTTATACCATTTAAAGAGCATAAAATGAGCTTCCTATACTGAGTTTTTTGTTAAAATCTGGCGATACTTTTTTTGGGTATAGCAAATTTTCGAAATTTTTCACTAATCCTGAAACTAAAAATATGCATAAAAAAATGACTTAAAAATTCCAAAAAAAGAAAAAATTATATATCATTCGAAAGCTTAATTTTTTGTGAGTTTTTAGCACAAAATTTAAGTCGATATCTTTTTTCAGTCAAAAGTATAGTAGTATATATATATAAAATATATTTTTTATATATTTCTCTTTGTGACACCAATTTGAATATTTTGCAATAAGAGTTATATAAATAATAAAACGACATAAATAGTTGCATTGTACATGATACATCGTTTTATCATTTATATGACTCTTATTGCAAAATATTCAAATTGATGTCAGAAAGAGAAATATATATGTATATATAAAATATAATATAATATAAATTTAAATATATATATATATATATATACACCCACAATATTCATTAACACATTGACGCATATTTCTGGCTATGCGATCGCTCTCAGAAACACATTTTTTTTTCGATTGTTAATGACTGCCAGATGAAATGAGGTATAAGTTGAATGTTTCGAAGTGAAAATTATCACATTTTACCACAATTTTTCCCAAAAAACTTATGACGGCTATAATCGTCATTTGCTCTGCATGTCATTTTTCTATTCCCCAAGCAAATGACGGCTCTAATCGTCGTAACGACTATACAGCATTTGCTCTACTAATTCATTGTATTTACTTAATTCATGAAAAAATACAGAATAAATGGTTCGTCTTCAAAGAATCAACTTTCGACTGCGTCAACTGAAATCGACTAAACTTTTGGTACGATTGCGTGATCGACTGTTATAGCAGTCATTTGTCTCTAGATACTCAAATGTTCCGAAGCGAAAAAAAAGCAACTAATATGCTGTTTGGCATGCTATCACTTTTTTTCTAGATGCGTTACTCAATCATTTAACGAGTGTATGTGTTAGTACAATTCGTACTAACGCTGTTCTTTTTTTATTGATTAAAATATGCACGACGGCTATAACCGTCATTTGCGTACATATTGTCAAGGATCTGATAGCTATAGACGTCATTTACGTCAAAGTGTTAATTGCGCGAAGGGAAGTAAATAAAAAATTTCGAAATCATTTGATTGGACGCAGCGGTCCAATATCGTGGCCAGCTCGTTCACCAGACGTAACACCTCTAGATTTCTTTACGTGGGGAACACTGAAACAGAAACTACACAAAAAAGTGCCAATTACAACTTACAACATGCAACAGCGAATTATTACAGCCTGCGCGTCGATAAGTTCTGACAGGGATGGTCATCATTTCGAACATCTACTACAAACGTATGCTTCATTTATTATCGAAACCATATTATCGCCTTTCTTTACTTTCTACAACCTTCAATGGCTTTATGTTACAGGTCGTTTAATTTGTTTTAAGATGCTCCATCGTATTACAGAAGAAAAAACATACTGATCCAATTAAAAAAATGAAGGTGACCTTTAAATGTCTGACCTGCGAACTATTACTACTAATTAACATAAATTATCATGTTTAACTTATCCTGCAAACTATTACTGCTAATTAACTTAAATTATCATGTTTAACTTATTCTACAAACTATTAGGTTGGGGAATAAGTTCATAGCGTTTTTATATTTCTTCTATTTTACAACGATTTATTTGCTGTTTGGCAAAGGGTAAGTATTCATTCGATAGAACTCTTTCTGCTGTACAAAACTATGTTAATTGTATTTTTGAGTTATTTAATTTTTTATTAGTTTTGAGGCTTACAAATGGAATACCCAGGAGGCAAAAATCAACAATTCGACACCTGATCTTCTTTGCTTTTCATTGGCGGCGTGTATGGAGGAGGTGTCATAGGCGAGTCTACAGCACGGAAATGGTTTGCAAAGTTCAAAAATGGCGACTTTGACGTCGATGACACGCCCCGCAGTGGAAAGCCTTCCGAATTCGATGAAGAACGTCTCAAATCACGTTTGAAGGAGAACGGTCGCCAAACCAGTCGTGAATTGGCGGAAAAAATGAACTGCGATCATAAAACGATTCTCAATCACCTTCATTCAATGGGATTTACCGAAAAATTGGGAGTCTGGGTGCCTCACGAGCTTGTTTAAATAAAAGTCTTCGGTAAACACACTACGAACTTATTCCCCAACCTAATATTACTACTAAAACCGTAAACATTGTCGCCTTTCTTTACTTTCTATGACCTTCAATGGCTTCATGTTACAGGTCGTTGAATTCGTTTTAAGATGCTCAATAATAATACGGAAGCAAAAACATACCAATCCATTTAAAAAAATGAAGGTGACCTTCAAATGTCCGACATACCTCCACTTTCAAAAAAACTATTTTCTCCAACAAATCGGCCTCTTTGTACTGTGCAATTCTGTATCAGCAAATATTTCTGTAAAACTTATAGTTTCGAAGATATCTGAGGTGTTAATGATTATTGCCCCACCCTGTATTTAATAAAAATTTAAATTTGTTCTTCTTCTATTACGTACATGAAAATGTATTACTTGTAATTACAAGCATATTAATATGCATATGTATATTATATGCTCTTGTTAAACTATACATTCTATAGTACGTAATATTTCATTTTTAGTGGATAAAATTATTGAAATCTGGCCATATTATTACATTTTGATCTGCAAATGGTATTTTTTTATATAATCGATTAGTTCTCTTTGGAACAGAAAAGTAATTTTGCGCTTGGAAAGTTCAAGCTGAGAAACCTTGCGCTTAGAAATTTTGCGCGCTTGGAAAGTTCAAGCTGAGAAATTTTACGCGTAGAAATTTCAAGCTTGAGAGAGAGTACAAGGCAAAGGTCACTTCCAGTGCGTGGAAATAAAGACCATTATGGAAAAATAAATCGCCATTAGTTATTTATAAAAACCATATTGTGGTACCATATATTATATTTCGTTAATTTGCAATAATCCTTATGGTAGCCATAATAGATCAGACCTTTTCTACCAGTCACGTTTAAACTTTCAAAGTTTTCGTAGACTAATCCAAGTATAAGTATCGAGGGCGTCTCTTCTAGTCCTTCCTCAATTTTCACATTTTTAAGTTAGATAAAACGTGTTCGAGTAGCTAAATTGTCAAAGTGTGAAAATATAACTTCGAGAACGTTTTCTGACAGTTTGTGATATAAATTTCCAACGAAATATGGAAAAATGTAAGTTGAAATATTCTTTCCTTTGATAGTTGAATTTTGCCTCGAAAGAAAGTGATTTTTACCATGATTTGGTAATATTCGACACATAATTCGTGACGATGTATGTAACACGTAATGATGTATTTGTTTAATAATTATTTTTGCAAGCAATTTTAAATATTTATAACATATAATATAGTTCAATAATTATGGATATTAAGTATGCTTTAAATTTTGATACCAAATAACCGTAATAGCATTTTCATACATCAATCATGAATTCTTTATGTGTTTGTAAATAGTTTATAATTTTTAGATATATTTTGCAATATATTCAAAGTTTATAATCAATTTTATTCATATATACATACTTTTGCATAATCTATGATAGTCTATAACTATAATTTTCATAGATCAATCATAAATTCTTTTATTTATATAGACATGTTTGTATAATTCTGTAATTTAAAAAAGGAAGTAATATTTTAGTGAAAAAAAACACTGGATCAAAAAAAGATGAAAAATAATGGGATAGTAAAATGAGTGTTGTTTTTTCTCAACCTGTGTTCCCCAACTAATAATGTTTTGTTTTCAGAAGATTTCGGTAAAGTCAGTGTTTGTTGCGATAAATAGTTTTAGTATTTTTTAAAGCACAGCTGCTCTAATTTTAATCACATTTTTTTCATAATATTCATGCGCGAAAGAGTAGAGTCAGTGTTTGCTTTGTAAATGGCAATAGCATTGTAGTTTTTTATTTATATAAGATTATATTTTAAGATAATATTTTTTTTATTCTTAATTTAATTTTTAATATCCGTTGCCCTGAGATTAGAGTCAATTTGCTGCCTACCTAAAGGCCTACCTAAACTACTTATCTAGCTGTGCTTCAAAAGCAAAAAATGTAAGTAATCTTTCGTACTTTACTTACAATTCCAAATTTGATAAACTTTTAATTTTTTTTAATTACTAAATTAATATACTTGCGATTGATTTATTGTAACCAATCGCAAAATTAATTTCAATAAAGTAAACTAATAATCAAGAATATTAGCAAGAACTTTCAAAGGCTAAATTATAATAATGTGATTTCTGTTTAAGCTTTTCAGCTACTTCGACGATGGATTCAACTACCACTTCTACCCTGACGACAACACTCATGATGTCCTCCTAGAAGTAAGCAACATTTCTTAATATTTTTTCATAGCTAATTCATCGTGTAGTAACACGAATTTTAATTCATAATATGACTTTCTTCAGGCATTTGCCATATCTTCGACGACTTCACTGAAGCAGCAGCAGTAGCAGCAGTTCCCTCCAGACATCAGCAGCATCCCTGATGACTTTCTTTAGATATCAGCAGCATCATCGTTCTACGATCGATGAGTCGCATGCCTTCCACCACCCTAGCTATTTTACGACCGCGAACACGTGAAACGTGTACGCATCGAAAACCCAATTACATTAAAATCCATTTATCTGATTTAGCGTTTACTCTTAGAGAATTAGTTGTATATTTGTTAAACCAGTGGAAGTACCCCCGCAATTTGTTAACTGATAATGGCACAGAATTCGTGAATAAGTCCTTAACCTGTTATTTAAGCCAATACGGGATCAAACAGACCACGGTGCCCCCATATCTTGCTCAGGCAAATCCGGTGGAGCGCGTAAATACAACATTAAAAACGATGATTATCTCTTTTGTGGGAGATGACCATCAAAATTGAGGCGTTCACGTCCCTGAACTTTGTTTCGCGCTCAACAGAGCTATGCAATCGTCCACCCAGATGACCCCTGCGGTCCTTAACTTTGGTAGAAGCCTGAGACCCGCGAAGAGCATCCTGAAGGAGTTGCCGTTGCGGTGTGTAAAGATAGAATGAAACAGCTGCCGTTAATCCATGACTGGGTGAGGAAAAACCTATCAAAAGCGGCTAGCAGGCTATTATAATCGAGGTCGCGTGCACCAAGAATACGAGGAGGGAGATTTAGTGCGCAGACGAAATAGGGTTTTATCGTTCGCTGCGCAGAGATTCGCAGCAAAGTTGGCACCCCGTTTTAAAGGCCCTTATAAAATTACCGCGAAATTATCTCCCGTCGTGTATCGAATTCGAATCCCGGGAAAAAGAACGCAACCCAAAGTCCATATCAAAGACCTGTTATCCTAACAACCACCCTTTAATCCACCAGAAACCAATGAATCTAATACTACTACACCCTCCAGACTGATTCATAAAATAAGTCCCACAAGTATAGTAGCATCTGCATAATTAACCCCCTTTTTGCTGATTGTAACGGGTATCCCGTCACATGGTATGCAACACATTGGTAAAATCTGTTGCAGAATATGGCTTATACCTCTATCATACATCAGGAAGAAATAGGAACATCATAGACAAGGTTCATCAAAGTTCATGGAATTGAAGAGGGTCAATGGAGATGTTGGGGAAGGCAAGTCGAGGTAGGTCGCCGGTATGTACAGTTTACGAAACTGTGAGTGTTAAGTGCTCTGCAAATACGGCACTCTGCGTAAGTACTCTTTTCGATTCCAATTTTCTTTCCTTTTATCCCCCCCGTCTTTTCTATCTTTATCTTAAGGGTTCGTTTGGTAAGCTAGAGGAAGGGACGATCATGAAGAAGATGTCTTTCTTTCTCTGACGGATTAGCAGATCGCGTAGCAGATCGTGGAGCAGTTGGAAGCTTGGTCAATGAAGGAGACCCCTCAATTAGATGAACAACAGAGTAGGTCCTGCGAAGAGGTGATCGCTGCCTGCTGTCCACTACGACGAAGAGAATGTTCCTTGGGATGTGAGAAGAATCTCAACCCCTCTTTAACCCCCTTAAAGAGAAGTCAAAAATTAATTAAGTTGACAATGTAGAATAAAAATGCTTTGATTAGAATCTTGTTTTTAAGAGAATAGAGTTTAAAAATTTGTCAAATATGCATGTATTTCAATTAAATTTGACTTGATTACTCCACATAAGATTTTTAAAGTCGATCTTTTTTATCAGACTTTCCGTGGTATCCACCTTAAGACGGCATCTGTATATATTGCCTGTTAGAAACTCCTCAAACAATTGGAAAAGTATGGAGCGGAAGAAGACAATTACAGGGAAGGGATTCACAGACATAATATATGAAGAATGGACAATATCTAAAGAATGGAAGAATATAATTCTAGGGAAAGAAGAAGAGGACAGGATAGACATAAACACAAGAGAAGATACGGAAGGAGAACAGGGAATGGAGATAATCATAGACAAAGTAAAGGGAATAGACACATTGCCTTAAAAAGTAATGAAAACATATGCAAAAATGCGCTCATAGACAGAATAATTATGGAATGCGGGTTTAACCCTGATAGCACTATCAAAATCTATACGGATAGGTCCAAAATTGCAGGGACGTAATCAAACGGGATAGGACTGATAATC
Source organism: Xylocopa sonorina (assembly GCF_050948175.1). NCBI lineage: Eukaryota > Metazoa > Arthropoda > Insecta > Hymenoptera > Apidae > Xylocopa > Xylocopa sonorina. The sequence continues at coordinate 1,704,936 of NC_135206.1, read as the reverse complement.
AATGCCAATCAAGAATGGAATGAAACCTCAATAGGAATAAATAAAACAGCGATAATCTTTATCACAATAGCAATAGCAATATAAGTAGCTTTGGAAAAAATAGAAGAGTACATAATCAAAACGGAAGAAAACAGCTTTGTAATCTTAACAGACTCAAAAAGTATGTTTAGCAACATTAAGAAAACTAAAGGAAGGATGAAAAATAGGGATTCATAATTCAGCTACGAATTTAAGCTGGCACCAATTGCAAGCCTGGTTTAACGATTGCCTCCAGTCAAAATTTACAAAAATCCTCGAATTTTATGTACCGGGGTCACATATTGCCACATAATGGACATTCTATTGCCTGGGAGCCTGCCATTAAAAATGTCAAGTTCAACACTAATCTTGAACGTGAATATATACAATCGAAGCGATAATGAAATTCAAGAGTTTCGCGGAGAACGTGATCGCCAGCAAGGCAGTTGCAATTGCAATATCAATAGATATTAGGAATGCGTTCACCTCCCTTTAGTGGAGTACGATTTATAATGGCGCTCGAAAGGCACTAATTTACACGATACCTACGAAGGGTCGTGAAAAACTAATTGCACGATCGTGCGATACTCTATAAAAGTATCGACGGAACGAAGGAGAAAATAAATTGTAACGTTTCTTAGGGATCATAGGCATGTCTAGGTGGAATGTAAAAAAATTCAGTCAAGGGCCGAGTTCTTGAACAGAGAAGGAACCGTTTCCTTACTCCAAACCCCCTTGTTGCTTGTCCTTCTAACGGATGACACGTTCGCGCAGACCAATGCCAATTTTTCAAACATTGTCTTACAAAGCACAGTTTATCGAACACGGTCCTATTATTGCCAGAAGCGAAACCGACAGCACAAATCTGTGCGTCCAACAAAAAAATAGACAGAAGCAGTCTTCGAGACACTTATAACAAAAGAGGTACGAGCGCCAAACAAAGCGAATAAACTGAACATTTCGCTAGAACTTGACTCTCATACCTCATCGCCGGTTGCAGCTGCATAATATTGCATTGCTTTATTCTTTCTTCATTTCGTAATACTGCTTTCTGAATTTTGTAGATATCATTTATAATTTGACTTTTATTAGCGTTTTCTCAAACCTTAGCAAATTCATCAAATTGACCCAGTATAGGTACGATACTTTTTTGTAATATTATACCAAACGTATTATCAGCTATTAATTTATTATCGAATATTAATTGTAGGAGTAACTTGGTGCTGATCTTATAAAATTATTTTTAAATTGAAAATTCATAGATAAGGGATTTCAAAGAGGATTCAAAAAGTAGAAAAGTAATTCCAAAACATTAAATACAATTCTTTTATACTCTTATGCATTGACAACAGAATTACAGGGAAAAGAAGAAATAATTTGTACTAATATAGTTACTACTCAAATTTCTTGATTCATCGACTTTCGTTTTTTATTAACTTGACAATTCACGATTTCCGCCAATATTATTGATGATTTAAAAGTGAATATACACGTACTGTGAATAGAAACTAATATAAATTGTAGTAAAAATTTTGTAATGCAATAATTGTAAAATACAATAAACTGACAAGTTTACTTAATATTTCCTGTGGGACATGGTGTAACAGATCACGGTACATATTTTTCAAATTATAGTATTTTTTTAGGCGCATATTAGTGTGGTGTCTGTAAAACTCGATCAAGACTGCTCGTCAATAAACAAAAGGTCGACCGTCTAAAATCCATCGATGATAATAAATATGATTAGAATGAAACCAGTATTTTTCAATATAAAATCGATAACTCTGTTTATGCGTCACGATTTCGCGATTCATAATTACAGAGTGCACTCTGTCGAAACAACAACAAGTTTTAAGCAAACTTTGAAAATAAATCATAACGCTCTGGAATCACAAAATCGTATTTTTCATCAGAACAAACCACATTTGTTAAGGTAGAACGCTGTTACTGCGATTATCTAGAAACAGAACTTTTTTCTCATCCCAAAAAGATATACTCGTGGCACTGAAAAGCTTTCGTTATCCAATAAAAACAAAAGCAATAGTAGTAGTAAAATTAATCGATCATTCAACGCGTAAACCAAATTCTAGTGTCGACAGCAGTGTTTACGAATCTCAACGACTTCCTACAGAATTATATGATCTAACGAGTTCTCCAATTTGAATAATTTGCATTTAATAAACACAGATTATTTCGACAGTGATCGAAATGACTTGATAAATTGGTTGCCAATGTGCATGGTTTATTTCATCAGCGATCATATTTAATTGGCTCATGTCCAAATGCTATGACCAATATACTGCAGTCAGACAATTCTGGGATCGAAGAAAAATAGCTGCCTACGATATTTTCTTTCTCAGATTTTACTCTTCAAAAATTTTCCATTACAGTCTTCATTTAGCGCGAACAACCTCTTCCGATCTTCTAATATCCCATCTTGCGTCTCTGATTTCCGAATGCCACAACGATTAATCTTCCAAGCGTGTTCCAATTAGTGCGAAAATTGTTCTCTCGACTAACATAGTACGTGTAGATAGATAGCATTGTGCGTGACGATTGCTGACTTATGGCTAAAATGTAACTGCTAGCCAGCTTCAGAATTCGTTGTTACGCAATTAAGAGTTGCTCGTTTAATTCTCATAGTAGAAATATGCTTTGATGCGACTTTCTTTTTCTTCTATTTTTATTATAATTTGTCATCGGCACTCAAGTATTATAATACTTGTCAACCTACTTGTGTATTGTCTTCAAATGGATACCATTTAGTGGTTACTATGCTCAGAACTCCACTGACAATTAGTATATGACTGAAGGTACCTTGTTGGACTTCCTATCCGAATTTGCAATGAGGAGAAAAGAACTTCACCTTGGACACCATTAGATGTCATTAGTTAAAAGGAGCAGTTAAGAAAGGATGGTTAATGTGGCCCAATGTGGTATTTATGGCTGCCATCATATCCTCTATGACGGTATTAGCTTTTCACCAGAAAAGAGAGACTCGGTTACCCAGTTTTTGGGTCCGTTAACTACTTTCTTATGTTATCTGATGTCAGATAGACAGTACCTAGCAAAATGGCTTGTGACTGTTAAGAGAGCCCTTGCACACTGTTATAAGACACAACTGATGTCTCTTATTACCGATTTTGAACTTGTAGCGACCATTAGGCAAGCTCAATGAATGTTCCTCCTCCTCCTGTGGTATTTTCCTATATTCTTATTGCTGTCGATCATAGAGTAAGAAACAGCACTTATCGTTCAGCTGTTTTGATCAAGTCTTTCAACTGCAGCCGGCAATGGTCGTGGGCACTCTTACAAAATCATCCAGAATATTAGATGGACCATTAGCCTCGATGAAGCGACTGATTCTGTGACAAAACAATCTGCATATCATTCAATGTTTGGCACTTGTAAAGAAGATTTATCCTTATTAAAGCGAATAACAATCCATGTCGCATGGAACACGACAGAAGAAATGGGGGATGATTTTCAGAAAATGAAAAATCGCAGGTGGGTAGTGTAGTGTTATCCAGGATCTGCAGAATTTCAAGTCGGTACTTGAGGCCCATCTTCTTCACCGCACTCGCCAAAAATGACTTCGACATAACCACGTGTCTCGTCGTTGGTAGACGTCGATAATAGTAGTAAACTGATCCATTCTTCAATTTTTCTTCCTTACATCTTGATGCAATGGTACCAATTATCAAGAAGTCCAGCTTACTTAGCTTCCTGCTATGTCTATAATAGTTTAAATGTATTCTGTAGAGAATCGTTGAATCTTGCACACTGTGCATCACTTTTCTTAGTATCATTTTGAGATTAACAACCTGTGGTAACGAGTACGTCTATTCGCATAGAGATTTTAGAAATTTCAATGGCATATAATACATTCAATTTTAAGTATTCTATGTTCCTTCGAAATTAAATAATTTATAAAATGACGACTTACAATCACCCTTACCATATAGTTACATTTACACATTAACCAATGATTCTTTATCTTTTAACACACTGCATGGGGATGTAATTTTCCGTGTTTTTGTACGTGAAGCGATGCGAGGGAACTATAACAGTACTCCACTATTGTCTATCCCGTAGCTAAGATTACAGTTCCTCGATTTTCAACGGTGCCTGTAATACCACATAATAAAATTACAGTCCTCTGCTTTCAATATTCGCTTTTATGGAATTGCGACCATCACAGCATCTACTACATATAAATATCACGTAACTAAGGTTACAGTCCCCGTTGCCAAAACTTGATATTTGCGAGCTGTGATTACTGTCCCTCAGACCCCCAGACTGCAATGTGTTAATTTAATGAATAAACTAATTAACTAGAGAATCAACTAGCAACAGCGTACTAACTATACACAATAAAGGCTTTATGTGATCTTTGCTGGTTATATTTCACATGGACAGGTGGCACGACCTTTCGTTCTAAATTCGAGATTTAGTTCGTGACGCAGTAATTCGAGTCTTACGCCTACATCTCTCTAGAAAATCTCATTCATATATTGACCTTTTGTTGATATTTCTGACATGATTTATACGTCGCTTTCCAAAATCAACTATAGTCGCAAGGATTATTTTGTCTCAAAGTTGACCAAAAGTTAGAAAAATGCTCATTTTCGACTGACGGAAAGTGTTTTACGAAACAAAAAATTTGAGCTACTAAAAATGCTACACGTATTAAGAGCATATATGTTTATATACCTGGTAGTCGCGGTGAACGAGTTCAAATAAAAGTGTACCTGACTCCACTGGTTCCATAGTTAAACTATGGACTAAACTAAAGGTTGTCAATGCATTGTAACAACAGAATATATTTGAAAACTGTATAATTTGCAAGGAACAGTTGAGATGAAAAAAGGAAAGACTAATATTGAACAAGAACGAAAAGAAAATGCAAAAAATAGGAATATGCTTGGAATAACTGTTTCTTCTTCTGATTCTAATAATACCTTAGGGTAATCATTTCGTGAGCGTTCAGCATCTTGTTTTGTAGATAACAATATAACGCATAAACAAGGAAATAATATATTCTCCCTGTTGCATTCCTATTCATGTTTTTCTGATTTGCCAATAGACGTTAGAACAATTTTCAATGTGCCACGCGATAGTTGAGTTGTGTCGGTGGTTCCACCAGGAGTATATATTCACTGCGACTCAAAAGCAGAAATCATTAAGCGACTTCTTAAATCTCAACACGTACGTAACATTAGACGATTAAAATTAGACATTCATAACCATGGATGTACGTTAGATAAATCTAACGGTATCCACCTTCGACTTATTCAAAAATTCGCAGAAATGTCAATATTCCAAATACAAACTTAATAATTATTGGCATTTATAGAGGTAGTCAAAAGCCTCACAGTCTTGTTAGTTTGTTTGAAAGATTAATTTCCGACATCAAAGAAATCATAACCAATGGGAGGATCAATCATCAGGGCACTACACATTTTCAATACCATTAAGATGTTTTATAGCTGATACACCAGTTGGAGCCGTCATTTTATATCATCGGGGACATAAGTTTCCACGACCATACTCAAAGTATGGTTCTTTGCGTTCACCATCTTGTTTTGTGGATACCAATACAACGCATAAGCAAGGAAATAATATATTCTCTCCGTTGCGTTCTCATTCATGTTTTTCTGATTTGCCAAAAGACGTTAGAACGCATCTCAATGTGCCACGCGATAGTTGAGTTGTGTCGGTGGTTCCACCAGGAGAATATATTCACTTCGGCTCAAAAGCAGATATTATCAAGTGATTTCTTCAATCTCAATCTGTAGGTGACATTAGACAATTAAAAGTAGACATTCATACCAGTGGATGTACGTTAGATACGTGGCGAGCGCGTTGCGCGCGATGTTCGCACAGCGGCGTTGCCAGTTTTTTCCGGGGAGAGAACTTTCTGGAAGGTTCCTGCGGCCGTTTGGCAACTACACGTTGCTGGGAGCGATACACACTTCCTCTCGGAGTGTCGCAAGCCTAACACGTGCTTTCGCCTTCCCATCGCGTACACGTTTTCTGATACGGTCCTTCGGTCGGTATGTGTGATCCACGAGGACGCTCGTCTCCACGCAAATTGTATCCAGAATAAAATAAAGTGGACTTGTGTAGTAGAAACGTGATTTATCTCCTACTCGACCCTACAAGTATTACCCTTAAAGTTCTGCCCTAGAGCCTTCCACGAAGCCCATGACTGTCCCCAAACTTGCGACTTAGGAGTGGAGAAAACGTATCAACGGTCGATACAGGACTTCTCGTGGCCAGGAGTCTTTCAGGGCGTTGTTAAATTCGTTCGCGGTTGTAGAATTTGTCAACTTAGTAATGTCGCTCAAAGTGCCCCTGCTGGGTTAATGCGCGAAAGAACAACCTAAGGACCGCGGACGGTAGTTGCTGCAGATGTTATGAGGCCGTTTCCGCTGAGTAAGAATCGACATAGATACGTGGTAGTGTTTCAGAATTTATTCAGGAAATACCTGGAACTCAGGCCTTTATCAGGTATTTATTAACCAACAACGGAACTGAGTTCGTGAATAAGTCTTTGACCCGATATCTGAGCCAATACGGGATTAGACAGACCAAGGTGCCCCATACCATGCCCAGGCAAACCCCGTCGAGCGCGTGAACAGAACGTTAAAGACGATGATTATCTCCTTCGTGGGAGACGATCATCGAAATTGGGATGTTCATCTTTCTGAACTTTGTTTCGCACTCAACACAGCGGTACAATCGTCCACCCAAATGACCTCTGCCTTTCTTAACTTCGGTAGACACCAGAGACCCGCAAAAAGTATTTTGAAAGAATTGCCGGTGTCCTCATACGAGAATCGAACTGACCCTGCGGTGTGGAATGATCGAATGAAACGACTACCCTTGATCCATGATTGGGTAAGAAAGAACCTATCGAAAGCGGCTAGCCAACAGGCGGGTTATTATAATCGAGGTCGCGTGCACCGGGAATACGAGATTGGAGATTTAGTGCGCAGACGAAATAGTTTTATCGTCCGCTGCGCAGAGATTCGCGGCAAAGTTGGCACCCCGTTTTAAAGACCCTTATAGAATAACCGCGAAGTTATCTACTGTCGTATATCGAATTCGAATCCCAGGAAAGAGAATGCAACCCAAAGTCCATATCAAAAACCTGTTATCCTAACATCCACCCCTTAATCCACCAGGGATCAACGAATCTAATACTACCACACCCTCCAGATTGATTCATAAAATGAGTCCCACAAGTATAGTAGCATCTGCATAATTAACCCCCTTTTTGCTGATTGTAATGGGTATCCCGTCACATGGTATACAACACATTGGTAAAATCTGTTGCAGAATATGGCTTATACCTCTATCATACATCAAGAAGAAATAGGAACATCATAGACAAGGTTCATCAAAGTTCATGGAATTGAAGAGGGTCAATGGAGATGTTGGGGAAGGCAGGTCGAGGTAGGTCGCCGGTATGTACAGTTTGCGAAACTGTGAGTGTTAAGTGCTCTGCAAATACGGCACTCTGCGTAAGTACTCCTTTCGATTCCAATTTTCTTTCCTTTTATCCCCCCCCCCCCCCGTCTTTTCTATCTTTATCCGCCATTACAGAATGCTGAAACCTCGAAATTCCTCGTCCAAACGGGTCGAGACGGCCGAGGCGGCGGAAGCTCGGTACGCCCTAATAGGGTACGGAGATACCGACCCTCCAAAGATAAGACTGAACTGGGAGACGGAACAGGCCAGGCGATTCTATGCAGACCTCGCGGCCGTCCTCCAGGTCGCGGAAAGGGAGGAATACCGGATCGGGAGAGGCCAATCCCACGGTACACCTGGAGAGAACGCGCCGCACCCTCCAGTGCGAAGGATGTCCCGATCCCGCCAGGTCAGGACTCTGAAAAGACCCAAGTTACCCTCCCCAGCCCCAGGACCTGCTGAGCAACCCACACCGCAAGCTCTCCCAAGATCCCCGCATAAGACAATCCGTACCCCGATAAACCGTCCCTCCTCCTCCACCACCCCCTCTTCCTCCTCCTCCTCCTCCTCTTCCTCCTCCCCCTAATCCATATCTCATAACCCCCAACCCGAGCCCTTACCCCCCAAACGCCCAAACATCCCATCCCTTATGTCCCTCCAGGTAACCTGTCCTCAAGAACCCTTACCGCCCAAACATCCTGTCCCTAATGTCCCTTCAAGTTACTCGTCCACAAGACCTCCTTCCCCCCGCTCTCAGCACGTTCCCTCAGTCCCGGTGCTGGGCGTGTGGCGGTGCCGGGCACATAGCCCGGAGGTGCCCCAACAAGATCGAAGACCGCCCACGACCTCGATAAAATTCCCCCTCACCCTCTTTTCTTTTTTTTTCCTCTCTTCTTTCATTTTCTTTTCTTTTTTTCTCTCCCCCCCCCCCCCCCCCCTCCAGGCATAGGAGCCAACATGTACACCCAAGAAAAAATAAAATAAAATTATACTAAGTTCAGAAAAGGAAAGAGAAAGTTAGTTTTCTATTGTAGTCATCCTGGATAATTCCTACTCCAATTCTCCTCCGAATACCACGTAGAGTAATTGCAGCGGGTGGGAGAACTGGGGAGAAGAGCGGAAAACTGAGTAACTGAGCAGTCACAGAGCGGTATAGCCTATCTACCCCCTCCCTAGTTTTTTTCAGTCCATCATCATTTCCCGTGCCCCTTCTCGGATCCAAAATCACAACCAAGACGCTCTAGCACATAAGTGAGAGTGAATGAGCGGGATACGTATGGTTGTGTGTGTGTGCTCAGGTTATCCAAGAGATAACCATCAGCAAGTGGAGGGGAGTTGTGACGTCACCACGTCACAAGACTCGCTTTCACACCCCCCCCCTGCTTCGGTTAGCTTAGCTCGCTGATCACCGCCCATGCGAGAAGCGCGAGGCGGACCATCGCGATACCTGTATTTGCGAGAAGCCTGAAATACGCGATGGCAGAACCTTTCCCCGTTCCCCACCCCCTTTCTTTTCTCTCTCTATCTTGCGGGTTAGACTGGCGAGTTAATAGCAGAAACGACCCAGAAGACGTCCCTTCATCGGATAAGCAAACCGCGGGTTCGCGGAAGGGCTGTGCGCCAAGGTAGCGTGACAGGCTCGACGGTGGAGGAGTCGGAAAATGAGTAAAAGGAGGAGACCCTTAAATCCAAGGGATATGATCCAAGGCCCTGCGAAGATATGACCGCTGCCATCGTCCATGGAGACGCATAGGATGGTTTTTGGGTGTGAGAAGAACCTCCACCCCTCCCCTGAACACATTAAGAGAGAAATTCAAGATGTACAGCGGACCTGCAGGTGAGCCGTGGAAAGCGCGGAGCGCGATACGCGCCGCAGTTTGAATGATCCAGAGGACCCCCGCTGGACACACCAGAAGGGGCGATCAGGGAAGATCACCGAAATCCACTGATCGATGCCCCGAACAATCCCGAAGCGTATAGCCCTACCCCACCAAGGAGCCCTAAGGAGGATCTAAGGGGATCTGAAGACCCCCAGCAAACCTCTATAATGAGCTAGCCAGCATGAAGACAGCCTCTTATTCTTCTCAACGACTTAGCGACTACTTAGCGAGCAACCGAGCAAGCGATTATACGGAGCGATTCGGAGAGAGAGAGAGAGAGAGAGAGAGAGAGAGAGAGAGAGAGAGAGAGAGACGGACTGAACGAGATCCATAATGGTTGGAAACGAGAACGTGAATCCTTATACGCTAAAGCGTCCCATTTGTTCCCTGCCGCATTTGTGATATCGCGTATTGTAATTTGTATTGTATAACGAGTGGTGATCCCCGGTCATTCGCGGCGTGTCGTATACCCTTTTGTAATACCGCGTCGAGGCAATCTAGGAAGAAGCCGTGAGTTCAGTATCCCGCGACCCTATATTGCGCACTCGGCTAGAAGTAGTCGAGCGAGGGAGTATTTCGAAATTTCGAGGATTATCTTGCACCGGGTTTCCCCGGATTGCGTGGTCTAATAGTTTTTGCTACTCCCTGAGTAGCTGGCGCCCAAAAAGTCTCCGCCTCGCAGTTACGAAATACTCGCTGGATAGGAAATTCTTTGTTCTGTATTTGGCGTTGGCGAATTCGTCGACAATCATACCACGCGGATATTTTGTACCCCGATATTCTGTACCCCAGATTAAACTTCTGTATACCTCTTTATTATTGGTTCTATATAGCCCCTTTCCTTGCGGATTGTAACGGGAAAACCCGTCACAAATTACTACTTCTGACAGATTATGATGGGAACCCCGTCACAAAGTATACCTGACTCCACTGGTTCCATAGTTAAATGACTAAACTAAAGGCTGTCAATGCATTGTAAAAACAGAATATATTTGAAAACTCTAGAATTTGCAAGAAATAGTTGAGATGAAAACAGAAAAGACAAGAACGAAAGAACAAGAACAGAAAGAAAATGCAAGAAATAAGAATATGCTTGGAATAACTGTTTCTTCGTCTGATTCCAATACTACCTCTGGGCAATCATTTAAATATAATGCACAAAACAAGAAAATAATGTATTCTCCCCGTTGTCCACCAAGAGAGTATATTCACTTCGACTCAAAAGCAGAAATAATTGAGAGACTTCTTCAATATCAATACGCAGGTAACATTAGACAATTAAAATTAGACATTCATAACGATGGATGTACGTTAGATAAATCTAACGATATCCATCTTCGGCCTATTCAAAAATTCGCAGAAATGTCAATATTCCAAATACAAACTTAATAATTATTGGCAATTACAGAAATAGTCAAACGCCTCACAGTCTTGTTAGTTTCTTTGAAAAATTAATTTCCGATATCAAAGAAATCATAACCGATGGGAGGATCAATCATCAGGGCACTACACATTTTCAATATCATTTAAATGTTTTATAGCTGATACACTAGCTCGAGCCTTCGTTTTAAGTCATCGGGAACGTAAGTTCCTCGACCATGGTCAAAGAGCAAAGTAAGTGGTGTACGTGAAAAAGGTCGATATGTTTCCAGTGATATAAACCATCTGCTAAGAAGTGGGAGGTATATGTTAAATGTGTTGACGAGGACCATCGCGAAGACCAGCGAAGTGTTTTTCGAATATATACATTTCGTATGCCTAGGTGTTATCTGCTTGAGTAGTAGATGGCAAGTATTCACGTTATTCAAAGTTATCAAGTAGAGATATTCATATATAATATCCAATAGAATGATAAGTTTAAAGGAACGCGCCACAATTGAAGGGACTCAGAAGATTCGAAAGACATCCGTCGCCACGGAAACAACGCTGAAACGTACAGCCCACCCCACCAAGGAATAAACCAAGAAACAAGACAGCAACAGATAGGAGAACGAGTGAGTTCTTTTTTCACTTCTCCCTTTATCATAATAAATATAAACGGTAATTTGGTTTTTTAGGAAACCGGTTATTCTGCGTGCGTCACTTCATCAAATCACGAGTGCGTTATTATCCGTGGCAAAAATGATAAATTAAAACCAGACATCGTTTTTTCTTACAATGACGCTGAAAAGGGAGTACATCTATCCGACCAAATGTCTTTATATTACAATTGTTTACGCCAAACAGTAAAATGATATACAAAAATTTTTATTGAACTGTTATGCGGAACATGTCTGGTAAATGCATGGTACGTTCATAAAAAATGGGAAACTAAACGTTTCCTAGTTTTACAATATAGAGAAAAAATTACTGATTATCTGCTGATAAATGCTGGGAGTCCCACTAGAGAAGTAATAATGAGTAAACGGAAACGTTTTCCAACTTCGTACGAAGGATACGCAAGGGAAACGAGAAAGCGATGCAAAGAGTGGGTTTCCGAGAGCATAATATCGTTGGGTAAAACTACGTAGAAAACTAAACGCGATAGGCCGTCTTCAATATTTCCATTATCACCAAATATAAAATTATTTCGAGCAACAGAGAAACGGCCTTTCGAAGAAATTTAAAACGATCGCGCAGAAAACATGCCCTAGATGGGTGACAATAAAAAAGCCACCAAATGCAGATTGCTGGAATATAAGTGAAAACGTTATCACATTTTTTGTGGTAAATAATTAGAATAACTACTTCTTCTTCTGATTCCAATAATACCTCAGTGCAATATTTTTGTGAGCGTTCAGTATCTTGTTTTGTGGATAACAATATAACGCATAAACAAGGAAATAATATATTCTCTCTGTTGCGATCCCATTCATGTTTTTCTGATTTGCCAAAAGACGTTAGAACGCATCTCAATGTGCCACGCGATAGTTGAGTTATGTCGGTAGTTCCACCAGGAAAATATATTCATTTCAGTTCAAAAGCAAATATTATTAAGTGACTTCTTCAATCTCAATTTGTAGGTAACATTCGACAATTAAAAATAGACATTCATACCAATGGATGTACCTTAGATATTATGTATATGCCATATTTGTGGTAAATGTCGAGTTCAATTGTGTTTTGTAAAAAGTAGAAACTGCTTCTCAAAATTTTATAGGGATTGGGATTGAAAATAGTGAATTTTATAACTGTTATAAGAAACACAAACAAAAATTTGTGTATCGTATCTGCTACTTACTTCTTTTTTAGTTTGTTAAATTTCGTTATCGATTGTTGTAAAATATAATGCATTGTTTCGCTGCTAGCGCAAATCTTTCCAAGTAAATTATTCTCTTTTTATATGCAGCACTTTGGATAATGTGTACAATTTAATGTACATGTTGAAAAAGAAAACTCAAAAAAACCTGAAATAAACAATGACTCCTTGTATATTAAAAAATTATGTCCCAAATCATCTAATGATTAAAAAAAATATTCTTGCTTTTGAAAAAAAATCAGATCTGTGAGGATTATGGCCATCAAAAACGTATTACTTTTGATACAATTTTAATAATGCTGTTGAAATACGTGCAAATGGTACAATCTTGATCCATGCGCCATCTATCTTTGTACAGGAGAGATGAAAGCGGTAAATATAAGATTGCGAGAAGGCGATGTAAAACATTTTGTTTCGAGAATAAGCGTAGCGAGAAAGAGGATAAGAAAGTTTTGGTTTCTTTTTCTACGATATATATTAATTTCTTACTGAGGAGGAGAATTACTCATCAGCCTCAAACCTCAATACACCAACAAATGCTAAATAAGTGGATAAATTATATACCCTTAGAAAAATAACAACATTCTATTACCATTTTATTAGTTACCAATACTTTTAAATATCTCACTTTTAACATAAATGAACTTGTACCACTTGCAAAATAAACGCACCAGTGTCGAGACTAAAAGCTGATTAATAGACTATCAGTTGGGTAAGCGTCGACAAAAAAACGATTAATAAGCTAGGCTTCCGGTAAAAGCATTGGAGACAAAAACCGATTACTAATGAATAAAATATACCAACAATTTATATCACAAATTTCTAAACAACGTCCAAAATAAATTTCTGGTCGTAAACAAAATTTTAAATGAAATTAAAAGTGTTGAGATGCATTGTTAAAATTACTGTAAAAAATTAACAAAGCCATACCATTGCATCAACTTTAAATATTCAGGCGCCATTACACAAGTACAGGTTGCCCTCGTATAACACAGCATCTCATAACGCGAGGCTTGCAATCCTAAAGATTGTGCGGTTAATAATTTAACATTAAAACAATTACAAGAAGGCTTACTAAACTTAGCTGAAAATCTTGAGTCATTTTTCTTGAATACAGACCCTTCCACTGAAAGTCGAAAATTCGAAAGGGAGCTGCAAAACTGTCTAGTTCCATACCGAGAAATTTACAATTACCTAGTAAGAACCAGCAAGCAGAGTACAATTACTTCTTTTTTTTAAAAGGGTAGAAGGTACAAAAACTTTAAATAAAGAAAAATGTTCCGAAAGTGAGGGTGATATTCCACCGAGAAAACGTTCTCGATTGAGAGATTATACTGAGCAGTGACAACGAAGAATTTCATTAAATTAGGATTGCGTTAGATTAAAATAATATTTTTTGTTTTTTTTTTGCTTTGTGCTATACATACGTTTATATTAAAAAAAAATTAAGTTGTTTATGTAGGATTAAAAAAAACTATTTGTTTTTAATAAGTTATTGGAACTCCCCTTTTGTACCAACACTGGATATCATACACCACGGCATTCTATAGGAACCTAACTACCGTGTTATAGGAGGGTTCTCGATTCTCGAATTCGAGGCCAACTCAAATTACAAACTTGTAAACGCTGCACTTTCATCATATGTATCGTGAACAATTGAAATATAACAATGAATGTACTTACTTGGTATCTGCTTGGAAAACGGAAATTGAATGAATGGGTCCCCGAAAATCCCACACCTGGAAATTACTGACCTCGCTCGTGACGCATCGATACGTGAGAAAATTCCTGATCGTGTTCACGTAACGTATGAATAATTCCTCCAGTTTGTACGTCATTAAAATTTTCTGTTCCATGGTAAAACGCTGTAACTACTTATTCCGCACCAGGTAGTCTGTCTGCAGTCATTACAACACTTGCATGGCCTAGCAATTCTCGTACCAAAGTCCTGAAAGATTTCAGATTATAATTAGTTATCAATTTATTCAAATTTCTACATCTCTTATCTATGAAGTGGGAACTTGGAAATCTGAAACAATTATATATCATAAATGACTGCACAATGTATATATAAATTTCTCTTAATAAGTTTTTTTACAAAAAACCAAACGTAGCACACACTATTGTCGTTTAACACATCGCAGGCGGTAAAAAAAGATCACAGTCTAAGAAAAACAATAGCTGAAAGCAACGAACTGTAATCTCTGTTACGTGACACTGCAGATAGGAGACTTACGATCACAGTTCAAAGAAAAATAAACGTTGGAATCGAGGGACTCCAATTTCAGTTACGCGATAGACAACAGTGCGTCTGTTAGTTACAAAATTCAGTTTCTTCGCATCAATAACATTCGTAAGTTATCAAATTAACTAGAGCACGCGAAAAAACTGAATTTGTCTGCTACAGTTTGAAAAACGTGAAAACTTGATCGGCACTCAACTTGACGCTCGCGCCAATATTAATAGAAATACCTAATTGGAACAAATGTCAATACTTATAAATTTCTCGAAACTATCATCTTTATTACAGTGGCGCAAAGAAATGAATGCAGTGTAAAACATAGAAATCGCATAATAAAAAATTCGTGTTAGCGGCACGGGCAATCAATATAAAATTAGCGTAGCGTTCAACGTGTTAATAATACGTATAGTTAGTAAGAACTTTGAGTCATATTCGAATTTCTCCAGTAGGCGATTAGCAGCACTATAAGTGATATTAAAATTTATATTTTCGACATATACTGCTAGAATTTCAGTTAAAAGTATATAAAAAAAATTGCAATTTACTTCTTTTATTATTAACATTAATTACTTATTATATTACATATATTCTCAATCTACCCATTAGAGATTTAAAAAACAGACATTAATGAAAAAAACAAGAAAGTTCAACAAAAAGAAAAACAAAAAACAAGGAAATTTTTTTATATCAACAAACATAAACATTTGAAACTGATAATGAGATACATAATCTACAAGTCAAGAAAGCAATGCTATAAGTCAGTTTATAGAACACCTTGTATGTTTAACATATAAGTTGGTCCTATAGTGAGATACTTAAAGCCTTCTATGTCTTCTAATACCTACTTCAGAAGACGATCTTCTATGAAACATTGTATGCAGTTCTAGCAATTTGGAAAATAAAATACATTTATAAAAAAACTTTAATTATTAATTACGATACAATTACAGTAAAGTAAGTAACATTTCTTGATAAAAAATCAACGTAGAATCCATTTTTATTTTAAATAAAAAGTTGAGTAATTCTTTTAGAATAAAATATATGTATAGATCACATGTTCTTGTATTCACATGTATGTAAGAAAATAATTAACTAGACATATCCAGTAATTGTATTTTAAAAACGTTTAAAAAATATGTCTTCCACACTCGTTCAATAGCCATTGAGAAACTGACTCGATTATGAATTAACAGATAGCTAATATTAAATTATGCACAGTTTGAAAATTTTTCTATGTTTAAAATAAGAAATTAAATTTTCTTTAAATGTTTCCATGTGTAATTCAATTATCTATTTTGTTTGAAAGGCATTTTCCCGTTATTTCGTAAATCTTTGACATATTTTCTACGTAAAACTTTTTTTTTATACGGTCTCTCTCCACCGCATAAAAAAATTTTTTTCAATATGTTGCAAAAAATTATTTGTTATAGCTATTTATTAAGTTTCTGAATATTTTGTTTATGCTGTTTCTTTTATTCGGTCTCTATTTATCGTACAAAAGCAGGTTCGGCTGTACGCGCAAAAACACCGTAAAGATGACGAGTGTTATTCTAATATTACTGTTGTGAGCTATTATTAATATAATTCTACCATCAATTGTGTCTTTATCGTAATAAAAGAGCCTATATATTTCGTTAAAGCATATTCGTTCATTATAGCTGTTAATCGTAAAGAAATTCTTCGTTATAATACTCGTTTGTCGTAACAAACCCTACTATTTTATTATTATTATTATTATTATTATTGTTATATTATTATATTATTAGTTTAAAATATTGTTTACGTGTATAAAAAAGTAATTATCAGTATGTTAAAAATTGAATAATTATGCTATATTATATGCAGATGATGTAATGCATAAGTATGTGGAATTCCTTCAACATTGTTAACACGTACACACGTATACCCTCCATATTAAATTTATTGCATTGTTGCATCGTGCATCTTAAACTCTACACGCTTTCCCTGATACATATGATCTTTATAATATTGCAAAAATTGCAAAGTATATTTCGGAAGCAAAACTATCTAAGCGTTCAACTTGTCAATAATACATACAATTAGTAAGAACTTTGAGTCAGATTCGCATTTCTCTAGTAGGCGGTTAACAGTACTATAAGTGATTCTGGAATTTTCAACATACACTGCTAGAATCTCGGCTAAAAGTATACTAAAAATTTTTAGCGCTTAGCGATTTACCTCTTTTATTATTTATATTAATTAATTATTATATTACATGAATGAAAAAAAACAAGAAAATTCCAGCAAAAGGACATCAGATTGATCTCTTCTCAATCGGTGCACAACTGTCTAACTGTAAAGCGTGGAAAGTATTGTATCTAAAAATCCATCCGGCACGAAACACATTAATGTAAGTAACGTTATATAAATAAAATATTGTAACGTTCAAATTACTTTCGCAACGTATTTACTCGACAGAGGCGTACACCTGTGATGTTTACAGAAAACGGGCGAAGGACGAAAAACAAAAGCGAACAAGAGTCACGTATCAACGTAATGCCGTTACCAGGAATATTACGAATGTTCTCGAATTCAACGAAATATATCAAGAAATATTTCTTTGTACGTTGATACGTACGTAAAATGATAAAATAAGAAATAGATGCTAACAAATTAGTTTAGTAGCTCAATAATACGATACACAAACCGGCTTTTTCACGCGGCGTAAATTATTACGTAATAGAACGGTACACGTGGACGCAAAATCCTTAAATTATAGTATCTTTAATTAAATGAAATGAACTTATTGTTAATAAATCCGTTCAACATATATATATTCATCATATCGAATACGAGGTAAAACTTGCCAAAATCACAAAAAGAAATAACACGAATAATATAAATAAAAATAAATTTCAACGACCAAAATGCAAAACCAAAAAATAAAACTGTTAAAATTATAGCTAAAAATAACATATTTGAATATTCAACTAAAAAAATTATAGTAAATATTCTTCTATAATATTCAACGCTAAACCTGAAACTAATTCTGACTCACCCTCAATTAAATCAAAAAGTGTTCGATTTAATTCAAATAACATTCTTATTAAAACATAAAATACAATGGAAATAATAAAAATCTAAATCTTATTATCAATTGATATAATCCTTAAGATATATGCTCCAGATTACAAATCAATGATCGAAAGAATAAAAAGAAGAAGGAAAAATAGAGTAGAGAAAGTAGTACTTACTCAGAGTGGCGTATTTGCAGAGCACTTAACATTTACAGTTTCGTAAACCGTACTTATCGGCGGTCTGCCTCGAAGTGAAGAACGACGCACAGTACTTTCTTCGATGGATAGAATTATCCGTTGGGAACAGGTGGTGGATAGTCCTCATTGATTGGCCGTCGAGATGGACTCAGCGGACAGCTCATCGATTCTAATTGGGTGTTCATTTCTCTGTGGGAAGGAGATCGTCGAATCCTTACTGATCGTTCTAATAATACAGTGGGGGCTCCAATCTTCACTGACGTTGTAAGATATTGCGCGCGATAGTTTTCTTGGAAATTATTTACACCTGGATTTGTCTCGACTGATTTTCTCCACTCCCAGTAAAGTTCTGATAGAAATTGTATAAATTCAATTTTATGAATATGTTTGTAGTATTTTTACAGGTTAATCTTATTTTCCAATTATTTTCACGGTCACTTTACATTTTCAGTATTTTTCTATTCAGTGATCTAATTATCACTGTCTTTTGTTTGAAAAAAAGAGATACTGACTATTTTTATTAAAGGTAGATCTAGTGTCAAGTAATATACAATTCAATTTAAATTTTCCAAGCCCTTTTCAGGATTCTGAAACTTTAAGTTGAATTTATAAGCAGTGTAATAAGTTAACGCAAGATAATCATCGTTGGATCAACAAGAATTTTATTTTTCTCTTCTTTAGTTTAATTTTTACTCCTACAAGTATCTCAATTTGTTTGGTCTTTGTAATAATTAATAATCACATCGATAGGTAATACAGTAATTAGTTCTGAATCTAAATCGGTAAAAAGAGGCATACTGATTTGTGAGGTTCTCGTAATATGATTGCTTTTGGTATGATGGAGGTTTTTCAATTCATGAAGACTGAATTTCCTAATTTTTGTTCTGAATTTGCCAACGAGTCAACGAAGTCAACAAGATCACCGAATTCTTCGCCATCAATGAGAGATACATGCGTTTTTAGTTGTAATTACTTAGATATAATTATTTGTAATATAAATATAATATAAATATAAATATATAGTTATTTTATGTACACGCATATGTTTGTATGATCGCGTTCGTATAAATGCTACAGTATTGTACATAGAATCACCGTATATCGATTTAGAACACTACAGCATTATCATATGTTTACATGAACTCTACAATATACTTTATTTACGTTTGGTCGCGGGCAAACGTGCACGATACCCCCGCCGCTGTAACGGTCGTCGTTACTGTGGTGGCCGTAACCCCGGTCAAAGTAAGAGGGTCCATAATTACAAATACTTATCGCGAATTTATCCGACTCGGTACTCCGAAGAAAGAGAACGCAAATTTGGAGAAATAGGGATACAATATGCTATGCAATATAATATGGACTAAATTACATTAAAAAAAAAGAAATAGAGAAAAATATACCACAGACCAAGAGCAATCAATAAAAAAAGAAAGGAGGAAAGAGAAATGTCACTTCCCCGAAGGGAACGCCAAAAACACAAAAGACATCAATGACTGTTCTCCTGCCGGATTAACGGGAAGACAAATTTTGAATCTTCAACTCCCGTGAATCCGACCTGGCAACCGGCAGTCAACAGTAGTGGCCTTGAAATATTATACGCCGCGGCGATAACGCTTGTGGTGATCCTCGCTCGAACAAAGAAAAACAGTAACATTCCCAATAGGTCACTACGACCCGTAAACAAAACTCTCGTTGCTGGAACGCCGAACCTAGCTATCCACTCTGAATGTAGCGCGCTTGCGACTGTTTCTACAGAGATGTCTGTGCGCAGCACTGCTTCTGGCCAACTGGAGAACTTGCCTATTATTGTGAGGCAGTATCTGTAATTGTTTACTGTGGGTAATGGTCCGATGATGTCCACATGTATGTGCTCGAACCGACCCTGCGGTACTGCGATTCTCTCAGGGATCGTGTTTTTGTCGATACGAAAAGCAATGCATTTACAACAGAAGAAATTAAAAAAAAAGAAACAGAATTATA
Organism: Xylocopa sonorina; assembly: GCF_050948175.1. Taxonomy (NCBI): domain Eukaryota; kingdom Metazoa; phylum Arthropoda; class Insecta; order Hymenoptera; family Apidae; genus Xylocopa; species Xylocopa sonorina. Next base: position 1,684,863 of record NC_135206.1, on the reverse strand, counting down.
TTGCTAATCATCGGCAGTCATCCGCTGCCGCGAGCGAGATCATCACTCCCTCCTACTTCTTCGAGTGGTAACTTCCTACTAACTCCTGTCGTCGATCTTCGTCGTCACCGACGTCTTTACAGATGCATTGGATGTCCCGCATTTCTTGAAAATAAAAATCTCCTTCCTTCTTCAGCTTCGCCATTGATCTCCTCAAATTCATGACCTGCAATAAGTAGTCACACAATAACTACAAGGAACATCGTAAACGCGTCGAATGATATCGCGACGAATAATGAGTTATTTTATTTTTCGCCACAAATTTAAAACTCTGCTGTTCAGATGAATCAAATTTTTTACTTACGATCATCTTTTACTTTTCATAACTGTGCAGTAGGTTCTTCGAACATCCCGGAAGCGCGACTATTCGCAACTCCTCCTGCTTTCGATTGCCGACGAGCTTTGTTAACTAAATTCGAAAGTTTCATACATCATTTTACGAAACATATCATTTTTTATTTTACCAACTAGCTCTACAGACGTATAAACGAATCGAACGCATCCTTATAAATTTTGCAAGTAATAGGAGAAATGTATCTATTTATTAAAATTGCTTTCAGAAATATTAATTTCTGTAATTTTCAATACCAACAAGAATGATACAACAAATTTCTCTAATACGCGTTTATACGTATATTATATTAAATACGTACTTTTATAAAGAAACGAAGGCGAAGGACTTAAGGAAGGAAGAGAATAATGGCAGTAAACGTCTGTGTAACAAGTGCGACGACTGATAATTTGTCCGGGCATGATCTGTGCCGTGGGTTAATGATAGTTCTTTTTAGTCACGGCCCATTCCCGTTATCTCCAGGAGGAGGGCTCCCGTAAAGGCTTTCTTCGCCCTTACCTCTTCAATACAAATTTCAGATAACGTTATCCGTTTTTTGGTCGTCGCCATAACGTTCGCATACGTGGCAGCGCACCCTTGCGAGAGAGCGAGCGCTACGGCGGCTGTATTTCGATTTTTCGAGATCCAAGGCTCCCCCTTCGTCTTTCTTAGACTATGATCACTGTTTGCCGTTTGCAACGTGTTAAACGGCAATAGTGCGTGCTGAGTTCGGTCTTTTATAAAAAAACTTATTAAGAGAAAATTATATATGCATGGTGCAGACATTTGTAATACATATTAGTTTCAGATTTCCAAGTTCCTATTCCATAGATAAAGGATATAAAAATTCGAAAAAATTGATAGCTAATTATAACCTGAAATGTTTCAAGACTCTGGTACGAGAATTATTAGGCCATGCAAGCGTTGTAATGGCTGCAGACAGACTACCTGGTGCAGAACAAGTAGTTGCAGCGTCTTACTATAGAACAGCAAATTTTAATGATGTACAAACTGGAGGAATTATTCATTCGTTATGTGAACACGATCAGACATTTTTTCACGTACCGAGGTCCGTAATTTCCAGATGTGGGATTTTCAGGAACCCTTTCATTCAATTTCCGTTTTCCAAGCAGATAACAAGTAAGTACATTCACTATTATATTTTAATTGTTTACGGTACACATGATGAAAGTGCAGTACTATTCTTGTTCAGCGCTTACAAGTTTGTAATTTGTGTTGGTCTCGAGTTACTTGTGTCACGCGCTTCAAGTTGCAACCTAATGGCGCCTGAATATTTAAAGTTGATGCAATGGTGTAGCTTTTTTAATTTTTTATAGTAATTTTAACAATGCATCTCAACACTTTAAATTTAATTTGAAATTTTGTTTACGACCAGAAATTTATTTTGGACATTGTTTAGAAATGTGTGATATAAATTGTTGGTATATTTTATCCATTAGTAATCAGTTTTTGTCTCCAATGCTTTTACCGGGAGGGTAGCTTATTAATCGTTTTTTTGTCGACGCTTACCCAACTGATAGTCTATTAATCAGCTTTTAGTCCCGACACAAAGCGAGATATTTAAAAGTATTGGTAACTAATAAGATGGTAATAGAATGCTTTTGTGTTTCTAAGGGTATATAATTTATCCACTCAATTAGCATTTGTTGGTGTATTGAGGTTTGAGGCTGATGATTAATTTTCCTCCTCAGTAAGAAATTGATATATACCGTAAAAAAAGAAACCAAGACTTTCTTATACTCTTTCTCGCTACGCTTATTCTTGAAACAAAATGTTTTGCATCGCCTTCTCGCAATCTTATATTTACAGCTTTCTTCTCTCCCCTATACAGATAGATGGCGCATGGATCAAGATTGTACCATTTGCACGTATTTGAACATCATTATTAAAATTGTATAAAAAATAATATGTTTTTGATGGCCATAATCCTTACGGATCTGATTTTTTGTTCAAAAGAAAGAATATTTTTCTTAATCATTAGATGATTAATAATTATAACAATGAAGTAGAATTAAAGCTGTATGATAACAGCGATTACAGTGAATTAGAGAATGAAAATGATGGAAACAACAATGAATTGCAAAGTGATACTGACAGTAATGAAGTAATACCAGTACGTCGAAAACGCATGCGGCTTTTATCGAACGATAGTGAATCTTCTATCGAACAATTGCAAGAACAATGGATTTGGGAAGAAAAAGAAAATCTTGCTGATATAAAACAATTTCAAGAAATAGCTGGAATCAATGCTTTGTACCTGCGCAAATTAGGTGATAATCCTACACCATTGAAAGTGCTAGACCAAGTTCTTACTGAAATTTTTTGGAAAATGATAGTAGAAGAAACGAATAGATATGCCAGTCAAATAATTGCGAAAGAAGGTGCAAATAAACGAAACCTAAAGTGGTTTCCAGTAACTGTGGATGAAATGAAAGGATATATTGCATTATGTATTCTTATGTCTCAAGTAAAAAAATCTAAATTGGGTTCATATTGGTCAAAAAGAACTATTATAAATACTTCAATTTTTCCAGCCACTATGCCACGGGATAGGTTTTTTGATATCTCAAGATTCCTTCACTTTACATATATGCCGTTATATATGCATAAAAGTCTCCAAATAACTCAAAGGGTTAAAGACACTTACAAGATCATTAGATAGTTCTTTTAAACTCAAATATTACTTGAAAGACCGCTCATAAACAACTGCTTCATCGTTTTCAAACACTTACAGGAAAACTCATGTACTCCGCAAATTTGCTCTCGCCCGCTTTTTAGAATATTCCACGCACATAACATTTGAAACCTGAATTATTTGATTAACTTTTAAATTAAGATAATTTCATTATCCTACACTATGGTGACGAGCCATGAAACTTTATGGAACCACTTTTGACACCGGGAACCATGCAAGTGCTGTCGATAATATGAAATTTGTAACGGATCAAACGAAAAATGTATTTGTGATTTCGAAGGAAATTAAAGACAATTCGATGATCGCCGATATTCAGATTTATGCTAGAACACGATTATTTACGTGTATGCGGTGACTTTGAACGAAATCGAATGCTCTGTAAATTTTAAAAATCCAATAATAAACATTGATGCATGTAAGATAAGGTATATAGAAATTATCGAAGATATTACACTTTGAACCTGGTTTTATTCGTGCATCCAATATCATATTATAATCATCCAACAGTGTCAATTATTCAGCTACATTGCACTTCCAAGTTGAAAGTCGCAAGGAAGACCTTCACGCTTGATGGATGCAAAATCTCGGTAATAGGTGTAATAGAAGGCTCATATGAAAATTTAATTCTAATTTGAGTGCAGTTGATAATAAAACGTTATCATTCATATACAGGGAGTCAAAAGTGACGCATCAATGATGAGATTATATACTTGGATTAGATTAGATAGTTATCTTTAGTATATAATTGCGAACATAAGTTAATTATAACTGCAACGTAAATCAGTGTCATAGTGGCTAACAAAACTACGAAACTTTATTTAGTGTAAATTCGCTCATTTATACTTTTTGTGCACGATACACAACACTAAATTCTGCTGTCTACGCTAGAAAAGTAAAGCCTAAAAATGTACGTATGCACATACTTTCAGAATTTATATAGCGCTTCCTATTATTTTTTAAATAAATTTTTATTATTGATTCTTACAACTATTCGATCGTTAAACATTGGTGGCTTGCCCAGAAGAATTTTTTATTTACATTAATGATGAATCATAGTTTATAAAACCAGTGATGTGTTCAGCGGTTACTATCAGACTATTGAGATAGACGAAGCAAATTTTCTAATTGTCCAATATGATAAATTCTTAACTGGTTTTTGCAACAACAGAGTAACTTCTGACGTTAACCACCCATTGGTTTGAATAATTCGAATAGTTCGTTGCTCGAAAGAATAAATGAGACGTTTTCTCGGTTTTTTTTGGCAGTTACATGATCGTATTTCGCGAGCAACATTTCTCGTGTTACGCGCAAGTGTTTATGTATCCCAGCCAAAGTGTGATTCGGTCGTAGGCTGACTTTCAATAGTTGCGACGTTTATGGATATTTACCTTTTGACAACCAGTTTTCTCTTGGTATGGCGTCCATAATGGGAAACAATGTATTTGAAAATGATACGAGACCCAGCAAAAACTGACGTAATTTCACAATAAACCAGAATATTATCTTTAATGTGAATTACTGACAACATCTGGCATGTTTCTTATAATAGTACACGATCTTCTGTTTGATGCATTCGAAAAGTTGTTAATACGTTATAATAAATTCTACGTAATATTGCATACCGTTAACAGAATTAGATGTTATAGTGTTAGGTAATGTGAAACTTTTACTTTTAATAACCATCATTTGTACCGTACTACAATTTTCATCGCTTCAATAGCACATTGTTTTTTTAGTTCCGTTTTTTTGCAAGGCAGAAGTCAAGGTATATGAGTTGACCTGTGTGTCTGTAGGCTATATGGACAGTCTAGTACTCGCTAATGTACACATTAAAAAAAAGACACTGCGTAAACCTTGCGAACTACGATTCCCGACTGAGTATCGCCAAATTGAACATCACGCAACGGTAGAAAAGAAAAAACAAACGACAGTCGAAACTTCAGCGAATCTCTAGGCCTCCCATTCGCCTACACGCACACATGTACACATTAGTTCAAATACATACCAACAAAAAATGCCAAACCAATTTCCAGATGACGAAAAATGATCAACACCACGACGTTACCACCGACGACAATCATGATAGTGTAGGGGCGTATAGTAATAGAAGGCGACGTGTTTAAATTCATATTACCCTTATTAATTTTCATCATAATGGGATTTATTTGTCAGCATCCCAGTTAAGTACTTTATCGAGTGACTGTAGAGTGTCATCGTTTGCAAGAGTACGCTTTTTCTGTTTGTAGGTAATAAATTTGCTAGTTTTTCAACTAATCGAGGGAATGATATGAAAAATTCATGTACAGCACCATTGACGGATAAATTTCCCTGGGCAAAATTACCGTTAATTTGTAACGTTAAGCCATTGTATAGATCTGTGACGGTTTCTGGCTACAATTAGGGCTGGTGCTGCACAGTGATACATTTCTCATAAATTGACATTAAGCTTGAGGTTTTATTTGAAAATGGTATATGTCCAATTTTGGAAACAATGAATTAATAACAGTTCTAGCGAAATATACATCTCCTTCTTATCTATTTATAAACGCACATTGAACGGAAAATTGTTTCTTTATAATTTAGTCAAAAGAATTCTCGCTGTAAAGTGTTATTTTTGAAAATGGAACAAGTCCATTAGTAATAAAGAATTGGCCAGAAAAGAAAAAGAAGTAGATTCCTTTACATATAATGAAACGAGAAGATTTTCTCTGAACCAAGTCCCTAGAAGAGACAATATCAAACACGAAAAGAAATACGGACGTAGAAATTGTAAATTGGCTGAAAATATGCGTGGATTAGTCGCACAAAATTTTGTATAAAACCTGTACGGAATAAAGTACGCCATTTAAAATTATTCTTTTATTTGGAAATCAAGGAAGGCCAAAAAATTTCAGCAAAATTACTATGTTGCCTCTATATCAAACTTCAAGACCTATAACGAAAAAGAAATATGGTGATACTAATTTCTTCTAAACTTTACTAGGCTAAACGTAAAGGAGAAATATAAATGAATTCATTATTTTTGGTTATCTTAACTAAGTCCACTTCTAGCTAAAAATATCGTTTCTTCTTTAACACTTTAATTAATTATTATTGCATAATAATAAAATTTAACATGTTTACTGCGTTAAAAATTAACGCTTGTCAATATTTTTAAACGCAAACCCTTAATTATCTCAACGGAAGAAAAAATTGACTTGTAACACTGTCAGAAACATATGTTTTTGAACAAATGTGTTTTTGACAATGTGTCTGTCTAATATTTCTATACACTTGTATGCTTTCGCGTAATCTATTATAGTAAATATGGTTTATCTGGATGTCGGCTTATTCTGGTAGTTTGTTCATGTTTTTTGTTACGATATTATTCAACGTCTTTAAATCTACTATATACTAAATTACTTTGGCAGACGACATCTCTTTTATCGAAGTTATTACAAGATCGAATTGTTTCATGTGAAAATAAAACAAAAAAAAATCATCTTCTCTCGAAATTTTCTTGAAAAGTAATGTCATACTTTCAATAAACCGGAACCCACAAGTTTGTTTAACAAATATGCAACGTATATTTCATAAATGTATCGATATAATTTGGTTAAATATAAATTCGCTCTAATATATTAAATTCATCCAACACCTGCTGAAATTTGACCAAAACATCGTTTATCGAAACATCGTTTAACAGTTTTCATAAAGTGCTACATTTCTCCGCCATACTAAGGCTCTCCTGTAAATAGGCCATGATCTTGTGATAGACTTAGCCTAATTATTATGAATTACATACGAGATATTCTGTACTTATCGCAATTTTATTTGTTTCATAAATGGAGCAGTCCAGACAAAGTGAGCGGATAAACATCGACAGTGTTTTTGCGGATATATTAAAATCGGATTTTGAAAAAGTTAAACAGATGACATTGTTGGACAATGAAGACACATTGTTTACGTTGTACATGAAACATCCTTCGTTCGTTCATAATCGAAAGTATCTGTTCAACTTGTTGAGGAATATGTATAAACAGAAATACAACAAGCTGTACGAGCGCTATCCGAGTTTATACGTTTGGTCCTGGTTTTGCTTGGGCATCTTAATCTGGCGTTCCGAGGCTGATTTGAAGAGAATTTGTCACATGACGAACGATAACGAAGTGTACAATATGAATTTCAATTCCGCGTTTACCATTTCATCGCGTAAACGTTCGCAAGTAACTGCGTCAAAGGAAAGGCATCCGTTTTTGAATCTCCCATTTTACTTGGAACATAGCGTGATGTTCGAGTTGGGCAAGTTAACCGAACATTGCGTACCAGCAGATTTTGCCTTGCTTTTCTCTTCCGGGAGAACTAGTCGCAAACAACTAGTTGTGAAAATAGATGGAGTATTCAAACGAACTGTAATTGCGTCACTGCAATGTAAGAAAGAAGAAGATTCGTCGTACCATGATTCGAATTTGTCGGTTTGCTCGTTCTCTATTCAGCTCATGGATTCAGTCAATCAATTCTTAAGACAACGGAGCAACTTAATGTTAAACAATTATTCGGGCAGAGTACCCGTTACATTGAACACGTATATAGAAGCAATAGCTAGTAAAAATAATAAAATTCCCACTGAACGGATAGAATACTGGCACAAACATTACATTGCTACGATTTCATCGTTTGAATGTATTCGGACAAGTGTAAATACCCTAAAGATTCATTATTATTGCGACAGAATTAGTAAATTAACCGATCAGTTATCAAAGATTAGCGACGAGGATATTGCTAAACTCGAAAAACTAAACGCAAACCAGAGACAAGAGCTAATGGAACATATAAACGAGTTTGAAAGGACTGTATCCAACTAAAAATATTTATTTCTATACACAAATATGCACCATCTCATGTATAAATATTGCACAGTAAAGTTTTGAAAATTATATATTTTAATGTATAAGATTTCATTATTACAAATAAATACTATACGTTTGTGTACGATAATAGCATACGTGCAGATACATATGTATATAGTATGTACATATTTATGTGTAATAATATAATTTATCTCAAATGTAACAATCTACATTATATAAGAAATATAGTATTGAGATAAAACTTTAGTAGATTGTAAAGTTTCGCGAGAATTGGGTGGAAATTTTATTGAACACAGAATTGCATTTCTTTAACTGGAACTAAAAATTAACTCTGTCTCGCCCTCATCCTTTTATACACTCCCTCAGAGTATATTCTCGATCCTTACCTCCGAATTTCCATGGCGCTCACATACACGTGCGCATATACTCTTTCGTATTAATTTTGGAATATTCTGGAATAACTAGTACTCGAGAATATTCGCAATTACATCTGTTTAGACACATACCCAGTCGCAATAAAACTATTCACGCTCTACAATATTTATAAATCGACAGATTGTTCTTTTCAACTTGGATGTTATTTTGAAAACGGATGATGAACAATCTACTCGTCGATTGGAAACTCATTCGTTCCACACTTTCTAGAATATTCCACGTATATCAATTGAAACCTGAATTGTCGATTAACTATTAATAAAGATAATTCCCTTATCTTATAATAATATTTGCAGGTGTGTTGCAGCGTGAAATTATTAATCTGTGAGGGAAGGTCCGCATCACTCTTCTCGCATGGCTGGTGATCAACGAGCTAAGCTAACAGAAGCAGGTGGGGGACGAGCCTTGCGATGTCACCATGTCACAACTCCCCCTCACTTGCCGTAGGTTATCTCTAAGATAACCTGAGCACACACGCAACCATACATAACCCGCTCATTCACTCTCGCTTATTCGCTAGAGCGTCTAGGTTGCGGCTTTGGATCCGCGGTCGGTCACGGGAAGTGGTGTTGGGACTGGGGGGAGGGTAAGTAGATTGACTATGCCACTACGTCACTGCTCGGCTATTCAGTTTCCCGGTCCTCTTGTTACTCCTCCCATCTGCTTCACTTAAAAGATCGGTCCGGAATATTTTTCAACATCCGATCTTAAATGTCGGTAGCAAAGTGTAAGCTGGTTCTCCAGTGATAACGGCGGATCTAAATACCGAAAATACATTTTCATTTCTGTGATATAGTCCGCCAACTGCTCGAACTGGCTCTACGTTCGGTGCTCTACTTCATGACGCAACCCTTCCTGCAAATCATTGTGCCCGAATTGCACCCGGAAATGATAGATAAACCCGTCATAGTCCGTCCACGAATCTTTTTCCACCCAGTACCATATAAAGGCCGTTCCCTGTAACGATTCATCTAACACCTGAAGTATTTCCTCCTTGGTGTTGGCCCAGCGCGAACAATATTCATGCAATCGGAGGAGATATTCCTCCGCATCTTCATCCGATCGCCCCTCGAATTTCGGTCCAAACCGGCGGAAATGATCTACTCGTCGTTCCTCACTGGTGTGCGTGGAAAGCATGGTGGCACAGGATACAGTAGCGAAACTTTCTGTCGGTAACTTTGATGTCGGTGTTCCAAAAAATTGATTGCGCATGTGCGTCATAAAAATTCAGTATATATATATTGCATCCTATTTTTTATTTCTTCCAATTCCTTCCATATTTCATATTTCAGCTACCCAATGTAAATAACTGCAAAGTGCGGATTGATAATGCCATTGATTTTTGTAATTCCTTGTAAGTTGGTGGGCTTGAAAAACATAATGGCAAGGCAAATTTTTTGGACTGTGAATCATATCTTCTGCCACATTTACTTTTACATTGTGAGTCCATTTGTTTAGCTATTAAAATCTTCTGGTAATAATTTACAATCTAGTTCCCTCAAATTGTTATATTCATCTTGTCTACTCGTAGTGATTGGTTTTTCCTTCTTTTCCTTTACATGCAATCGCAAAATTTGTTCATACAATGCTCTATTTTGCGCTGTTAATTTTTTAACTTGTTGGCGTAATTTTTTTATTCCGAAAGTATCATCTAACAATTTCTTTGTACGAGTTGTTACCAGGCTACTTCTAGGCTCCTCAGCCCCTGTAATATTCAAATCTGTTACATTCATAAAAAGGATTTTTAAATATATGATATACAATTATATAATTATAAATTAGCTGACACAAAATGAACAACAAAATAATATGAAATAAAATAAAATAAAATACAGTAAAAGTATAAACTTACGGATTCATTACTTCTATATCAAAATTACTGGTAGCAGAATGGCAGGTTAACAGAATTATTTTAGAGGTTTTAGCATTGCTGAAAACAATTTAGATATAATTTATAAATTTAATAATTAAAAATACAAAAGTAATAAAATATATATATTATAGAAAATTACAAAAAAATATAAAATATAATTTTCATTATTCTATTAATATATATTACTTATTCTCGTCTTCAACATTTACAGCATCTTCTGCACATGTCTTTTTGTGTGCTAAAAAAGAGAGAGAAAGCAAAACTAAAGAGCAAAACAAAATCGTGCCACTTGCGCTATTGTATACTGTGCCGCTATTATGGAATTTACGGTACGACGCGGTCTTAAAATCGGCAATGCCAACAGGAGTGCCATCTATCAATTATTAACTTGCTACGCAGATAACACTCTGGTATTGAAAATGGACACCGACCATCAGAGAGTCATCTGCCAGCGGAAATCACAGTCGTGGCCGTGGTAAACGCCATCGAGAAGATAGGCTTCTGCTCCGAGGGTATACGAAAAGATTCAAGAGGAGAAAACAAAGTGGTTAATATCAAACCGATTAAAGTTACAATGCAGAGCGAGATGAATTACCTCGAACTGTTCCTCGACGACAAATGGAACTTTGGTCGCTACTTCGCTCGTCAGGACGCTCAGTTGGATGTCATTATTCTCATAATTTTTTAACAAGTGTTCAGCGACTAGTAGAGAGCGATCAAAGTCTTCCGATAGAGGGCGGGATTATTTCTTTCATTTCATTCTGTGGATTTATGAATCCTACTTTACGCGAGATGGTATAATGAATGTACATAATATGCACCATTATGCTACCGAAAATCATCGTGCAATACGTCAGCAGCGTAGCCAAGGGAAGTTTAATGTAAACATTCGGGCACGCATAATCGGTGACTTACTAATATGTTGGAAAGTGTAATACAATACATATAATTGTATTCACGGCGAAGGAGAAGTTACTCTGCCGTAAAAAGAGTTGTTCACTGAACACTGGTGGAACGATAAAATCAAGAAATTAATACGGGAAGCTAATAAAAAGAGAGGGAAAATGACTAAATTATAAGCTACTGTTACAAGAATACAAGACAAGCAAAAGAACATTGGACACTGACCTGTGGGGGTTACCATACAAGACTGTCATGAAAAAGTTGAAAGGTAATTAAGTCTGTGGATACCGATGGAAAAGGCTCTGCGGAATTGATCAGCAGCGAGGAGTCCCTCTGAACGTTAATATAACGAATGGTTATAATTGCTAATAAAGTAGAAGATATGAAAAGATTGTTTAACTCCACCTTGAAATTTGGCTTTATTCCCGCTGAATGGAAGACTGCGAGGCTGCTTGTATTGATTAAAAAACAATACAGGCAAGGGAGGTGTAAAAAGTAATGAATATCGCCCGCTGTGTATATTGGGGGGGGATGTCTAAAATCTGGGAAACAATAATCAAAAAACGGTTAGAGAAATTAGAATCCGTTACTAATTTACATCCGAGGCAATACGGGTTTATTAGATAATATAGAAGTATACTAGATGCGATAGACAATCTTCTCGATAGCGCGAAAAAAATAGGTAACAGAAAGCAATGGTGTGCTTTCATGACGTTAAATGTCAAAACTGCGTTTAATACACGCTCAAATGGAAGCATATTCGGGACACCCTTCGAAATAAGGATGTTCCACCATACTTATTACGTTCTATCCGTAACTATCTAAGTGTTAGGTCTATCAATTACTTCACGGAGTTAGATGTTAAAGAAATAAAAGTTTACGGAGGTATACCGCAGGGATCAATTTTAGGACTGTTATTTTGGAATATTACATAAGGAAATAACGTAAAAGTTATAGGAAATTCCTATACTATAAAGAACGTACCCTTCCTTAAATAGCTAGGAATACTCGTCGATGGTACAGGAAAGTTCCGGCCACTACCAAACTTGAAGAAGCCCGAATATAAAGTTAGAAAACTATATTATTACACATGGGAATCCATAATGTTATATGGAGCCCCTATGTGGAGTACGTGTCTAAAATACATGAACCTCGCAAGAATATTAATTTCCTCTCAAAGACCTATTGTGCATAAATGAATAGCTGCCTATATTAAAATTAGTGAACGTAATAGAATTTATGAGGAGAAAAAAGAAATTAGTCTATGAGTATCAGTGTGATAGACTAGAAAAAACTTATTACTGAAATTAAGAAACAAGAAGAAGCGGCAAAGTCACTCATGCGCAATGGACAAAGAAATTAATTCCCGATTTAAAAGAATGGCTGACAAAAGGAGACTTTTGCCAACCAGACACTTTTATATAACTCAGTTATTAACAGATCACGGCTCCTTTTCCAGCTATAAGAAAAGAATCAGCAAATGCACTACTCCTAGATGGCTATTTTGTACGGGAGTAGTGGATAATGTCCTGCATATAGTTTTAATCTGCCAGCCCATGGGATATACAAAGAAAAAAACTAGAAGCTGGTATCGGAAAACACGTAGAAATACATGATGATAATATTTATTTATTTATTCATTTTACAATTTTACAATCTTTTAAAGACAATTTTAATCATATGACAAACGAACATATCGCGTAGTGAAATTTCTACCGTATATACAGAACAGTGACAGAGGCGGCCATATTACAGGGGCACGATAGGGAAGATTGCAACTTGAGAGACAGTGATATAATTATGAAGGAATTGACTAGGAGACAAATGATTAAATACCTACGAAATAAATATAGACGTAAGTGTCCTTAACACCACATTGCTTAAAGAAATCATTTTCACTGCTTTTCTATTTCAATTAGAAAAGCAATTATATATATAATGACACAGCTTCTTAGAATTTTGTGACTTTTGTACAACTTATAAATGCGTTTATTTAATCGTTGTAGTTGCCTCCCCTCCTTCATTTCCGGTATATATTGCCCAAAAGCAGTCATTTTGACTACTTGGAAAATTTTAAATAATCAAATGATTTTTATTATTGAATTGAGTAAAGGACCCTATTCAAAAACCATATGTTTTCGCCCCCAATCGATTTTGTTTAAACTTTGCATATTTGTAGATCTATATGTGTCTCATCAATTGCCAGAGTCTCTATCTGTCGGGCCTTTTAATAAGGGAGGGGGAGGGGGTCAAAGTACGCATTTGGCGAAAGATTTCGGAGGCTATAACTTTTGATTAAAAAAAGATATCGACTTGAATTTTGCGTCAAAAAATCACAAAAAAATTAGGCTTTCGAATGCTATATAATTTTTTCTTTTTTCGGAATTTTTAAGTAACTTTTTATGCTTTTTTCTAGTTTTCGGGTTAGTGAAAAATTGCGAAAAATTGCTATTCCCAAAATAGGTATCCCTAGATTTTAACAAAAAACTCAGTATAGGAAGCTCATTTTATGCTCTTTAAGTGGTATAAATCTTACCCTGGGGAAACTTTTTGTTTAAAAGTTATAACATAATATTCGTGTCGATGCGCAAGCTGTGGACGCGAAATTCGAGCAAAACAAATGCTTTTCTTAACATATTGTGACTTATTATTAAAATTATTATCATCGGAGATTGAGATTATTATTGTACTAGGAAGAATTCGTTTCTAAAATACTTTTTAATTTAATGTTATTTACATTATTCCTCTTTTTCTAGATGTCCTTTTTCTTTTGTATGTTATTTATCTTCACCTTCTGTATCTTCCGATGTTGGTCTTATATGAGGAAAATGTATGTTTAAAAAATTAGCTGGTGCTGATAGATCACTGTATCGTCCAAATCCCAGGTACCATATTGTTGCTAACACATGAGCACAGCAACCAATAGTCCTCGCTCCGTTTCTACACTGGCAGTAATAACTTCTGACAGACGTAATTGTGGGCTGTGCGATATCAATTAAAGTGAATATCGAATAAAGCTTCTGATCACAGTGTCGTGATTGCAATTTAGCTTTTATGAACAATGGTGTCTGAATATCCAATCCATATTTGCTGAAGTCTGGAAGATAGCTTTCCTTGCTGATAAAAAATTGGTACTTTCCAGAAAGCAAGTGATCCGCTATATACGACTTTGCAAGTGATAATTGATATGATCCCGTGAACGATTTTAAGCACTTTAATGTCCAGGCTGGGAAGTTTTCATAATGTTCTAATGTCATGTTTTCAAAGTTTTTTATTTTTTTTACAAGACCTTCGCATTCTACAATTTGCTGCATTATATTTGGTTTATTTAGGTCTTTTAATAAAGTTGAAGCCACTTCTGGATCATCATTATCACTATATATTCGTTCAAAGTATGCGTTGTGAAGAGCACTTGCAATTTTAAAATCTACAAACAATTTTGGGACACATTCTGAAGCTATAGTTGTTTTGAAATATTTAAATCTTTTAAGTGAGCTATTTACACTTTCTACTACCCATCTTTGTTTGGTGCATACTCGACTTTCGTTTGCTTCAGAGGTTGATAGTTGTTTAACTCCTTTTTTTAGCAGGGCAGGAATGACGACTTTGTAATTATTTTGTAGTATTTCATTTTTTACGTAGGAAAAGCCTCTGTCAAGAATGAAGATATCACCAGGTTTGAAAAAGTTCTTAAACCAATCGGTATTCATAATAAATCTAAAGATATCTGCATCAGATACTGTTGCTGCCCACAATTTATTTGGACCAAAAACATCCAATATATAACCATTCGTAGTTACTGCCAGCATCGGTTTTAAAAAGTTCTTTTTTTTTTTTTACCACTATACATCACTCTTTGGAAGCGATAATTCGTACTTTTATGCAAATAAACATAAGTACCATCCCATATGGTGATTATTGCATCATCATCTTCATTAATATTATTTATGCGACGAGAAATTGCCGAAGTTTGTCTTTTAATTTTGTCCCGTGTAATATTATTTAAAAAATGTAAGTAACATTAAATTAAAAAGTATTTTAGAAACGAATTCTTCCTAGTACAATAATAATCTCAATCTCCGATGATAATAATTTTAATAATAAGTCACAATATGTTAAGAAAAGCATTTGTTTTGCTCGAATTTCGCGTCCACAGCTTGCGCATCGACACGAATATTATGTTATAACTTTTAAACAAAAAGTTTCCCCAGGGTAAGATTTATACCACTTAAAGAGCATAAAATGAGCTTCCTATACTGAGTTTTTTGTTAAAATCTAGGGATACCTATTTTGGGAATAGCAATTTTTCGCAATTTTTCACTAACCCGAAAACTAGAAAAAAGCATAAAAAGTTACTTAAAAATTCCGAAAAAAGAAAAAATTATACAGCATTCGAAAGCCTAATTTTTTTGTGATTTTTTGACGCAAAATTCAAGTCGATATCTTTTTTTAATCAAAAGTTATAGCCTCCGAAATCTTTCGCCAAATGCGTACTTTGACCCCCTCCCCCTCCTTTATTAAAAGGCCCGACAGATAGAGACTCTGGCAATTGATGAGACACATATAGATCTACAAATATGCAAAGTTTAAACAAAATCGATTGGGGGCGAAAACATATGGTTTTTGAATAGGGTCCTTTCTTACATGTCCAGTTCGGCTCTGGATTGGAATAGCCTCCAAACAAATAAATTTGCCTTGGTTTCGGAAATCTGGGACAAGTTCGTCGAAAGTAGTCAAACTTGCTATCAACCAGGGCAAAATATAACAGTTGACGAGCAATTATTTCCGTCAAAAGCCAGGTGCAAGTTTATACAGTATATAATAAACCCAAATAAACCCAAATAAATAGATTTGGCATCAATTTCTGGCTTGCATCGGGTGTTAGTAGCAAGTACGTTTTGAATGGTTTTCATTACTTGTCGAGCCATATAAAAAGCAAAAAGCAAATCGAATAAAAGAGTAGCTGTTCTAGGTTCCAGGCATAAATTCGTGAAAATGTCAAGTACACTACTTTGTCGTGGCGTGTGTCATGACAAACGCATTCTCAAATAGCCTATACCAACACGCCCATAATCTCGCTAGAAGAAACAATCAAGAGTCACCCGCCTGACGCATCCTGTTTATATTATCATACCCTAATTCCAAAGAGCAGGGTTAAGGTCCTACCCCTACTCCAGAAAAACATAACATAAAAGACCTAGGGATTGTCTAGGTCAGTAGTCTTAAAGTTATCATCGGAGTACATTCTGAAACTCCGCGCTACAAACGGTAATATAAAATGTTTATATCTTGTGTTAAATAAAGAGTCGAGTGAACAGTTATTCACTCTCGTTTCATTCTAAGTCATTTCTCTCAATTTTACGTGACACGTGCATATATGTTGCGTAATTTCCCGTAGCCCTTGCTAGCCGAAATACTACCGAATTTGCGTTAATTAGCCGCATGCTATTGAGGAAGGAGCATTCCTACTAAAACACTAAAAGCTCTAGTCTCGCAGCCTCGAAATACTCCCCTGTTTCGATGATTATCTTCTACTTTTCTTTTGCATTAGCGAGTCCGCGAAAAGTATACGTAAGCGGATATTTTGTAACGGTACCTCGTTTCATATCAAAGCCCGTTTTACATCTTATAGCGTTTGTATAATTAAACCCTTTCCGTCACAGTTTATATGCCTGGTAGTCGCGGTGAACAAGTTCAAATAAAACTGCACATGACTCCACTGGTTCCATAATTAAACGACTAAACTAAAGATTCTCAATGCATTGTAAAAACAGAATATATTTGAAAACTGTATAATTTGCAAGAAACAGTTGAGATGAAAAAAGGAAAGACTAATATTGAACAAGAACGAAAAGAAAATGCAAAAAGTGAGAATATGCTTGGAATAACTGTTTCTTCTTCTGATTCCAATAATACCTCGGGGCAATCATATAGTGAGCGTTCAGCATCTTGTTTTGTGGATAACAATGTAACGCACAAAACAAGAAAATAATATATTCTCCCTGTTGCATTTCCACTCATGTTTTTCTGATTTGCCAAAAGAGGTTAGAACTCTTCTCAACGTGCCAAGCGATAGATGAATTCTGTCGGTGGTTCCACCAGGAGAATAAATTCAATTCGGCTCAAAAGCAGATATTACTAAGTGACTTTTTCAATCTCAATCTATAGCTAACATTAGACAATTAAAAGTAGACAATCATACCCATGGAGGTACGTTAGATATTATATATATATGCCATATTTGTAGTAAATGTCGAGTTCAATTATGTTTTGTAAAAAGTAGAAACTGCTTCTCAAAATTTCATAGGGATTGGGATTGAAAATAGTAAATTTTCTACCTGTTATAAGAAACACAAACAAAAATTTGTATATAGTATACTGCAACTTACTTCGTTTTTAGTTAGTTAAATTTCGTTATCGATTGTTATAATTATTAATCATCTAATGATTAAAAGAAATATTCCGTATAGAGGAGAGATGAAAACGGTAAATATAAGATTGCGAGAAGGCGATGCAAAAGCATTTTGTTTCGAGAATAAGCGTAACGAGAAAGAGTAAAGGAAAGTTTTGGTTTCTTTTTCTACGATATATATTAATTTCTTACCGAGGGGAAGAATTACTAATCAGCCTCAAACCTCAATGCACCAACAAATGCTAATTAAGTGGATAAATTATATACCCTTAGAAACACAAAAGCATTCTATTACCATCTTAGTTACCAATACCTTTTAAGTATCCCGTTTTTAACATAAATGAACTTGTACCACTTTCAAAATAAACGCACTAGTGTCGAGACTAAAAGCTGATTAATAGACTATCGGTTGGGCAAGCGTCGACAAAAAAAATGATTAATAAGCTACTCTCCCGGTAAAAGCATTGGGGACAAAAACCGATTATTAGTGGATAAAATATACCAACAATTTATATCACAAATTTCTAAACAACGTCCAAAATAAATTGATTGATCGTAAACAAAATTTCAAATGAAATTAAAAGTGTTGAGATGCATTGTTAAAATTACTGTAAAAAATTAACAAAGCCACACCATTGCATCAACTTTAAATATTCAGGCGCCATTGGGTTGCAACTTGAAGCGCGTGACACAAGTAACTCGAAACCAACTCAAATTGCAAACTTCTAAGCCCTGAACAAGAATAGTACTGCCCTTTCATCATGTGTACCGTAAATAATTGAAATATAATAGCGAATGTACTTACTTGGTGTCTGCTTGGAAAACAGAAATTGAATGAAAGGGTTCTCGAAAATTCCACACCTGGAAATTACTGACCTCGCTCGTGACGCATCGATACGTGAAAAAATGTCTGATCGTGTTCATATAACGTATGAATAATTCCTCCAGTTTGTACGTCATTAAAATTTGCTGACGAACAAGCTGAAATCGGCCGCCTTCTATTGCGAATTCAAACTATGAGAAATGTTCGCGACTTGGTTATCGTGTGCGATCACGAAAAGCTAAATCTGCAGGTGACAACGGAAAAGATAACAGACCGATACTGGCGTCACTTGGGGTCCGGCGACAAACGAGAGGGGAATAGCTATGCCGTTTACGATGACCGCGGCGATCGACGATCCATGTGTCATGACAAACGCATTCTCAAATAGCCTATACCAACACACCCATAATCTCGCTAGAGGAAACAAACAAGAGTCACCCGCCTGACGCATCCCGTTTATATTATCATACCCTAATTCCAAAGAGCAGGGTTAAGGTCCTACCCCTACTCCAGAAAAACATAACATATAAAAGACCTAGGGATTGTCTAGGTCAGTAGTCTTAAAGTTATCATCGGCGTACATCCTGAAACTCTGCCCTACAAACGGTAATATAAAAGTTTATATCTTGTGTTAAATAAAGAGTCGAGTGAACAGTTATTCACTCTCGTTTCATTCTAAGTCATTTCTCTCAATTTTACGTGACACATGCGAGGATGAGGCAGTGACCGCGCAGCTATCGCGTTTGGACTTGAAATCACCACAGCAGCGGAATACTTCCCCTGTGAATCGCGAACCGGATGATTTCTTATCACACGAGGAAGTACCCACAGCACGTACTAGGCCGACCGTCGCGTACGCTTCGAACACGGGAGCCGAGTTAGTGAGTGATCGACCGTCACCCGCAAGTACCGTGAGATGTCCCCCACCGTCCGTCTACCCCACCCCCGCATTCCACTATCTAACAGATTAGCGCCCAATGGAACCCCAAGAAACTTTTTCTATTACGCCGCCTACACTCCTTCGGTATAATAGAACGCGGGTTGTCAATCCCTCCGTACCATCCCTGGCGTCTCACCCCGCCCTGCTTTCGCCGGACACCCGTGAGGAACACCGAGTAGATATTTCCGCCGGTTTGGGCCGAAATTCGAGAGGCGATCGGATGAAAATGCGGAGGAATATCACTTCCGATTGCATGAATATTGTTCGCGCCGGGCCTACACCAAGGAGGAAATGCTCCAGGTGTTAGGTGAATCGTTATAGGGAACGGCCCTCATATGGTACCGGGTGGAAAAAGATTCGTGGACGGACTACGACGGGTTTACCAATCATTTCCGGGTGCAATTCGGACACAATGATTTGCAGGAAGGGTTATGAAGGGTCATGAAGTAGAGCACCGAACGTAGAGCCAGTTCGAGCAGTTGGCGGACTATATCACAGAAATGAAAATGTATTTTCGGTATTTAGATCCGCCGTTATCACTGGAGGACCAGCTTACACTTTGCTACTGAAATTTAAGATCGGATGTTGAAAAATATTCCGGACCGATTTTTTAAGTGAAGCAGATTGGAGGAGTAACTAAAGAACCGGGAAACTGAATAGCCGCGCAGTGACGTAGTGGCATAGTCTATCTACTTACCCTCCCCCTAGTCCCAACACCACTTCCCGTGACCGACCGCGGATCCAAAGCCGCAACCTAGACGCTCTAGCGAATAAGCGAGAGTGAATGAGCGGGTTATGTATGGTTGCGTGTGTGCTCAGGTTATCTTAGAGATAACCTACGGCAAGTGAGGGGGAGTTATGACATGGTGACATCGCAAGGCTCGTCCCCCACCTGCTTTTGTTAGCTTAGCTCGTTGATCACCAGCCATGCGAGAAGAGTGACGCGGACCTTCTGTCACAGATTATTAATTTCACGCTGCAACACACCTGCAGATATTCATGCAGGACGGCCGAGTGAAGGATAAGGAAATCATCTTTATTAATAGTTAATCGACAATTCAGGTTTCAATTGATATACGTGGAATATTCTAGAAAGTGTGGAACGAATGAGTTTCCAAACGACGAGTCAGTTGTTCATCATCCGTTTTCAAAATAACATCCAAGTTGAAAAGAACAATCTGTCGATTTATAAATATTGTAGAGCGTGAATAGTTTTATTGCGACTGGGTATGTGTCTAAACAGATGTAATTGCGAATATTCTCGAGTACTAGTTATTCCAGAATATTCCAAAATTAATACGAAAGAGTATATGCGCACGTGTATGTGAGCGCCATGGAAATTCGGGGGAAAGGATCGAGAACATTTTCTGAGGGAGTGTATAAAAGGATGAGGGCGAGACAGAGTCAATTTTTAGTTCGAGTTAAAGAAATGTGTTCAATAAAATTGAGTTAAAGAATTGTGTTCAATAAAATTTCTACCCAATTCTCGCGAAACTTTACAGTCTGCTAAAGTTTTATCTCAATACTATATTTTTTATATAGTGTAGATTGTTACATTTGAGATAAATTATATTATTACACATAAATATGTAGATACTATATACATATGTATCTACACGTATGCTATTAAAGTACACAAACGTGTAGTATTTATTTGTAATAATGAAATCTTATACATTAAAATATATAATTTTCAAAACTTTACTGTGCAATATTTATACATGAGATGGTGCATATTTGTCTATAGAAATAAATATTTTTAGTTGGATACAGTCCTTTCAAACTCGTTTATATGTTCCATTAGCTCTTGTCTCTGGTTTGCGTTTAGTTTTTCGAGTTTAGCAATATCCTCGTCGCTAATCTTTGATAACTGATCGGTTAATTTACTAATTCTGTCGCAATAATAATGAATCTTTAGGGTATTTACACTTGTCCGAATACATTCAAACGATGAAATCGTAGCAATGTAATGTTTGTGCCAGTATTCTATCCGTTCAGTGGGAATTTTATTATTTTTACTAGCTATTGCTTCTATATACGTGTTCAATGTAACGGGTACTCTGCCCGAATAATTGTTTAACATCAAGTTGCTCCGTTGTCTTAAGAATTGATTGACTGAATCCATGAGCTGAATAGAGAACGAGCAAACCGGCAAATTCGAATCATGGTACGACGAATCTTCTTCTTTCTTACATTGCAGTGACGCAATTACAGTTCGTTTGAATACTCCATCTATTTTCACAACTAGTTGTTTGCGACTAGTTCTCCCGGAATAGAAAAGCAAGGCAAAATCTGATGGCACGCAATGTTCGGTTAACTTGCCCAACTCGAACATCGGGCTATGTTCCAAGTAAAATGGGAGATTCAAAAACGGATGCCTTTCCTTTGACGCAGTTATTTGCGAACGTTTACGCGATGAAATGGTAAACGCGGAATTGAAATTCATATTGTACACTTCGTTATCGTTCGTCATGTGACAAATTCTCTTCAAATCAGCCTCGGAACGCCAGATTAAGATGCCCAAGCAAAACCAGGACCAAACGTATAAACTCGGATAGCGCTCGTACAGCTTGTTGTATTTCTGTTTATACATGTTCCTCAACAAGTTGAACAGATACTTTCGATTATGAACGAACGAAGGATGTTTCATGTACAACGTAAACAATGTGTCTTCATTGTCCAACAATGTCATCTGTTTAACTTTTTCAAAATCCGATTTTAATATATCCGCAAAAACACTGTCGATGTTTATCCGCTCACTTTGTCTGGACTGCTCCATCTATGAAACAAATAAAATTGCGATAAGTACAGAATATCTCGTATGTAATTCATAATAATTAGGCTAAGTCTATCACAAGATCATGGCCTATTTACAGGAGAGCCTTAGTATGGCGGAGAAATGTAGCACTTTATGAAAACTGTTAAACGATGTTTCGATAAACGATGTTTTGGTCAAATTTCAGCAGGTGTTGGATGAATTTGATATATTAGAGCGAATTTATATTTAACCAAATTATATCGATACATTTATGAAATATACGTTGCATATTTGTTAAACAAACTTGTGGGTTCCGGTTTATTGAAAGTATGACATTACTTTTCAAGAAAATTTCGAGAGAAGATGATTTTTTTTTGTTTTATTTTCACATGAAACAATTCGATCTTGTAATAACTTCGATAAAAGAGATGTCGTCTGCCAAAGTAATTTAGTATATAGTAGATTTAAAGACGTTGAATAATATCGTAACAAAAAACATGAACAAACTACCAGAATAAGCCGACACCCAGATAAACCATATTTACTATAATAGATTACGCGAAAGCATACAAGTGTATAGAAATATTAGACAGACACATTGTCAAAAACACATTTGTTCAAAAACACATGTTTCTGACAGTGTTACAAGTCAATTTTTTCTTCCGTTGAGATAATTAAGGGTTTGCGTTTAAAAATATTGACAAGCGTTAATTTTTAACGCAGTAAACATGTTAAATTTTATTATTATGCAATAATAATTAATTAAAGTGTTAAAGAAGAAACGATATTTTTAGCTAGAAGTGGACTTAGTTAAGATAACCAAAAATAATGAATTCATTTATATTTCTCCTTTACGTTTAGCCTAGTAAAGTTTAGAAGAAATTAGTATCACCATATTTCTTTTTCGTTATAGGTCTTGAAGTTTGATATAGAGGCAACATAGTAATTTTGCTGAAATTTTTTGGCCTTCCTTGATTTCCAAATAAAAGAATAATTTTAAATGGCGTACTTTATTCCGTACAGGTTTTATACAAAATTTTGTGCGACTAATCCACGCATATTTTCAGCCAATTTACAATTTCTACGTCCGTATTTATTTTCGTGTTTGATATTGTCTCTTCTAGGGACTTGGTTCAGAGAAAATCTTCTCGTTTCATTACATGTAAAGGAATCTACTTCTTTTTCTTTTCTGGCCAATTCTTTATTACTAATGGACTTGTTCCATTTTCAAAAATAACACTTTACAGCGGGAATTCTTTTGACTAAATTATAAAGAAACAATTTTCCGTTCAATGTGCGTTTATAAATAGATAAGAAGGAGATGTATATTTCGCTAGAACTGTTATTAATTCATTGTTTCCAAAATTGGACATATACCATTTTCAAATAAAACCTCAAGCTTAATGTCAATTTATGAGAAATGTATCACTGTGCAGCACCAGCCCTAATTGTAGCCAGAAACCGTCACAGATCTATACAATGGCTTAACGTTAGAAATTAACGGTAATTTTGCCAAGGGAAATTTATCATTCCCTCGATTAGTTGAAAAACTAGCAAATTTATTACCTACAAACAGAAAAAGCGTACTCTTGCAAACGATGACACTCTACAGTCACTCGATAAAGTAATTAACTGGGATGCTGACAAATAAATCCCATTATGATGAAAATTAATAAGGGTAATATGAATTTAAACACGTCGCCTTCTATTACTATACGCCCCTACACTATCATGATTGTCGTCGGTGGTAACGTCGTGGTGTTGATCATTTTTCGTCATCTGGAAATTGGTTTGGCATTTGTTGTTGGTATGTATTTGAACTAATGTGTACATGTGTGCGTGTAGGCGAATGGGAGGCCTAGAGATTCGCTGAAGTTTCGACTGTCGTTTGTTTTTTCTTTTCTACCGTTGCGTGATGTTCAATTTGGCGATACTCAGTCGGGAATCGTAGTTCGCAAGGTTTACGCAGTGTTACGTCCCGACGTTTGTTTTAACGCGGGTGTGAATTAAGGGATTAGACTTCGTTGAATAATGATCCTTAACCACTTATGTTTTTTATACTTTATATTTCGGTACTGATGGGGAGTGTAGTGGACAAGGTTTGTGTTCTCGTGTAGTTGTTATTCTTCTAGTTGTTATTCTTATTCTGCTCTCTCTAACTATTCCGGCGTATTTAAAGACTCGCCGGTGGGTGTGTTTTTTAGCTAGGACATGCGGATTCGTCCTTACACATTTTTCGAAGTTTGGTGAGGGAAGCGGCTGTCGACTATGATTGGTTACGGCAAATTCTGATAAAGTAACCGCCCCAAACCGTCGGTCACCCGCAGGTAGCCCATCTTACCCTCGGGTGACGCACACGTGAGTTCCGCATGTCCTAATCTTGACCGTAGCAAACAATAAACCCAAAAAGCGCCTCGATTTGATTTATAGGAAAACGGCACAAAGATTTAAGAAATGACGACGACCTTTAGTAGGTATGTGGAGTGAACAGTAATTACTTCGACTTCGAAAGTAGTGGTTTTTTGGAGATTATTCCTGCTACGGACATCTGTTTGCCAAATGTGGCTATACTTCAAATAATAAAGTCCACTGGGACTTAACACGCAGTGTCTTTTTTTTAATGTGTACATTAGCGAGTACTAGACTGTCCATATAGCCTACAGACACACAGGTCAACTCATATACCTTGACTTCTGCCTTGCAAAAAAACGGAACTAAAAAAACAATGTGCTATTGAAGCGATGAAAATTGTAGTACGGTACAAATGATGGTTATTAAAAGTAAAAGTTTCACATTACCTAACACTATAACATCTAATTCTGTTAACGGTATGCAATATTACGTAGAATTTATTATAACGTATTAACAACTTTTCGAATGCATCAAACAGAAGATCGTGTACTATTATAAGAAACATGCCAGATGTTGTCAGTAATTCACATTCAAGATAATATTCTGGTTTATTGTGCAATTACGTCAGTTTTTGCTGGGTCTCGTATCATTTTCAAATACATTGTTTCCCATTATGGACGCCATACCAAGAGAAAACTGGTTGTCAAAAGGTAAATATCCATAAACGTCGCAACTATTGAAAGTCAGCCTACGACCGAATCACACTTTGGCTGAGATACATAAACACTTGCGCGTAACACGAGAAATGTTGCTCGCGAAATACGATCATGTAACTGCCAAAAAAAACCGAGAAAATGTCTCATTTATTCTTTCGAGCAACGCAGTATTCGAATTATTCAAACCAATGGGTGGTTAACGTCCGAAACAGAAGTTACTCCGTTGTTGCAAAAACCAGTTAAGAATTTATCATATTGGACAATTAGAAAATTTGCTTCGTCTATCTCAATAGTCTAATAGTAACCGCTGAACACATTGCTGGTTTTATAAGCTATGATTCATCATTAATGTAAATAAAAAATTCTTCTGGGCAAGCCATCAATGTTTAACGATCGAATAGTTGTAAGAATCAATAATAAAAATTTATTTAAAAAATAATAGGAAGCGCTATATAAATTCTGAAAGTATGTGCATACGTACATTTTTAGGCTTTACTTTTCTAGCGTAGACAGCAGAATTTAGTGTTGTGTATCGTGCACAAAAAGTATAAATGAGCGAATTCACACTAAATAAAGTTTCGTAGTTTTGTTAGCCACTATGATACTGATTTACGTTGCAGTTATAATTAACTTATGTTCACAATTATATACTAAGGATAATTATCTAATCTAATCCAAGTATATAATCTCATCATTGATGCCTCACTGATGACTCCCAGTATATGAATCACAACGTTTTATTATCAACTTCACTCAAATTAGGGTTTAGATTTTCATATGAGCCTTCTATTACACCTATTACCGAGATTTTGCATCCATCAAGCGTGAAGGTCTTCCTTGCGACTTTCAACTTGGAAGTGCAATGTAGCTGAATAGTTGACACTGTTGGATGCTTATAATATGATATTGGATGCACGAATAAAACCAGGTTCAAAGTGTAATATCTTCGATAATTTCTATATACCTTATATTACATGCATCAATGTTTATTATTGGATTTTTAATGTTTACAGAGCATTCGATTTCGTTCAAAGTCACCGAATACACGTACATAATCGTGTTCTCGCAATAAATCTTGAATATCGACGATCATCGAGTTGTCTTTAACTTCTTTCGAAATCACGAATACATTTTTCGTTTGGTCCGTTTCAAATTTCATATTATCGACAGCATTTGCATGGTTCCCGGTGTCAAAAGTGGTTCCATAAAGTTTCATGGCGCGTGACCATAGTGTAGATAATAAAATTATCTTAATTTAAAAGTTAATCAGTAATTCAGGTTTCAAATGTTATGTGCGTAGAATATTCTAGAATGCGAGCGAGAGCGAATGTGCGGAGTAAATGAGTTTTTCCTGTGAATGTTTCAAAACGATGAAGCAGTTGTTTATGAACAGTCTTACAAGTAATATTTCAGTTTAAAAGAACTATCTAATGATCTTGTAATTGTCTTTAATCAATAAATTTCCTACAATTTTGGGGGCCCTTCCGGGATAATTATTAAGTAGACATTCAAAAATTAAATCGGATACATTCTAAAGATTGGGATATTATCGAGTATTTGAAGACAGAACGTTCGAGAAAATTCCTTGATGGTTTAGAACGTTCGAGGAGATTTTCAAGCGACGCGAGTGTAGTTTTGAAGGATAGTGCGAGAAAGAAAATTAAACTTTCGTGTAGAGACAATTCCAGTTTAAACGCGAGTGTCGAGTGAAAATTTGCACAATGAGAGATTTGAGTAAAATCACAGTTACAACGCTAAAAGAGATATTAATGGAGCATAAACTACCTACTGCTGGTTCGAAAGCTGAATTAATTTCCTGTTTCATGGAAGTTGACCCAGACGTGGATAGATGACAAGCTGAAAGAAGCTCGTGAAGATAATGAAGATTCGTGTGCTGGTGTGTCATCAAACGTGCAGTCAGCAATGAATCTACAGCAACGACAAATTAATCTTTTCTTAAAAGAAAAGGAATTAGTAGAACGTGAGTTAGCCGTGTTGCGCCTTGAGTTAGATGCGATGCGAAGGAGAATACAGGTTGAGCAAAATTCGGAAAATGTGCAGCGAAGATCGACGCGTAATTTTAAAGCCGAACAATTTAATGTTGTTAGTGATGGTGACAATTTCTTGGCATTGAGTAATGGCAATGAATGCAATGTTTTATCTCAATTCAGTCAGCCGCGAACCAATATTTCGGCAGTTGCATATTTACTTGGTAACTTTGGAAGAAGCAGATAAAATTGTTGAAAACGATATATAAATTGGAAGATGACGTTGCACGAATACTTATCGGTATGCGACTGAAGGGAAAAGCACTTGAATGGTTTCATTCTAAAGCAGAACTATGCCATTCAACCGACTGCTGGAAGAATTAAGAGTTATGTTTTATCATCCACAAAGCAAAATTGCGATAAGGAAGAAATTTTAAGAGCGATTATGGAAGAGGAACGAGACATTCCATGAATATTTGCACGAGAAGATCATTCTTGGAAATTAAGTGCCAATCAACGACGATGAAATACTTGAATATTTGATTGAGGGTATCTCCGATGAAATGCTCCGGAACCAGACGCGTATTCAACGGTTTACAACAACTAAAAAGGTAATTCTTCGAAATCGAGGTTTGACGAGTGCGCATAGGTCAACAAAGTGTGAGAAGTGTGAAGACAGTTTCGTTAGAAATGAACGAAAAGAGATGGTCAATGTGGGTAAGAAAAAAAAAAAGAGTTCACTGGTAATATTGGTCGATGTTATAATTGTGGTGGGCGCGATCATATTAGCGTGAATTGTCCAACGAAAGTTGCGGTGTAAAATGTTTTATATGTAAAGAACGTGGGCATATTACGTCGAAATGTTCCAAGAAATCTAAAGCGAGTAAAGTGAGCTGCGCGCGCATTAAAAGCAGCAAACCAGGTAGAAATGGCAGCTGCGAAATCAACGCAGCTAAATGACGCAATAAAGCGCCAGATGGGGATAGCTGTTCGAATTGTGCGAGCAGCAATCGCTGAAGCGGTCCAGCGGGCCAAACAACCGGCAACGACGGAAGACGCGGAGACAAACCGCGTCAAAAATAAACTGAGAGAGCTGGATGATGAAAATACGCAATTGAAAATGCGGCTTGCTGCTTTAGAAGAGAGAGCGGCCAGGGATCCCGCGCCAATGACCTCGAACATGGAAATCGAGGAAAATTTCCATCCAGAGCGACCAGAAAAGTTGACTGTTTCGACAGGCACGGTGGCGGACGAAGGGCTCGAAATCCTCATGAACAAAATTAGCGGTCTGTTGGTTTTCATTGGAAACCAAATACAAAAATTAATCTTTTATCCTCGAGTGAGAAGAGATGGCATTTTTTCAGATATATGTTTCTATATGTTTTAACTTCAGTTCAGTTCTCTACAGAGAAGTTAGGGAAAGGTCACTTCCAGTGCGTAGAAATAAAAGAACAATTATTATACAAAAGTGAATCGTTGTTGATTATTCATAAAACCCATTTTCTAACAGGTTATGGGCTCAGATCTAACGCGTAGAAACTGTGAAAAACTAATTTTAAAAATTATAAATCGTTTGTGTTAGTTATTAAGTGTGTACTAAGTATACTAAGACAATTTAAGCTTAATTAAGTTTAAGTTTAGTAAAAAAAAACGCATCTAAATAAAGTTGTTCATTGTGGAAGGACACGCGTATCAACTTCTATTATGGATCAATTAAAAATGAAAAGAAATATTACTCCTTTTGATGGTGATAAATACAGTGTGTGGAAGTTCAGAATTCGTTCATTATTAACTGAACTAAATGTGGTTAAAGTTATTGACGAAGAAGTTCCAGACAAAAGATCTGATGACTGGGATAAAGCCGAAAACACAGCTAAGAGTGTGATTATTGAATTTTTATCAGATTCGTTTCTTGGTTTTGCAAGTGGCAATGTAACAGCAAAAGATATTGTCGATAATTTAGACAAAATTTATGAAAGAAAGAGCGTCGCAACTCAATTGGCCGTAAGAAAGAAATTGCTCAGTTTAAAATTGCAAGGAGACATGTCATTAGTTAAACATTTCACTGTTTTCAATGACTTGATTACTGAATTATTAGCCGCCGGTGCCAAGCTAGAAAAAACGGATAAAGTGGCACATTTATTATTAACTCTTCCGCCTTGTTATGACGGTGTAATTACTGCAATAGAAACATTATCTGAAAATACATTAACTTTGGCGTTTGTGAAAACTCGGCTTCTGGACCATGAAGTGAAAATAAAAACGGAAAGTGCAGATACAAGTACAAAAGTGCTACATGTTCAAAGTACAGTGAATACGACAAAAGGACCAAATTTTAACACTTCGAAAATTAAGGGGTTCGGTCAAAAATTTGGGCAATTCAATAAATACAAAAATAATAGAAGAATTCTTGGGATCAGATATCACCATTGCAACAAGCCAGGACACATAAAACGTGAATGTCGTTACTATTTGAAAGAATTGAAGAAGAATCAGAAAGAAGTGGAAAAGAGGAGGACGAATCAAACGGTGCAAATGGCTCAACAGTTATCATCGAGTGAAAATTCTGGTTTTGCTTTTATGACCGGCGATTATGAATCTGAAGAGTGCGAGAAGAAAAACGAAATAACGTTCCTGGTGGATTCAGGAGCATCAGATCATTTAATCAACAGAGAAGATTTGGCAAAGGATTTCGTTGAGTTAAATCCACCAATAAAAGTTGGAGTTGCTAAAAGTGGGTGTTTTATATTAGCAACGAAAATTGATTCATTGAACGTGATAAGCAACCTGGGTGTTGAAGGAGTGCTGAAGGATGTCCTATATAGTGCAGAGGTTCCCAACAATTTATTGTCTGTTTCGAAATTTCGAAAGGCGAAGCTAAGAACGGTCTTAGATGTAGTTGATATTTCAATCAGTAAAGATGGTAAAGTGGTAGCAACTGGTAAGCCCATTGGGAATACATTCCAAATAAAATTTTCCATTGAATCATATGTAGCAAACTCTATCGCTCAAGCATACAATGTTACAAACATTAATTATGAATTGTGGCACCAACGTTTAGGCCACATAGGTAAACAAGTATTTTTGAAATTGCAAAGAAATAAAATGGTCGAGGATATAAGTCAAATTGAGAAAATAATCCCTAATGACAAATTGTGTGAGGCCTGCATAAGTGGGAAACAAAAGAGATTACCATTTAATAAAATAAAAAATTAAAAAAGTATAAAGAGACCATCGTTCGTAATACACTCAGATGTTGCTGGCCCTATCACTCCTCCTACACTTAATAATAAAAATTATTTCGTATTGTTGATCGATGAATTTACTCATTATTGTGTCACATATTTGATAACATTCAAATCAGATGTTTTCTCAGTTTTTCGTGATTACATTTCGAAAGCTGAAGTGCGTTTTCAATCCAAAATAGTTAATTTGTATTGCGACAATGGTAGAGAGTATTTATCCAGTGAGATGAAGGACTATTGTACACAGAAAGGTATAAGCTATCACACAGAGAACCCCACAGCAAAATGGTGTGTCAGAAAGAATGGTGAGAACAGTCACAGAAAGAGCTCGAACTTTGATCGCTGGTGCTTGTTTAGATAAAACCTTTTGGGGTGAGGCGGTTTTGACTGCCACATATTTAATAAATATAACACCAACGAAGGCACTAAAGGGAAATAAAACGCCATATGAATTATGGCATGATACAAGACCTCAAATAAAATATTTGAAAGTATTTGGTTCGACTGTTTGTGTCTACGATAAAATTTGAAAAATGAAATTTGATGAAAAATCGTGGAAAGGAATCTTGGTTGGTTACGAACCAAATGGGTACAAAGTGTGGGATGTAGCAAACGAAAAATTTGTTATTGTACGAGATGTCATTGTAGATGAAATCGATTTTCTAAAATCAAGACCAATAACAAAATCAAACGAGATTAATTTAAAAGAATCTCAAGTTGAGACTGGTGTTGAAGATATATCCAAACCAGTAGAGCCAAGTGATAAGGTGACAAGGGGAGAAAAAAGACATTATGGTGGTTCTTCATCTCATGAAAAACAATTAAATAACGATTTGAAACAAATTAGGAGTGAGAGGCTCAGAGATCGACCACCTATTTCTTACGATGAGCATGCAATTCCAAACGATTACATTTTATGTGCACAATTGATAACCTGCAAAGTTCCAAAAAGTTATGCAGAAGTTAAGGAAAGCGAGGATAGAGTAAAATGGGAAAAGCAATGGAAGATGAGATTAGTTCTCTTTTAGTAAATAAAACGTGGACTCTGGTACCAAGACCTGAGAATAAAAACGTAGTAGATTGTAAGTGGGTCTTTACAATAAAAAATGACGAATTTGGGAACCCGATCAGATATAAAGCTCGTTTGGTAGCCAGAGGATTTAGTCAGGAATATTTATTGGATTTCAATGAAATTTTTGCCCCTGTAGCAAGAATTGCAAGTTTTAGATTTTTAATAGCTTTTGCCAATCAATTTGATTTATTGATTCATCATATGGATGTAAAGAGTGCCATTTTAAATGGCAAGTTAAAAGAGGAAATTTATATGAAGGTCCCCGATGGTATTAAAAATGATAAGAATCTAGTTTGTAAATTAAATAAATCCCTGTACGGTTTAAAACAAGCGGCAAGGTGCTGGAATGAAGTTTTTGATCAAACTCTCAAAGAATTAGGTTTTAAAAGTTCAATAGTAGATCCGTGTCTTTATATTTTAGATAAAGGAGATGTTAACAAAAATATTTATCTTATATTATACGTTGATGATCTGGTCATAATTACTGCATGCATTAAAGTAATGACTGATTTAAAATCCTACTTAATGAATAAATTTTTAATGGTTGGTTTAAAAGAGATAAAGCTTTTCCTAGGAATTAGGATAATGAGGAGTAAAGGTAAAATAACTCTTGATCAAAATGTATATATTAATACAGTTTTAAATAAATTCAGTATGCAAGATTGTAAAATTGCAAATACACCAATGGAAAATAAATTAAACTATGCAGCATTGAATTCAGATGAGATATATGATGCCCCATGTCGCAATCTCATTGGATGTTTAATGTACTTGATGGTGTATACAAGGCCAGATTTAAGTTTAGCAGTAAATTTTTTAAGTAGTTTTACAAATAAAAATAATAAAGAACTTTGGATTAGCTTAAAAAGGGTTTTGCGATATTTAAAAGGCACAATAAATTTGAAACTGACATATGAAAAATGTAATGATAAAAATTCTTTGATCGGTTATGTTGACTCAGATTGGGGTAGTAACGAAATTGACAGGAAAAGTACAACAGGGTATTTATTTCAATTATTTGGTAAATGCACTATTAGTTGGAATACGAAAAAGCAACTATCTGTGGCAGCCTCGTCCATTGAGGCAGAATATATGGCTCTTTTCGAAGCCGTTAAGGAAGCTTTGTGGTTGAGATCATTGGCAATGAGTATAAATTTTAAGATTTCAAAACCAATAGAAATTTTTGAAGACAACAACGGTTGCATTAGCAGTGCCAATAATCCCACCAACCATAAGAAAACAAAGCATAATGATATTAAATATCATTTCCGCCGAGAACAAGTTGAGAAAAATATGGTAAAATTAACTTATATTCCTACAGGTCAGCAATTAGCAGATGCCTTTACAAAACCATTGTCTACGCCAAAATTCACGGACTTCAGAATGAAAATGTATTTGAAATAATTTCTCTTGCAATTATATGTTTATACGAGTATAAGTGGTCTGGTTAAGTTTTTCCTGGTTTCCTTAACCCTTAGCAACAAATGTTGGACCACATGTAATCCCAGAAGACGTATTGGAAGTGGTTTTTCTTAATTAAATATGAATATGTTATAAGCTTATATAATGACGATTAATTTTTGAGGGGGCGTGTTGGTTTTCATTGGAAACCAAATACAAAAATTAATCTTTTATCCTCGAGTGAGAAGAGATGGCATTTTTTCAGATATATGTTTCTATATGTTTTAACTTCAGTTCAGTTCTCTACAGAGAAGTTAGGGAAAGGTCACTTCCAGTGCGTAGAAATAAAAGAACAATTATTATACAAAAGAGAATCGTTGTTGATTATTCATAAAACCCATTTTCTAATACGGTCTGATTAAAGATCAGGTGCGCGAATTCTGGGCGAAAGCGGAGGCGCGCTTCGCCCTGAAGAAGGAGCCGTCCATCGAATACGCGACGACGGCGAATTACTGCGTGAACTCATCGCTTGAAGGGGTAAAACCAGCGAAAAAAACGAACAATGAAGTGCAAACGGGCAGCAAAAATGCGCCCCTTTCGCAGTTTAATAAACCAACGAAGGAGACGGCTAAAAAGGGCCGCAATGAAGACTCCTTCATTCAAAAAACGCCCACCGCCGAGCGTCGACTTTAGTAGACGGCCAAGATCTTTTACCTTATCTCTGCAATTACAGTGTGTACGTTCACCTAATACGTTACTTCGTATTATTGCGTATCAGAATGATATTGTGTGTATATTTATTCAGCAGCAGTGCCGTTCTGTCGGCGAGGGCGGCACTCTCTTTATCTAAAGAAAAAATACCATTGTTGATGAGGCTTCGAGGAGCGCTCCATGGTCATTATTCGGCACAGTTTGTACGATTTAATTACCAAAACGTGCTAGAACCTGCAAGGGTTTATTGTCACCCCACCTCGTCAAAACTTTATAACACTTTAATAACACAACTTTTGATGCATGATTACTCGAAATCGCGGGAATACGCGTCGCAGCTTCGAGGAGTGGAAGAAATCCGTTGCGCAACAAGACAGGATCGCCTTTCCTGAAGAAGACCCGGCGGCATTAAAATACTGGGCCAGGTTAATCCACGACAGCATCTCCAGTGAAGGGAAATCCACTACGTGGTTCGCCGGGATGTTCATAACCAGAATGGTGAATTGGTCGTGGTCCATTAATAATAATGCAGGGGGGAAAGGAGATACCCTGACGGGGACCCGCACTCCAAGCTTGTTTTGGAGAACCTCAATTAACCCTTTTCGGTCGTATGTCTGCTCTCAGCCACCACAGCAAGGAACTATACTGTATGCATTCATATATCAGTTTATATTTTTTCTAAATGAACTTCAATGCCTAAGAAACCTATTCACGAACCAATACGGTGCTCCTGTCAATTGGAAATAACGAAATCCAATCTAAACGAATACAGTCAGTCGTTTTTTGAACGTAATGAAATCGAAAACGTTCGACGATACCTTATAGAATTCCAAAGAATATTTTATAAATCGTATTTAACAGTAATTAGACATTCTCTCTTCTTCAAATATTTCAAAATAATTCTCCAAAATGGCAAAAAGAATGTTACCGCAAGAAGTGTTCTTTGACCTCTTGAATACTGACTCTGATAGAGGAAGTGATAAAGTTTGCAGTGACACTGATAGTGACATAGTTCCCGTGAAGCCACGAGTAAGGCAAACAATATCCAGCGACAGTGAAGCAGAAGAAAATGATGAAAATGAGAACAGTAATATAAACGAATTTACTACTTGGAGAGACATTACGCACACAGATCAGCCATAATCAAAAACTAATTTCTCGACGGGATCGAAGACTGTTGGACCGAATGTACCCGTGAAATGCACGGAACCTATCGACATTTTCAGACTCTTTTTCACAGACACACTGCTTGAAAAAATTGTACTAAAAACAAATAAATATGCCCAAAATAAAATAGAACAGCAGAGATTATCTGAACGATCAATATGGTATAATTGGATCGATGTGACAAAGGAAGAGATGACAGGTTTTTTGGGTGTAATCCTGAGTATGGGTACTATGCCAATTCCTGACATGAAATATTATTGGATCATATTGGAAACATACCATCTTTTAGGAATATATTTCGGAGGGAAAGATTTTTCCAAATATATTGGATGTTACATCTGAATGAAAATGTTTTCACAAATACAAATGTAACAACGAGAATCCAAAAGGTGAGCAGCTTCTTAGATTATATCGATGGCAAATTCCAAGAGTATTTTACACCGGATAATGAAATATACATCGATGAGTCTGTTATCAAATTTAAGGGCAAAATTAGTTTTATTACATATAATCCTAAAATGGCTACCAAATGGAGAATCCGCATTTATGTATTGTCAGACGTACGTACAGGATACATGCTATCCTATGCTTCCCTACTATGGAAGCGTTAGTACAGACACTCTCATCCGTCCGGACCTCCTTGTCAGTTCAAGGATTGTCTTACAATTGTTTCACAAACTGTTGACCGCAAATCCCGAGGCAAAGGGACATCACATCTTTACGGACAGATATTTTACAGAGATCCCATTATTAGCGCAGGAACTTCTAAAACTAAGCTGTTATTTAACTGGTACAATTAGCACAAACAGAAAATATGTACCAGCTGTGACTAAAAAATCAGCTGTAACAAAAAATAATACTGTCACTGCCTACCAATCAAGCGATGTTTTATTATTAAGGTGGAAGGATAAAAGAATAGTCACCATACTAAGCAGTTACGATACCTCGGACACGACAACTGTACAGAGAAGGATGAAACAAGGTAGCACCGTCAACATTATCAACTAAACGTTATTATAAATTACAATATGGATATGGGAGGTGTCGATAAGTCTGATCAATTAGCAAGTTTATATTGTTTTATGAAAAAATCGTGCAAATGGTGGCGAAAATTTTTTTCTAGGACTTAGAGGTTTGTGCAATAAATAATTACATTTTATATAAAGTGTCAGCTAGAAGAGAGAATGGGACACCTGTGACACATTTTATACTCGTCTGAAAATTGGTGGCACAACTGGTAGGTGATTTTCGTAATGGATCCTCCGATAAGGAAGAACGACTTAATGGTAAACTGCATATATTGCGGCGTTGTGAAAATGTAAAAAGTAAAGATTGTTGTGTATGTACAAACAGAAAGATGAATTGCATGTTGGAGAATGTTTTGAAAAATACTACACGATGGACAATTATAAAACATAATTTTTATACAAAAACATATCACTAGATGACTATATTGAATAAAGATATATCTAAAATTCACAAAAGAATTACTAAATTTTGTATATCCATCGTAATCTTGCGTGTTACGTATCTCTGCTCCTACGACGGAAATTAATTCCGACCAGTACGATACCCATGTCCAAATTGAATACTTCCGAAAAGGGATAACACTGAGTGGCGAGTTGTATGTATCCAAGGAAACGCTCGACCACGAGGGGAGCCCTATGCGTATGACATCATAACAGCTAGCTGGACGAATAGGTGTTACGCACAGTTCAGGCACAGTATACAGTAGCGCAACTGGCACGATTTTATGTGTTACAAAATTTAATGCACATGCGCGAAACAAGGCTCCGAATCGCAGTGTCATCTGAACTTCTGCCTCTCTTGCTCTTTAGTTTTTCTTTCTCTCTCTTTCTTAGCAGATAAAAAGACAATTGAATATTTAACCAAACCTGAAGCTGAATTTGGAGGGAATTCAATATCTGTTGAAAGCTGCTTGAAAGCGTTCAAGCACGTTCGAGCTATTTCGAAGATTTTAGGAGAAAAAGGAAAGAAAACGAAAAAGAATAAAATAAAAAAGATTAAAATAATTGTTAATTTCTAAAAGTATTTTGATAAATAATTTAAGAGAATTGTTAATTTACATAAATATTTTATATTGTTTTGTAATTTTTTATAATACATATTTTTTGTTGTAATATTACATATGCAGAAGAGGCTATAAGAATTGAAGAATTTTTCATTATATTTTCCCTTGTTTATCTTGTATAATATTTATGTTCTTACATTTTTATAGTCATAGTAACATGTGTATTTTATATTTTTTCGATTTTTGCTTTTTTTCCTTGTTTTTCAGTGTATTAGAAATAATACATTCAATACAAATAATAATACATAAATTTTTATTAAATTTTGATTAACTAAACGTAAAAATAAGTTGGGCAGATAGAGAGTTAAGAAATGCAAGTGAGATTGAAATCCAGGTGGCACTGCGATTTGGATTCTTCTGTCGCGCATGCGTACTCAATTTTATGGTACACCGACATCAAAGGTGCCGACAGAGAGTTTCGCTACTGTATACTGCGGTTCAGGCAGGGAGAAGATTACTCCACGCTGGAACCAATCGACGGTGTTTGTTGTGTCGTAGATCATTCATATGGTGGAAGGCTTGCACGAGTACAAGACTGGGACGACTGTGGGAGTGTAATGTCAAATACATTTTCAACCAGAGGTATCAATAATTAAACCAACGTCACCTCCCTGGCACTCATCCTGTTGATACTTTATTCCCAAGAAATATTCTCAATCAATAAAGATTAGAGTCATCACCTTACTGGCACGCATCCTGTTGATACTTTATTTCCAATCAATTAGATTAGAGTTATCACCCTACTGGTACGTATCCTGCTGACACCCCGATTCCCAAGAAATAAGATCGAAGTCCTTGCCCCACCACCCTAAAACTACGTAGTATAAGAAGACCTGGGAATTGTCCAGTCTTTAGTCATGATTAATCTGCCGATCTATGCTGTTAAAACTCTTGATAAGAGTTGTCGCGACACTTTACTTTGTATTTCAAATATTACAATAAAGAGTCGAGTGGGCGATTGCTCACTCGCATTTTTTTAAAAATCATCTCATAACATTTTATGTGACAGGAGCACCGAACCCTCTCCTGATAAATGGGGATGGGGAATCGCCATTCGGATCAAAGATTATAACACTGGAAACCTTAAAATCCTAGTTATACCACGTGGAACAGGAAAGGTAATTACGAGTACCCAGTTTTCAGATGGTATTGTCCTGTTGCGCGGGGACTGGGACAAAAAAGCTACCGACCTGCAGCAGCAGTACATAGATAGATAGGTCTGTTGAAACGCTCCTCAAAGAGTGTTATGAGCGGAAAATGAAGGGGGTGGTCAGCTAGCGCTCCGTGTCGACAGCCAGGCCGAAATTGCCCGTTTGATCCTGGAAATAGAGCGCCTAGAGACGGCCAGGCTGGCAGAAACACGGATAATCGAAAACTTAGAGGACGCGAGGTCAATGGGTTGGGAAAGGGACCCAGGATTCAACAAAGGCCCAGAGAAGAAGCGCGACCCTGTACCGCTAGAGGAGGTGAAGCGAGGAGCCAAAGTTGCAATCGAAATAACCCGAGTAGCAGCGAAACCCGAGGTGTTAGAGGAGCATGACGAGAGGGCCTTGAAAGATGTTCTTGTGGTATCGAAGCAATAGAGGGTGTAAAAGCTGAAGAATGGGAAGGGTAAGGACATATACCTGAAGAGCTATGGGGTTCCAGAACCTGGGTGTCCAGGAAGTATCTGGAAAAAGTGAGCTTGAAAAAAATAATGACAAAGCAAATTAGCAAATTTTTTAGACTGTGAATCATATCTTCTGCCACGTTTACTAGCTATTAAAATGTTCTGGTAATAACAATAACCTAGTTCCCTCAAATTGTTATATTCATCTTGTCTACTCGTGGTTACTGGTTTTTCCTTCCTTTCCTTCACATGCAATCGCCAAATTTGTTCACGCAATGCTCTATTTTGCGCTGTTAATTTTTTGACTTGTTCGCATAGTTTTTTTATTCTGAGACTATTATCTAACAATTTCTTTGTACGAGTCGTCACCAGGCTCATTTCAGGCTCCTCAGCCTCTGTAATATTCAAATCTGTCAGATTCATAAAAAGGATTTTTAAATATATGATATGCAATTATATAATTATAAATTAGCTGACACAAAATGAATAACAAAATAATATGAAATAAAATAAAATAAAATACAATAAAACTATAAAGCTACGGTTTCATTACTTCTATCTCAAAATTACTGATAGCAGAATGGCAGGTTAGCAGAATTATGTTAGAGGTTTCTGCATTGCTGAAAACAATTTAGGTATAATTTATAAATTTAATAAGAATGGGAAGGGTAAGGACATATCATACCTGAAGAGCTATGGGGTTCCAGAACCTGGGTGTCCAGGAAGTGTCATCCCTACCTCCTCGCGGTGGAACCTAGGCTTGCCCGGCGGCTAACGGGGCTCTGGTCTTATCAAATAATACTGAGACTCGAAGGTTTGGTGCATCTATTAACTTGCTCAAGCTCGTCCGAGACAAATTCGTAGAGCGAAATTGAATCAGACTGAGACTGGGCAGTCTGGTTCATCTATAAATTTGACCAAGCTGGTCCAGAATAAATTCAAAAAGGCTCAGAGTGAGCACGCACGTATGCATGCAATGACTTCGCCTCCCTGAGGTTCCCCGTAAATGCTCCGCCGGTTGGGACGCGTCCCTGGCGGCGGAGTAACTGAAGGACTCACCCGCGAGAAAGGTGCCACGGCACATCTGGATTTTTCCATCGCCCGTTTCAGTGAGGTGGGTGTAACTGGTTGGTAAATGGGTAGATCCGTCTTGCGTATACCCGTATGGGTGAGGAAGCACGCCTGATCACCGTCCTGGTGTAGGGCAGACAATAACCTGAAAAGCTATGGTCCCCCGC
Source organism: Xylocopa sonorina (assembly GCF_050948175.1). NCBI lineage: Eukaryota > Metazoa > Arthropoda > Insecta > Hymenoptera > Apidae > Xylocopa > Xylocopa sonorina. The sequence continues at coordinate 1,645,192 of NC_135206.1, read as the reverse complement.
TCTTTTTGACCTGATGAAGGAAAAAAGTAAGGATGAGATGAGGAAGGAATTCAGTGAGGAACTCAATTGTGGGTGTGGCCAGTCTCTGTGTGGGCTGGCATCTCGAATACGACAATTTCCTGTTGCAACTACGGAAACCCACAGTAGTACATCTCACGTGTGCCGGGTGTTCTCTGGGGCATGGTGTGATGAAAGACCATATCCACTTGATGTACCGTGCCACTTTCCCTCGCGTTGGTGAGGCAATACTGGAAAACATTAAGAAAATAAAGAACGAGGTACCAGCTGCTTGCCGTCACGGCATACAGGAATTGCTGAAGAAGGAGACGGGATTGTATAAAATGAGGGGGGGAGGGGGGAGGCAACATTTGCCCTTACTGACGCGAGTTCTGTTATTGCGAGGTCGGAGAACACGGCTACATGTCGTTACTCGCCGAAGAGGTCCGTCGGTTGATGTCCACCGAGTGGAAAATACCTAGGGAGATCCCCACCATCCACGAATAGGTCAGAACCTATAAGTGGATGGAGGGAAAATCAGGCACGGGAGAGACTCTTAGAGTAGAAATAAAGAGGCGTAAGGTACAATGTGCTCGAGGGAAGGGGGTTGATGGATATTACAAACAAGACGATCAGATAGAGTTGGAACTGAGAACACCCAGCCGTGAGGTCTTCCATGTAATGCAAAAGAGTGAAGGGGATAAGATAAGACCTGTAGTTAAAATCAGTAATGAGATCAACTGGAAAATGAATATTTTATCAAGCTATCTGGAAGTTGGTTTGTACGAATCATCCTTAAGCACTCTTTTTTGCGAGTAAGGGCGGGAACGAGAAGATTGATTACGACCTCATAGGTACCGCCAGGAACAAGTTCCTACGCAAAATATCTCTGGATCAATGAGGGTTTGATCAACATTAGAGTAAGGAGTTGATCTGCGTTGTTTTGATGGAAGTGGAACGGTATATAAGTAGAGCCGTACAAAACACAGAGTTCGATGGGGTCTTCGAAGCGTTGTGGGTATCTCTGTTTGATATTGGGGCTACGATACAAGTCGGGAACAGACGATTCGTCTGGCAAAACGGACTATCTTCCAGGTGGCGGTGGACAGCAGTACTTGACACGATCCTTAACATATGTAGCTTCAGTGCTATTAAACGAGTTGCGAAGGCAGTCCTAGGGAATAAAGCTACCGTTGAGCACTTCTACACACAGGGGAATGATGTGGTTTGTGCTATTCAAAATTTGGACTTTATTCAGACGCTCATCAACTGCTACCAGGAGGTGGAGTACGAAATGCATCCTCTGAAGATGTACATATCTAGAGGGAGAGCAAAATTCCTACGAAGAAGTTACGAGGACAGTGGGGTAACCTGGTACCTGGCTCGCAGGTTCGTAAACATCAGGTTTAGGAACCCCGTTCAGGCATTCCTCCTCACTCCCAAAGAGCGTTCATATTCCAACTTAAGTCAGTGGCACCTGCTATCGCTGCGCACTGACTGCATCATCAGAAGGATGTGAGGGTCTAGACAGGAAGAAGGCCGCCGCATACGTTGCAACACCCAGCGCCCTAGGCAGGTGTGGAGTAGACGCCAAGAGTAGGTTCGATGCGTAGTTGACGGAGACGTCTGACGGGAGGTTAAACCACAGTATACAGTAGCGAAACTCTCTGTCGGCACCTTTGATGTCGGTATACCATAAAATTGAGTGCGCATGCGCGACAGAAGCAACCTAATCGCAGTGCCACCTGGATTTCAATCTCACTTGCATTTTTTTACTCTCTATCTGCCCAACTTATTTTTACGTTTAGTTAATCAAAATTTAAGAAAAATAATAAATGTATTATTTCTAATACACTGAAAAACAAGGAAAGAAAGCAAAAATCGAAAAAATATAAAATACACATGTTACTATGACTATAAAAATGTAAGAACATAAATATTATACAAGATAAACAAGGGAAAATATAATGAAAAATTCTTCAATTCTTATAGCCTCTTCTGCATATGTAATACTACAACAAAAAATATGTATTATAGAAAATTACAAAACAATATAAAATATTTATGTAAATTAACAATTCCCTTAAATTATTTATCAAAATACTTTTAGAAATTAACAATTATTTTAATCTTTTTTATTTTATTCTTTTTCGTTTTCTTTCCTTTTTCTCCTAAAATCTTCGAAATAGCTCGAACGTGCTTCAACGCTTTCAAGCAGCTTTCAATAGATATTGAATTCCCTCCAAATTCAGCTTCAGGTTTGGTTAGATATTCAATCATCTTTTTATTTGCTAAGAAAGAGAGAGAAAGAAAAACTAAAGAGCAAGAGAGGCAGAAGTTCAGATGACACTGCGATTCGGAGCCTTGTTTCGCGCATGTGCATTAAATTTTGTAACACATAAAATCGTGCCAGTTGCGCTACTGTATACTGTGCCTGAACTGTGCGTAACACCTATTCGTCCAGCTAGCTGTTATGATGTCATACGCATAGGGCTCCCCTCGTGGTCGAGCGTTTCCTTGGATACATACAACTCGCCACTCAGTGTTATCCCTTTTCGGAAGTATTCAAGTTGGACATGGGTATCGTACTGGTCGGAATTAATTTCCATCGTAGAAGCAGAGGTACGTAACACGCAAGATTACGATGTATATTCAAAATTTAGTAATTCTTTTGTGAATTTTAGATATATCTTTATTCAATATAGTCATCTAGTGATATGTTTTTGTATAAAAATTATGTTTTATAATTGTCCATCGTGTAGTATTTTTCAAAACATTCTCCAACACGCAATTAATCTTTCTGTTTGTACATACACAACAATCTTTACTTTTTACATTTTCACAACACCGCAATATATGCAGTTTACCATTAAGTCTTTCTTCCTTAAATACACATGTTACTATGACTATAAAAATGTAAGAACATAAATATTATACAAGATAAACAAGAAAAAATATAATGAAAAATACAAAAAATATATTATACATTGTATATTTTATTTTAAAATTTATTTTAAAGTTATTTTATATATACTTAATACCTATGTATACAAATATCTCGGTAACAAACATATAATATCTTAAAAGTAAAGGTTTCATTAATGAAAAAAACGAAGATATCATATTTTTAAAATCTTCGAAATAGCTTGAACGTACTTCAACGCTTTCAAGCAGCTTTCAACAGATATTGAATTCCCTCCAAATTCAGCTTCAGGTTTGGTTAAATATTCAATCGTCTTTTTGTTTGCTAAGAAAGAGAGAGAAAGAAAAACTAAAGAGCAAGTGAGGCAGAAGTTCAGATGGCACTGCGATTCGGTGCCCTGTTTCGCGCATGCGCATTAAATTTTGTAGCACATAAAATCGGGCAAGTTGCGCTACTGTATACTGTGGTTAAACACCATGGAAGTGAGGAAGTAGTTGAGCTTAGTTAAAAGAGACCTAGGAGCATGGAAGGGTTGGCTTGATCGATTGGGGTGGAAATTAAGTGAATTGGAACGTGAAAGGATTATTATCCAATTAGCCGCTACATGGGGTCTAAGAGAGTCGACCTTGGTAGGGGACGCTCACTCTGACTTCGTGGAAGTGGCTCCGGTGTTATCAGCGCTGCCAACAAGTCCAGTCACGATTCCAGACCCAGCTAGTCTGTGGGACCTGAAGCATGTCCCTTTTCAGATAATCAGCAACTACAAGAGGAAGCTGGTAAGCGAAGGTAGAGAAGAGGAAGTATGTAGAACAGGATGTGGACCGATCCTGAAAATGCTGCGCAAAAGGATGCGTCTCCGCGTGTATACCGGATATATGTGTGGAGATATTAAGAAATGGGCAACACGTATGGTTCGTAAAGTTCTTGGATCTCAGGGTATAGGGCTGGGACGTTTAAGTAAGCATCTGTTATGGATAGAGAGTAGGATGAAGGATATGTTAGAAGAGCTAGGCGGAAGGGCCTTGCTTGCACAATAAAGGGACGAAAAAAGAAGGACTGAGAGCTAGGAGAGGAGGGACGAAGGCTTAGGATGACCATCGCCAATTATGTGCCACGTACAGCTGTCGCTAGACGGCGCGTTGGGAAACACCCACGACGGAAAATAAGCAAGAGCCGGAACGCTTCACCGGGGACTCTACAGTGGCGCTGCAGAGGAAGTAAAGGCACAGTATACAGTAGCGCAAGTAGCATGATTTTGTGTGGCACAAAATTGAACGCGCATGCGCGTCAATAAATTCCGAATCGCACTGCCATCTGAACTTCTGCCTCACTTGCTCTTTAGTTTTTCTTTCTCTCTCTTTCTTAGCAGATAAAAAGACAATTGAATATTTAACCAAACCTGAAGCTGAATTTGGAGGGAATTCAATATCTATTGAAAGCTGCTTGAAAGCGTTGAAGCACGTTCAAGCTATTTCGAAGATTTTAGGAGAAAAAGCAATTTTATTTTTTGTTTTTTGTCTCCTTTTTTGGTTTGTATTGAGGTGGATCGAGTAGCTGAAATATGAAACAAGAAAGGAGTTGGAAGAAATGAAAGATACGTTACTATATATATATCCCTACTTTAATAAAAAGTATATTTTTATTAAAAATATGATATCTTCGTTTTTTTCATTAATGAAACCTTTACTTTTAAGATATTATATGTTTGTTACCGATATATTTGTATACATAGGTATTAAGTATATATAAAATAACTTTAAAATAAATTTTAAAATAAAATATACAATGTATAATATATTTTTTGTATTTTTCATTATATTTTTTCTTGTTTATCTTGTATAATATTTATGTTCTTACATTTTTATAGTTATAGTAACATGTGTATTTTATATTTTTTCGATTTTTGCTTTCTTTCCTTGTTTTTCAGTGTATTAGAAATAATATATTTATTATTTTTATTAAATTTTGATTAACTAAACGTAAAAATAAGTTGGGCAGATAGAGAGTAAAAAAATGCAAGTGAGATTGAAATCCAGGTGGCACTGCGATTAGGTAGCTTCTGTCGCGAATGCGCACTCAATTTTATGGTACACCGACATCAAAGGTGCCAACAGAGAGTTTCGCTACTGTATACTGTGGTAAAGGTGAGTCTCGTTCAGGCGGCTATAACGTGCGGATGTGTTCTTAAGCGTTCTGTGTGCCGTGATTGTGGGATGTGGCTTTTTTTGGAGAATAGAATTAAAACTCTGGTTTAAGGGACAAGTGCAGGAGTGCATTAACCCAGGTACGAGGCGAAAGGCTGGAAGTATTCGAAAGAGTTCCCGGCTTAAAAATTCATCAATAATTCAAGTTTCAAATGTTATGTGCGTGGAACAGTCTAGAATGCGAGCGAGAGCGAATGTGCGGAGTAAATGAGTTTTTCGTGTGAATGTTTTAAAACGATCAGTTAGTTGTTCATTAGCAGTCTTTCAAGTAATATCGCAATTTAAAAGAACTATCTAATAATCTCGTAATTATCATTAATTAATAAATTTCCTACATAACCATGGATTTCCTAAAAAATCCACGGTAGCCATAAGGATTTCCCTGCGTAAAAATAAAGGTTAGGTTAGGTTAGGTTATCCGCTTCTCGGATAAAGAGGTGGGCACACGGAGCACACATAAAATGGCGTCAGTAGATAAACAAAATTAAAATCCGTTGTTAATAAAAAATTGACTTAAAAGTAGACATATATTTTGATCCTCAGGCCCGCGCTGTATCGTGAGATGATAATTAATTCATTTTTCTTTGAAAATGTATATTAAATTCTTTATAGTATTAAGTGAAATAGGAACTATTCCCTTGTAGGCACTGGATAAAGTCACCACTACATGATAGTTTCTAAATGTTTGAATTGATTTTCGAAATTTAACTCTATTTGATTTTATTTAACACTAATCCAAAGGATCTTAGTGGACAGAGCGGATAAAAAATTATTTTTACACGATAAAAACACTCGTACGTAGAGAAGCGCGCTGGAGATCGCGCTCGCGCTATGACAAATGAGTTACAGTTTTTTAATGCTTGGACTGATTTTCGAAATTCTTTTTTATATAAGTTTATCTAATACTACTCCGTATGATTTTCGATAACAGACTGAATAAAAAATTATTTTTACACGATAAAAACATCTACATGCAGAGAAACGCGCTGGATATCGCACATGCTCTATGACAAATGAGCGATAGTTTGTAAATACATGAATTGATTTTCGAAATTTTGCTCCATTTGAATTTAGTTGACACTACTCTGTAGGATTTTAGTGGACAGACCGGATAAAAAATTATTTTTATGTGACAAAAACATCTGCATGTAGGGAAGCGTGCCGGAGTCATGACAAATGAGCGTCAGTTTGTAAATACATGAATTGATTTTCGAAATTTTGCTCCATTTGAATTTAGTTGACACTACTCTGTAGGATTTTAGTGGACAGACCGGATAAAAAATTGTTTTTACGTGACAAAAACATCTGCATGTAGGGAAGCGTGCCGGAGTCATGACAAATGAGCGTCAGTTTGTAAATACATGAATTGATTTTCGAAATTTTGCTCCATTTGAATTTAGTTAACACTACTCTGTAGGATTTTAGTGGACAGACCGGATAAAAAATTGTTTTTACGTGACAAAAACATCTGCATGTAGGGAAGCGTGCCGGAGTCGTGACAAATGAGCGTCAGTTTGTAAATACATGAATTGATTTTCGAAATTTTGTTTTATTTAATATGATCTAATATTACTCCGTGCGATTTTAGTGGTCAAACAGGATTAAAAAAAAAAAATTATTTTTACACGATAAAAACACTCGAATGAAGAAAAACATGTTTAGAATCCGCTCCCTCATCAAGATTTATAAGCACTAGCTTCTAAATGCCTAAATTAATTCTTGAAATTTTGTTTTATATGAATCTAACCAAATTGATAGACCAAATAAAAAAAAAATTATATCGATATGGTAAAAAGGCCTTTATGTAGAGAAGCGCGTTGGAGCTAGGATACATGTTGGTTTCACGTTTAATGCTTGAATTAATCTTGGAAATCTTGCATTACTCGCATTTAACTAATATTGCTCTACACGATTGGTTGATGTAGATTTAATAAAAGTATTACAGCGTTAGTTTCTTAAACTCTTGAATTATCTCGGAATTGTCGCTTTATATAGTATTTAAGTAAATCATTCCTTAGATTTCAGGAGATAGATCTGATAAGAAATCGTTTTTACATAATAAAACCATTTGTACGTAGAAAATCTTGACAAATTCCGATACCGTGTTAGGATACATGATAGATAGTATTTAAAACCGCTGAACTAAGTTTGGAATTCTCGTTTTATTAATACATAAATAATACCACTCTGCACGGTTTTACAAGGCAGATCTGATAAAGAATCATTTATTATAAAAATAAAACCACTCGAACGTAGAGAAGTTCGACGGAACTCGCTAACGTAATAGGATATAACAGCGATAGTTTTTAGACCTTCGAATTAACTTGGAAAATTTCGTTTTTTTTTTAACAGCATGTAATTAATAGAACCACTCGCACGAAGGGAAGCTCGACTTTGCATATTTGTAGCGAAATCTTTCGGAGGCTATAACTTTTGACTGAAAAAAGATATCGACTTGAAATTTACGTCAAAAAATCACAAAAAAATTAAGCTTCCGAATGCTATATAATTTTTTCTTTTTTCGGAATTTTTAAGTCATTTTTTGTGCATATTTCTAGTTTCTGGATTAGTGAAAAATTGCGAGAAATGGCTATATATAAGAATAGTATCCCCAGATTTTAACAAAAAACTCAGTATAGGAAGCTCATTTTATGCTTTTTAAATGGTATAAATCTTACCCTGGGGAAACTTTTTGTTTAAAAGTTATAACATAAAATTCGTGTCGATGCGCAAGCTGTGGACGCAAAATTCGAGCAAAACAAATGCTTTTCTTAACATATTATGACTTATTACTAAAATTATTATCATCGGAAACTGGAATTATTATTGTACTAAGAAGAATTTGTTTTTGAAAATACTTTTTAATGATCTGTATATTCCGAATTCACCATATTTTACTTTAATGTTATTTAGACTATTCTTCTTTTTCTGTATGTTATTCTTCATTCCGTCCTTCTTTCAATGTTTTAAATATGTCGTATGAGCAGTTCTCATTGACATTTTAACTGTTATAAATAGTTTTGACAGTTGTTATTGTCTGACAGTTGATCTCATCTTTCATGCGACGCTTATCTCTTTACACGGGACAAATATAAAAAGCAAATTTCGGCAATTTCTCGCCATATAAATAATATTAACTATTATTATAATTATAATTTTTTTAATAAGAAAGGCCCGACAGATAGAGACGCTGGCAATTAATGACACACATATAGATCTACAAATATGCAAAGTTTAAACAAAATCGGTTGGGGGCAAAAACATATGGTTTTTGAATAGGGTCCTTTGTGTACTGAACCTTGAAATTTATAGTAGTAAAGAAACTCGTCGTTTATTTATTTATTTACATATTTATTATCTATTTATCTAGTTGATAAATTATAAATTAATTAAAACTTAATCAGTAGTAATGTTTTTACTATTATTGGATCGCTCGCAATTTATCCTGGGGATGAGAGGCCAGGACTGGAGTGCTGATGGTATGGCAATCCACTGGTTCCAGTACTCCCGAAACAAGGATGGTGGAAGGGTTGAAAAAAAAGTTAGGATAGATTAGGTTAGGTTAGGAGGCGGCAACCAAAGGAACAACCCGTGAAGAGGAGACAAGAGCATTCTTAAGCGAAGAAAGCACATCTCAAGGTCTTCTGGGCAGAAACTGTGTTCGAGCTAGAGCAAGTGTACTGTAAGTACAGTAAAGTAAAAGTAAAGCGACGGTTCATACGAATAACAAGTTGAGTAATTGTCTAGTTTCGTTGGTAACTTTCTGGGGGAGAATAGTGACTTCTGGTAACCCCCCAGAAGTACCTATGCTCTTACATTGCATACTGAGTCGAGGTTTTTTAAATTGAAACAAATTAAAGAAAATGGGCGAATACGAACATTAACCCTTTCAGTACGGGTGCCGGATATATCCGCCATCTACATAGCAATCCGTGAGTGCAAATGACATCTACAGTTGGTCAGATTATATTCTATTAAGTTGGGGAATAAGTTCGTAGCGTTTTTACCGAAGACTTTTATTTAAACGAGCTCGTGAGGCACCCAGGCTCCCAATTTTTCGGTAAATTCCATTGAATGAAGGTGATTGAGAATCGTTTTATGATCGCAGTTCATTTTTTCCGTCAATTCACGACTGGTTTGGCGACCGTTCTCCTTCAAAAGTGATTTGAGACGTCCTTCATCGAATTCAGAAGGCCTTCCGCTGTGGGGCGTGTCATCGACGTCAAAGTCGCCATTTTTGAACTTTGCAAACCATTTCCGTGCTGTAGACTCGCCTATCACATCTGCTCCATACACGCCGCAAATGAAAAGCAAAGAAGAGCAGGTGTCGAAAATGTTGATTTTTGCCTCCTGGGTATTCCGTTTCTAAGCCTTCAAACTAATAAAAAATTAAATAACTCAAAAATACAATTAACATAGTTTTGTAGAGCACAAAGAGTTCTATCGAATGAATACTTACCCTTTGCCAAACAGCAAACAAATCGTTGTAAAACAAAAGAAATATAAAAACGCTATGAACTTATTCCCCAACCTAATATTTTACCGACGTATTAGATGAAGGTCAGATTTAAAATATATTTTGCACATATGCATAAAACACCTTTGACTCGATTTCTGAACAATCGTTTTCTACATTCGTATCTACGTTGATTAATTGATATTTCTGTGATAATAGAAATTATTCTACTAAAAAGTCTTTTTTCTACATGAACTCCAAAGAAAACAACTACAGATATAATCGTCGTCTAATTTCGTTTGATTAATAAAACTTTAGGTTATGCTTTGATCTGAAACTTGTTCGTAGATTTTTAAACATTTTTGGCCCTTTACAGAATGTTTAGTGCAAACAAAAGTAGTAGAAACGGAGTAATTGATTCGGAAAATGACGAGAATCGTGAAAATGAAAATAATTTCAATTGTCGCAAAAGGCGAAGAATAAAGGTGATATGTAGTAGTTCTGACTCAGAAACAGAATTGATGCAAGAGTCTAATGACATGAATCCTGAAATAACATGGACAAAAAATCATTTTGTACCAAAAATTTATAGTTTTAATTCAAAACATTCGGGAATTACCAAAGAGATACGCAGGTCATCGCAATTCATTGATTATTTTCAATTATTTATGTCAGAAGAATTCGTAGATATAGTTGTAGACGAATCCAACTATTATTGAGCCCAACAAAACAATAACAATGTAAATAATCTGGAAATAACGACGCGAAACGAATTGTATTGTTTTTTAGCAATATCCTTGCTGATGACGCGCAATAAAAAACTGTCGCTCAAGCAATACTGGAACACGGATGACTATCTACGCAGCGACATTTTTGGAAAGATGATGACTCGAGACAGGTACTTTCTCCTTCTTCGAATGCTGCATTTCTCCCATAAACTTAAATACATTGGCGACTGCCTGATAAAAATAAGAAAAATAGTCGATATACTGCGAAAATCATTCACTGCGGCGTTTCAGCCATACCAAAAACTATGTGTAGATAAAAGTTTGATGTTATACAAAGGCCGAATATGTTTCAAACAATATATTCCGACCAAAAAGGACTAGGTTTGGGATAAAATCATTCATTCTGTGTGATTGCAAAAACGGTTTCGTATCGATTAGTCTTATCAAGGGCATTGGGAAATCTGGAGCGATAGTCTTGGAACTCTTGAAGCCATATTTAGGAAAGGACCATACGCTTTATGTAGACAACTTTTATTCACGTCCCTTGTTATTCAACCTATTACACGACAACCGCACAAATGCATGCGGGGCAGCAACAAGAAGACGGCAAGGAATGCCCAGGATTGATGATAAATTGAAGAAAGGAGAGGCGTCATTTCGTACTTCGAAAAACTTACTTGTAATAAAATGGGTTGATAAGAAGGAAGTACATATGATCTCAACTATGCATACTGCAGATTTCGTGACTATCTAAATATGGAGAAACACAGAATGTTCAAAAGCCTGTATGTATTGTAGACTATAATAATTCAATGCGTATAGTTGATAAGGCAGACATTAAAATGGTACCGAAAATTGATATCTGGCCACCTAATTGATATCTGTGTGTGGAACGTGTACTGTCTTTACAAGCACAAAAGAAGCGAAAACATATCCATGTCGCAGTTTCAATTGCAGTTAATAAAACAAATGTTTGATAAATATCATAATGATTATATAAATAATCAAAGACAAAAAATTGTTCACACAATGCGACTATGGGAGAGACACTTCCCTTCATTATATACCTCGAAAGGAAAGAACGGGAGTCGTCGATGCGTGGTTTGCAGTAAAAACGACAAACGATCTGATTCACGATATGAATGCAAAGACTGCAATATTGGACTATGTGTGGATCCATGTTTTAAAATATATCACACACAAATAAATTATTAGCCGTCTTGTGTACAGTCTTACATTAACTAATAATATGTAAACAGTCATTTGTGTGTACAATTTTGTTTATAATCTTGTGTATAATCATATAATCTGAACATAATTTTTATAAACTTTACTCATATAATTTATAAAATCTTATATTACTATCTCTTAATATTAAAGTTTAAGCAACACTTGGAAAAAAGCATTGTTTTATTAAGCATAAATTATCATAAATATAAGGTTAGGAAAGTCTTCACACGAAGGAGGACTGACTAGGTGCTATGTGCGCGTTTTCAGCGGGACACCTCGTATAGTGAAAGGATTAAAGATGAATGAAAAGGATAGTGTTGGTGAGTTTTATCTCGACGACCTGTCAGATTGTCTTCACTGCTATTCAGCAAGTAGTACTGATGACGAAAGTGATAGCAGTATCACAGTATACAATAGCGAAGCTTTCTCTCGGCACCTTTGATGTCGGTGGCCCGAAAAATTGAGTACGCATGCGCGTCAGAAGAATGCAAATCGCAGTGCCACCTGGATTTCAATCTGACTTGCATTTTTTTACTCTCTATCTTCCCAACTTATTTTTACGTTTAGTTAATCAAAATTAAATAAAAATAATAAATGTATTGTTTCTAATACACTGAAAAATAAGGAAAGAAAGCAAAAATCGAAAAAATATAAAATACACATGTTACTATGACTATAAAAATATAAGAACATAAATATTATACAAGATAAACAAGAGAAAATATAATGAAAAATACAAAAAACATATTATACATTGTATATTTTATTTTAAAATTTATTTTAAAAATTCGAATTGTTATATTCATCTTGTTTACTTGTGGTGACTGGTTTTTCCTTTCTTTCCTTCTCATGCAATCACCGAATTTGTTCATGCAATGTTCTATTTTGCGCTGTTATTTTTTTGACTTGTTCGCTTAATTTTTTTTTATTTTGAGACTATTATCTAATAATTTCTTTGTACGAGTCGTCACCAGGCTCCTTTCAGGCTCCTCAGCCCCTATAATATTCAAATCTGTCAGATTCATAAAAAGGATTTTTAAATATATGATATACAATTATATAATTATAAATTAGCTGACACAAAATGAGCAACAAAATAATATGAAATAAACTAAAATAAATTACAGTAAAAGTATAAACTTACGGTTTCATTACTTCTATCTCAAAATTACTGGTAGCAGAATGGCAGGTTAGCAGAATTATTTTAGAGGTTTCAGCATTGCTGAAAACAATTTAGGTATAATTTATAAATTTAATAATTAAAAATACAAGAATTCATTATTCCATTAATATATATTACCTACTCCCTTCTGTAACTTTTACAGTGTGGCGGCTACGATTCCGAGTATTTTCCTGTCGTAAATTTTCTAGCTAGATAACAATGCGTTCCCACGATAGAGGCGACCAGGCCCGCCCGCTTCCTAAACCCGACACCCGTCTGGTTCGTGTCCATCATTCGGGCCAAGCAATTGTTTTCCTTTAAGATTTCGTTGCGACTGAGCGTTGCCCAGTCGCGTACGGCAGATCCTTAACCTTGGTTTATTTATAACCCATTTTCGTCCCTTGCGTTTTCGTGGAAGCGTTCGCACTCCCCGTCCACGCATCCATCTTTCTCATTCTTGGCTTTCCCATCCTTTTTTGTACGCACTTTTAAGGGGACGTTTTCGCCCTCGCGACAGTTCGGTTAGAACAGCTCGATTAGAACGGTTCGGTTAGAATAGTTCGGTCAGAACAGTTCGTTAAGAGCACACAGTTCGTTCAGAACATACAGTTCGCTTAGAACAGTTCGTTCAGAAGACCCATTGCATTCGTAGAGAATTGCAAATTCGTTTAGAGTTTCAATAAAGTCGCGTAGCGACTTGAAGGAATCGTGGCCACAGCACAGCCCCCACTATAAAGAACTTTATATACCACTATTGTTATTGTTGTTCATTATATAAAAATTGAGAGCAAAAGGTCGAGTGTCATGCTTTACTCCTGGTATACGCTCTCAACAGCCTTCTCCACACATATATTACTGCAACAAAAAATATATATATTATAGAAAATTACAAAAAAATATAAAATATAATTTTCATTATTCTATTAGTACATATTACTTAGTCTCGCCTTCAACTTTTATAGCTTCTGCACATGTTATTTTGTCTGCTAAGAAAGAGAGAGTAAGAAAAACTAAAGAGCAAGTGAGGCAGAAGTTCAGATGGCATTGCGATTCGGAATTTATTGACGCTCATGCGCATTAAATTTTGTGACACAAAATCGTGCTACCTGTGACTAAGCGCTACTAGACCTCACGGAAAATTTCGCCGCGAAACCTGTGAACCCGCAACACTTGCGTCAAATTAAGTGTAAAACAAGCGTTATCAATGATAGTGCCATATAAACCTGACTAAATACGAAACGAAAACGCAAGATATAGGACTCCAGGTCCTGGAGCCACTAACCATGGAAATTACCACAGGATATGAGCCGTTTATTTTGAAAGTGACCTAACTCCATTTTTCAACTTTTTGACGGTTACCATGGTTACATGTACAACTTTATGTTATATATCAGTGAAGCATTTCAGGTTGCTTATATTCAGAGCAAATACAAGAAATTTTTCACACATAAGTTTTCGGAGTTAATTAGATAACTGAGCCGTGTAGTTTGAAAGTGGCCCAACTCCATTTGTACGTCTTACTTCAACATATTTACTATTGATAATGTCGAAAAGCAGTGGTGAAGGTAATTCCAATTAATAATTAGTATTTACAAGTTAACCTAATTTTTGGGATAATTGCGTTAGTTGAATAACCTGTACGTTTAATTAATATAAAACTTAGAATTTTATATTAAATTTTAGAAATCATTTCACCCATGACGAAAAACAGAACAAGACTATTAATTAGTTCAGATAGTGAAGAGGAAATAGTAATTAATACTTAAAAAAAAAATCGAAAAAGAAACCGAATTGTACAACAATATTCGTCTTCAGAGGATGAAGATCCGAATAATAATATAGAAAAGATTGATGCACCATACATCCAAAAAGTGCGAAAGATTAGACGAAATTCGGGAAAAAGGTATTGCACTAATACCGGAAATATTGTTCCTGAACAAATTTTCGAAAACAAAGATTGTGGTTGTCGGAATGCTTGCATAAAAAATTACAATGAAGAAGAAAGAAGGAATATTTTTGAGAAGTTTTGGGGTTTGACAGATTTTAACAAACAAAATGTATTACTTCACGAAGCTGTCGAGCGTAAAATTGTAGAACGAAGACGTCCAACAAATGGAAAAGGTTCACCAAGAAATTTTAGTTTTAGATATTTGTTACGTTCTAGAAACGGAGAAATTTCCGTGTGTAAAAAATTCTTTTTGGATACATTTAAAGTTAGCGAAGGACGCTTAAAACGAGTACTAAACTCTGCAAATGTGGGCAATGATATACGTAGAAGGATGCTTGGATCATCAAGACAATTATCTGAAGAAGCGAAAAAGCACGTCCAAAAACATATTGAAAGTTTCCCTAATTTTGAATCCCATTATACCAGATCTCATAATCCTAATAGAAATTATTTACATCCAGATCTAACTATCAGGAAAATGTTTAATTTATACGTGCTTCACTGCGAGGAAAATGGAATAAAAGCCGTTAATGAGTGGACTTATAGGAAAATATTTAAAACAAATTTTAATTTACATTTCCACCAACCGCGCAAAGATACATGCCAAAAATGCGACTTATTAAACATTAAAATTAAAGCATCGAATAACGATGAAG
Source organism: Xylocopa sonorina (assembly GCF_050948175.1). NCBI lineage: Eukaryota > Metazoa > Arthropoda > Insecta > Hymenoptera > Apidae > Xylocopa > Xylocopa sonorina. Next base: position 1,629,888 of record NC_135206.1, on the reverse strand, counting down.
AAAAGAATAAACTCACTGAAGAACACGATGCTCATTTAAGACTAGCAGAATCAGCTAGAAATTCACTAAAGCAAGCTCAGGAGCAAGTATCACGTAATTCGGATTATTATTTTGCTTTCTCCTTTGACTTGCAAAAAGCATTACCGTATCCCAAGCTGACTACCTCAGTAGCTTATTATAAACGCAATATGTATATTCTAAATTTTGGTATACACAATTTTCATAACGATAATGTTTACATGTACGTTTGGGATGAAACTATTGCATCCAGAGGTGCTCAAGAAGTTGTTTCATGCATCTTAAAACATATTACAAATTTAAGAAGTGAAAGACACATTATAGCTTACAGCGACATGTGCACCGGGCAAAATAGAAACATTAAAGTAGCTTTAATGTGGTTAAAAATTGTCCTAATTTTGGATAATAATGTGGAAATCATAGATCATAAATTTTTAATATCAGGGCATTCGTTTTTACCAAATGATAGAGATTTTGGCGTGGTAGAAATGGCATTAAAAAAAAAAATTTACTGTTCGTTCCCCAAGATTATTACAAGATGAAATGTAAATGAAATGAGACAGGAAGATTTTGTATCAATAAAATTATTAGAAGACGCAATTTTTAAAAGGGTAAAGAATTCTGATGGAGAATCAGTAAACTGGCTAAGAATATGTTGGATGCGTTTTGTCAGAAATGAACCATATAAAATTTTCTATAAGACATCAATGAATGAGAATGAAAATTTCAAAGTCCTGAATTTATTACCACGTCGGGGTAGACCAAGAAAGTTCGCAAATATTGTATTGACACCATTGTATAAAAATATTAGACAAATTACAACAGCAAAATTTAAGGACATAATTGACCTATTACGATACATACCACCAGAACATCATGATTTCTTCAAATCCCTTTCACACGCACAAAATGTAGACGAATAGTAAATTGTTTTGTAATAAATTTATGTTTGTAATTTTCTATGTTCTGTAATAAATTAAAAAATGTTTTGAATCGCATAAATTATGTTTCCGAAGTGTTTTCAACATATATAAAACAAATTCAGTATTGTTTTTTTTCAATTTGAAACATCTTAAATTATGTTGAATGGACTTGGGCACCTTCAAATTTTATAATGAATCTGGCTGTTAATTTGAAAGTGGCTCAACTCCATTGTTGATAAGAAAACGCACGTTATTTACTTAATAATTGCCACTATTTTAACAGGAACTTTAAATTTAACATCTTTAGATACGCTTAAGCAGCATAAATCATTAGTATCCTATACGTATATTTTTAAATTCATTGAAACGCAAAACTTTAAATATCTCGATTTGAAGATAAATGGAGTTAGGCCACTTTCAAAATAAGCGGCTCATATTATGAAGCAAGTAAAACAAGCCTCTCGAAACACCAAAACACGCTCCAAAAAACAACCAAGAGCAGGCACCCAATGGGAAATGGACACGGAAACTGAAGTGGCAAACGTGCCGACTTCGAACTCTTTTGTGTTGCTGTCGAACACTCCAGAGTCACCGCCTGAACTTCCAACGAAGGAAAAAACCCCACCAATTGTTCTTAATGGAATCCCGGTCGACATCAATATATTCATCACTGAACTGACAAAAATAACGAAGAAGTTCCAACTAAAGAATACTGGCAGAACCACCCAGATCCACACCACAAATCCCAAGGACCACCAGTAAGTTGCAGCAATGCTCAAACTTAAGAACATTGAATTTCACACGTACGGACTCAAATCAGAGCTCAAGAGGAAGTACGTACTCAGAGGTCTCACGTCCACCTTCCAGCCATGTGATATACCAAAGAACATCGAGAAGCAAATCGATAAACAGATCACCATCCATCAAATGACCAAAACGCTGGAGAATGGCACAAAAAAATCATCCCCACTATTCATACTCCTCACCCCGCCGGACATTAAACCACCTAAGGACTATAAACTCAGTCCTTTACCATAAATGTACGTTCGAAAAGTACTTATCAAGGGCGTCAATCACACAATGTTACAGATGTCAACATTTTGGACACGCCAGCGCGCATTGCAACCTAAAACAAAGGTGCGTCAGATGCGGAAAAGACCATGACGCAAAGCAATGCGACCGCGCAAACACCCAAGTTAGGTGCGCAAACTGCAATCAGAAGCACGTTGTCAGCTACAGGCAATGTCCAGCGAGGCAAAGCTACGCGGAAAAAAAGTCCATTAGATCTACGGGCGCACATAACCCTGCAATCGACCTTCCTGTCCAACAACACCAAAGAAGGGCGGACAACCTCTCCTACGGGGAGGCAACCAGGAGCCAGATGCGCACCACACACCAGCAGCCAACCCTCCGAAGGCAACCAGGCAGGACCCCCTGCGACCTTCGCCTAGACATCCATTGAAGCTCCAAGAACTATACGAGGAATTGAACAGCCTAAATATCTCCCCCAACTATGCTCGAAATGAAAGCATTCATCAGGGAGTACAAGCAAGCCAACTCAGGTATCGACAAAGCAAAGCCATCCTGAAATACAGCCACATATTCGAACAGAATGGCCCCTAAGCGAACCCAATCACCTACCCTAATGATGTACAATCCGCAGGGCATCCGCAAACATGCACTTGAGCTTCAACATATACTACGCACAAACGACATTGACGTAGCAGTTATAACTGAAACCTTACTTTACTCATCCGCAAAACTAACCATCAAAGGCTACAACATAATCAGGTACGATCGCCCTACATACGGCGGGGGCGTTGCACTTTTAATAAAAAACAAATCTCACACCTACAATGCACCCCCCATCCACTAAAAACAAATCAATAGAAGCAATATCGGCCAACATCAAAATCAATAATCGCACATTCACATTAATAGGCATCTACAACCCCCCGACCTCCTATCTCAACATACAAGACCTTCGAACATTACTTGGAAATATCCCTACCATTCTGGCAGGTGACTTCAATGCCAGACACCAACTCCGGCACTGTAAAACCAAAAATCGCAATGGAAAGACCATCTACGATCTTATCACTAACCACCCAATTACCATCTCCGTCCCTACTCACTTCACATTCATCCCTTCCTCTCCAAATCACTTCCCAAGCACCATAGACTTCATCTTAACAAACAAAAAGCACCCAGCAACAAACCCTTGCACCATCACCACTGGCCCTTCCCACCACGTACCTGTCATATACGACTTATCAACCATCCCTCTTCTCCTCTCTATCGCAATCAGCAAACCCGACTATAGCCGCGTAAAATGAGCCAAATACAAAGTATTCATAAATGAAGCCATCCCAAACGACAAACCCACACTCCACTGAGCAGAAGGTATCGAGCAGGAAGCATCCCGCCTTACCAACATTATCTCCGAAACCGCAATAGAATTCAAACAAGAATTACTGAAAGTATTCAACGAGATCTGGACTAGTCGCAACATACCAGAAGAATGGAAGGAATCAACAATAGTTCTACTAGACAAACCAGGAAAGAAGGTCTCGAGACCGATAGCGCTGACCAACTGCGGGGGAAACTGATGGAAAGAATGGTTAATAAAAGACTAACCCAATGGGCGGAAGAGAAAACAAGTATGGATAACAACCAGAATGGATTCAGGAAAAGCAGGTACACTGAGAAATTTGACGTATTTAACCACTTATATAAGACAAGGTTTCAGAATGCTCAAGGAAACTACGGCCACCTTTATAGATGTAAGGCATTTACATGCGGTCGCATTGCTTTGGGTCGTGATCTTTTCCGCATCTGGCGCACCTTTGTTTTAGGTTGCAATGCGCGCTGGCGTGTCCAAAATGTTGACATCTGTAACATTATGTGATTGACGCCCTTGATAAGTACTTTTCGAACGTACATTTATGGTAAAGGATTTAGTTTATAGTCCTTAGGTGGTTTAATGTTATGTCCGGCAGGGTGAGGAGTATGAATAGTGGGAACGATTTTTTTGTGCCATCCTCCAGCATTTTGGTCATTTGATGGCTGGTGATCTGTTTGTTGATTTGCCTCTCGATGTCCTTTATAGATGTAAATGAGCCTATGACAATGTGGACCACAGAATACTAGGTAAAAAACTGAGGGAAAAGAGGTGTTCTAGGAGAATAAGAGAGTACGCAGAAAGCTGGCTGAGAGAGAGAAGAATAACGGTTAGAAGAAACTACGATGAACCAGTGAAAGGTAACCAAAAGAAAGGTCTTCCACAAGGAGCGACAGTTACCCCAATTCTGTACAATATCTACACATCAGGAATTACAGACAACATGGAGAAAGGGGTTGAATCGCTACAGTATGATGAGTATACATCATGAGTATACAGTATGATACAAAAGATCCAAAGGCATGATAGAAAATCCACTAAGAACATTGATAAGAAACCTACGAACACTAAAACTGGATATAGCAGAGGAAAAAACACAGATTGTTAACTTTTCACCCAAAATAAAATATGGACGCAACAAGATAGAAGAATATAGGATAGGACACACGATAATAGAAGAAAGTAGATATGCAAAGTTTTTGGGTATAACCATAGATAATCAACTGAAAATGGACAGGCATACAATAGAAAGAGCAAAAAAAAAAGATTAGAAATAGTAAAATATGTCGCACAGGTAAACAAAGGCACCAACGCCAAAACGGCGTTAGTGGTATACAGCACATTAGTAAAATCTGTTATAGAATATGACTTATACCTATGTTATACATCAGAAAGAAATAGGAACATTATAGACAAGGTCCATCAAGCAGGGTTAATCCTTTGCGCTCGAACGGCGATTTTCACTCGCCACGATATTTCGCGTGGCAACTCGAACAGCTGTATTTACGCTGAATTTCGTTATTTCCAGTTAATAGATACGAAGTATTGGTTCGTAAATAGGTCCCTTAGGCTGTTTATGTCTTCGGTTGGAAAGTGACATTGTGACGTAAAATTCCTCTACGACTGTAGTCCTGAATACGATGTATCGAGCGTTAGTACAGTTTCGACGGTCGTAGCGAACACATTTGTCGCGAAATTTTGCACCACTCGTTTGAAAGTTTCAAGGCGAGTTTGATTTTGAATCGAGCATGATTAAATTTGTGGTAGAGCAAGTGTAAACAGTAATGACGTATCGCGTGTGAGAAATAGAAAAATTAGTGTACTAGACAGTGAATTTGGAAGCAGCAGCGATGACCCACAAGATCCTGGCAATTCAGAATGCCTTGGTAAGTGTTTTGTATAATATCACACCAAACACCACTACAGAACTTAAACTTCGATAATTATCTTTTTCAAAATGTAAACTTTAAAATTGTCTCGAGTTCCAGCGCCGTCCAACCGAAAAAGTCGTCGAGCGCAAAGGGTTAAGAATAGCCATGGAATACAGGATAACGACACCAACGAACGTCATGAACGCAGAAACGGGTACTTTAGATATGGAAAACAGAGCAAAGTTAGTTGCAAGTAACATGATAATAAAGCAAATGTCATTACAAGAATCGGAACTCCTCAAACAATTGGAAAAGTATGGAGCAGAAGAAGACAATTACAGGGAAGGATTCACAGAGATAATATATGAAGAATGCACAAGATCTAAGGAATGCAAGAATATAATTCTAAGGAAAGAAAAGGACAGGATAGGCATAAATACAAGGGAGAATACGGAAAGAAAACAAGGAACAGAGATAATAATAGACGAAGTAAAGGGAATAGTAATGGAAATATATGCAAAAATGCCATCATAGAGAGAACAATTATGGAATGGGGGTTTGACCTCAAAAGCACTATCAAAATCTACACGGATGGGTCCAAAAGGGCAGGAACGAAATCAAACGGGATAGGACTGATAATTAATGCCAATCAGGAATGGAACGAAACCTCAATAGGAATAAATAAAACAGCGGCAATCTTTACCACAGAAGCAATAGCAATATACATAGCTTTGGAAAAGATAGAAGAGTATATAAACAAAACGAAAGAAAGCAGCTTGGCAATAGTAACAAATTCAAAAAGTGTGATTAATAACATTAAGAAAACTAAAGGAAAAAAGAAAATTAGGGAAGAGGAAGAAGACAATCCACAGATAACAAAAATAATAGACAAAATAGAGGAGATAGAATTCAAAAAAAGAAACAATAGGAGCTTGAGAATCAAAGGAAATGAAAAGGCAGATAAAAAGGCGAAAGAAGGATTAGGAAAGGATCCAGACCCTAGGTTTCAGATGCCTTATAAGGACATAAAGGTACATTCGAAAGAATGTATATGGAAGGAAAGGAATGAGCAGATGAAAGATCAAGGAAGATGGAAAGAAATGGAATACTTCAGCAAGGAAAATAACGTAGAAAGGAGGAAACCGTGGTCCGAAAGATGGAGCAACTAAGTAGGAGCGCCATAACAAAATTGTACAGGATCAGGGCAAATCATTACAATCTGGCAGCCTCCTTATGGGGAAAACAAAAATAAAGGAATCCCTCATGTGTGAATGTGGAAAGGAAGAGGAAAATATAAATCATGTGATATGGAAATGCTAAGAATATCAAACGGAAAGAGAGGAACTGGTAGTGAAACTAGAAAAAAAAGGAGTGAAAAGAGATGAAGATATAAAGACTTATATTAAAAAGGAGAATGCAGCAATCTCCAGGATAATTGCAGCATTTCTTAAGAAAATAAAGTGCAATGTATGAAGAATGAGAGAAGTTGAAGAAGAGAGAAAAAAAAGAAAAAGAAGGAAAAAAGAGAGAAAACTAAAACAAAAAGAACAACAAAATACTCTGGCACCTTATAATATTACTATATGAAGACTGTTACATCTATTGAGCTATAGTATATTTGTATTTGTATATTTTTATACTTCTATATTTTTATATTAGAAATGAAGAGATAGGATTAAGTGTTATGTATATAAGAACGAAAATAATAAAGGGGTGTGAGAGTGAAAAAGAATGCATTGAGATAAATGAAATAAGGATGCAAAGAGATAAGGAATATGAGGATGAATGCAATGGGATGGGTTCAAAAATGTAAAGTATTGAATGGAATGTTAGAGTAGGATGTACTTAATAAGAGTAGAAGAAAATAAAAAAAAAAAGAAATTTTTCCGTTAGGGAAAGTAAGAGCAGTGCGCTCTTTACAAATGCCATCTACTGGATCATGTACTAAGTAAAGATTATTATTGTAATAGTGCAGATGACCAGTAGAAAACTAATAAACATAAACATAAACATAACGAAAATAGTCACCAACTTTAACACAAGGCTTCGAGCCCACTCAAACCCAGACATAAAAAATATACAAACCAATCGCAAACCCACATGGGGCTGCTCCCACTAATTACCGACACACACGTAACGCTTAAGCTGGCTTGCTTGTACCTAACCACTTACCAAGCAACCGATAACCGTGTAAATATGTATTAAGTAGTCGATAAAATAGAATATAATAAGAATAGACTTAAGACTTAATGTTTACACAAGTAGCATAAGACTAGTATTTAAGTCAAATGTTTGCGCTGTTTTACACCTCTCGCTGTACATTTAAATTTTGTAATACCACCCAGACCTGAGAATTTCCAGACAATAATTGATATTAGTAGTTTAACTCTTGTTACCTTATAAGACACCATAATTTATCAAATCAGAACTCCGATTCTTAACAAACAGCAATGGAAATTAATTAGGAACTATCCTATACCGAAAAAATATAATAATGTATTCGTTACACCCATCTTTGACCATGAATATGTAATTTTACAAATAGGCTCTCACATTTATACCGACCTTCAAAGAAATTGTGAAATGACTCCAATAGGAAGAATATGTAAACTATCACAACCTGTAAACCATAGAAAATTAGATTTTAATTGTAACAACAAATGTAATACCGCAATGTTTAAAATCGATTATTTAGTATTCATACCAATGGAACAACATAATAAGTATATTGTAATTTCTCAAAGTAAAGCAACAATTAACGCTTTATGCGAGAAGAGAGAAGTTTTAGAAATTAATCAACCTGTTATATTAACCACGAAACATTCTTGTTTATTAACATATGAAAATCATGTGATGAAAATTGCAGAAACCATACAAAATAGCACTATTATTGTTCATAATTATACAATCCCTTTAAAAATCCAATTAACAGTGGATACTATGTTAAAGAGTATTGTACCATCTGTACCTAAGATCTCTCCAAGCTTCAATTATAAAGACAATTTAGATCAATTAAACTCACAATTAGACAATCTACAAGACGAAAAAAGGAAACTACCAGAAAAAGAAACTTTTACTAGTATTCTTACTTATACCGGATACGCGGCTTTAGGACTTATAACTTTATACACACTATATAAAGTGGGATTTCTTTCTGTTATTACAAAATGTATACCTAAAAATATTTGTATAAAAATTTGTTGTAACCAAAACACGAATGTGAACGAACACCAAATACGATATGGAAGCGAAAGACTAAATCAAGAAAGAAGAGTAACATTCAGCCCAGTTATCCAGGAATTAAACACTCCTCACACATTAAGCGAGCACCTGCCCATAACAATTAACATGGAGATCATACGCTTCCCCGGAGTGAAAACGAAGCTAAGAAGGGGGGTGTGATACCATCTGATAACACTATACCTCAAGGTAACTACATCTGGTAAACATCAGGAGCATGTAACCAGAAGACTTCAATATCACGTAATCAGAGCAGTTCAACTCCCATAATTCATCCATATATTTAACGTAATTACACGTAATCTTATTGTACAGTATTAATTTGTGGGATATTGAGGGAATATTCTGTTCATTAAGAAATTATAATAAGATTACGTGTAATTACACTAAATATTACTGATTAATGAAGTATTGAGGGGATGTTTTATTAATCAATATTATTTAGCGTAATTACACATAATCTTATTGTACAGTATTAATTTGTGGGATATTGAGGGAATATTCTGTTAATTAAGAAATTATAATAAAATTACGTGTAATTATACTAAATATTATTGATTAATAAAGTATTGAGGGGATGTTTTATTAATCAATATTATTTAGTGTAATTACACGTAATCTTATTATACAGTATTAATTTGTGGGATATTGAGGGAATACTCTGTTAATTAAGAAATTATAATAAAATTACGTGTAATTATACTAAATATTATTGATTAATAAAGTATTGGTGTAATTAGGCTAAATAATTCATCCCCTCCAAACAAATTGTGAAACATATAAAAGATGGGCTCAAATAACGGAAGTTCAGTTGATTACTGGATCATTAATTAAGCCGTTTATTTTGAAAGTGGCATAAGTCACTTTTTCAAAAAAATCGAGTTAATGGCAACACTAAATACAATTCAACTGTATCTTTTCATTTTTAAGAAATTTGCAATCAAAAAGTTGAGAACTATTGAGATTTTGTTCAAGAGAAGTGTTGGTAATTAACGGTATAACAAACATGTTTATTTTGAAAATGGCGTAAGTCGCTGTACTCAGGAAATTAATTACGAGGTTTAGTGTGAATGAAATAGAAACATGTGATAAAGTATGTGTGAAGTATTGTTTTGAATTATTTTCAGTATTTTTAAAAAAGTTGTAATTATTGGACTTATTTTTATAAGTGCGAAAGAATAGTGAAGTTTTGTAAATTATATTATAGTGACATCTAATATAGTACACATAATTAGCATTATTTTATTAAAATTACTTTTATATGATGTTATCAGACAGCGAATCAGGTAAAACATACTTATTTTAGTTATGGAATTAGGTGGCTTTCAATGCGCATTATTATTTTATAGAAATATTTTCTAAAATGAGAAAAAGTGTTAACCCCAGAAAGAGACATATGAGAGTGATTTCATCAGATGAAGATAATTATTTGTGATAGCCGCCTGCCGAAAAAAATCCTTCACAGTACACAAGATGGAGGAAAAAGATTTTATTTCAACACAATCATTGGAAAAATCTGTTTCAAAAAGGACAGTAAATACAGACCAAAACAAAGTGAATTGGCTAAAAATTCAATGGATACGATTTTACCATGATATTCCCTATAAAATGTTTTATAAACTATCTTTAGATGAAAAAGATGAATTTCTAACTTTGAATTTGTCACCAAAAAGAGGGAGACCTAAGCGTTATTCACAAATAGAGATGGATCCGTTATTCGCTGGATCTCGTCCAGTTTCTTCAGCAAAATACAAAGACATGATGGACTTGCTTAATTATATACCCCAATATACCACAGTTATTTTAAAAATTTGAAACAAAACACGATTTCCGAGAACTTAATCACTCCTATTGATGACGAAAATTAAATTGAACTGATGTATTTTCATATAAATTACTTATACTTACATATGTTTCAAAATGAACTAATTATTTTTGTATTTTATGAATATTAAAATAAAAGATACTTAAATCAAACCTTTATATTAAATATGTTGATGGTATGAATTATTATTATATATGTAAGTTATTCAATAATTTTAGTAAATTACTGCTTTTCAAAACATCACTTCAGTAAAATACGTCGGACAAAATTAATATATGTCAATCATTTTCCAAAACTATTTATTTTGAAAGTGGCTTAAGTCACTTTACCGTAATAAAAAGTGGTGATTTTTTAATGTTTATACGAAATTATTTATACTGAGAAAAATATCAGTATCATGAGATAACAAATACAAGTAAATCTTCTCGAAAGTTAGCATCCATATTTTTAAACGTGTTAAAACGCAAACCCTTAAATATCTCGACTTAAAAACAAAGTGACTTATGCCACTTTCAAAATAAACGGCTCAATTCGGCAAAGTTGCTTTTAATCATATTTTCCCGTGAGATAGTAGAGCAGGAGATCAGTAGTTTCTAATAAACATAAACATAAACATAAACAGAAACATAAATATCCATCGAAGAAGGTACTGTGCGTCGTTCTTCATTTCGAGGCAGGCGTCCGGTATGTACATTTTACGTAACTGTGAGTGGTAAGTGCTCTGCAAATATGGCACTCTGAGCAAGTACTCCTTTCAATTCTATTTTTCCTTCTTCTTTTTATTATTTCGATCATTGATTTGTAATCTAGAGCATATATTTTATGGATTATATCAATTAATAATAAAATTTAGATTGCTTGAACAAACTTGAACTATGAAGCCACGAGATCTCGGATCAGAGTGCCAAGTGGGTCAATTTTGGTAAGCAGAACTGGCGTTGTGGGATGAACCAAACGCAGAGTTAAGGCGCCTAAGTCGACGCTTATGGGATACTATGAAAGGCGTTGGTTGCTTAACCCTTAGAGCTCTATAGACGCATATATGCGTTTGACAAAAGTCATCCTTGTAGCTTACGGCCGCATTTATGTGTCTTCTCTAAGTCATCGCCTTGGACTAAGGGCGCATATATGCGTTTGTCGACTTTTTCAATCAATATGCAGTCATTTTCGTGTAAAATTAATACAGGGGCACTCGTTAGTAATTTGCCTTCCTTAGGCAGCGGTTGGGCAATATTAGGGTCATAAAAATCCCCGGGAATTTCCAAAACGGAAATCCGATTTTTCGTTCCATTCTCTAACCAATTAGATTTCAAAATAATTACCTGCACTGTTGTGTAAATGTCGAGACTTCTCATCAAGATGGAACATTATTCTGGTCAAAAAGGAACTTAACTCCCGCAATACATATCTTTAACGACCAAAATTCAGGAGTAAAGGGAATTAAATCCAAAATCAACACCCTTAGACGCCTTTATGATGATGTTCCCGAAAGAATTAGTGTGTGAAATCACTGAGCAGACAAACAATTATTACAAATGCGTACAACAATGTACGGATTATAACAAGAGTTTCCGTTTGAAGAATTGGAAGGATACTTCAGTCTGCGAAATGTTCTGATTTTGATGTATTTCGATGCTAATGTCGCGTTTGAAGAAACTTTCGTTGAAGGAGTACTGGTCGACGGACGAGCTGCTGAAAAGCGATATTTTCCGCAAAATTATGTCACTTCAACGATAACAGTACAGCCATGGACGATCCGTTAGTCAAAATACGGCCATGTCATCCATAAGATAAAAACTTCCTTTTCGCAGTCATTCGCACCGTACGAAAATCTGTGCATCGACGAAAGTCTTTTACTTTACAAAGGCTGATGTTATTTTAAACAGTTCATACCATCCAAAAGATGTAGGTTTGGCATTAAATAGTTTGTTCTTTCGGATTGTAAAACTAATTACGTACTGGACTTTATAATGTATACCGACCAAAAAACAAGCATCAAGAGAAGTGACACAGTCATTGGAATCTCTGGAGATGTTGTAATGACGCTCCTTCAGTCGTATCTTGGAAAAGGCCATACAGTGATTACAGACAATTGGTACAAAATTGCACTATTGTATACTTTGCTACGCGAGAAGAAAACCAACGCATTACGGACAGTTCGAAAAAACAGAAGACAAATACCCTGCATGGACGATAAATTGAAGAGAGGAGAAACTTGCTACCGGTCAACTGACATTTTATTGGCAATGAAATGGCATGACAAGAAAGAGGTTTGGATGTTGTCTTCTACACATGAAGCTATATTGAGCGAAACTGGGAAGAAAGATTATCGCACAGGAAAGACCATCGTGAAACCATCGTGTATTACGGATTATAATTCCAAGATGGGTGCTGTAGACAGAGTGGATATGACGTTAAGTACACTTAATTCAGTAAGGAAAGCGCTAAAATGGTATAAGAAATTGTTTTTCCACTTGTTAGATTTAGTCATATATAATGCACATATTTTACATAAAAATTGTACTGGTACGAAATAAAAATTTAGTGAATTCCATTTAGCGCTAGTGAAAGACATTTTACGAGAATATCCACAAAGTAGAAGCGTGACAGGAATTGGAGAAAGAAAAGTGAGAATCGTGCGGGCGCAAAACAGTTGACCAGAAGAAATTGTGTTGTTTGCATAAGAAGTAACAGAAGGAGCGATACGCGATACGAATGTAAAAAATGCGATGTCAGTCTATGTATTGATAATTGTTTTGAAATTGTTCACACACAATTAAATTATTAATTCCTGTTGTAAATATCAAATTAAATTTTTTAGTTTACTGTAAAATTGAAGGTTTTATTACTGTTTAATAATTAAGTTTTACTGTTTACTTAACACATTGTTGACCGGCCACGAGTATACTGGTGATGCGTTTTTTTTTCGCATCGCTGTTGTTTTCTCTGTTGGTGACCATACAGTGCAATTGTTGGTCAATATAACACAAGCTGTTTCTCTCGCTTATAAGACCCGCCAAATCTTTTTTTGTATAAAGTATTTAATGATTAAAAAAATTTAGAAAACGATGGCGAAACGTAATGAAGAATCTTTAAATGAATTATACGCGGATGCTTTATCTGATTATCCGAGTGATTGTGAATCAAATTGTGGTAACTGTGAAAATGATTCTGTATCAGAAGATAGCGACTCTGATGTTAGGCCACCGAAATATAAAAAAAGGAATATAATAGCTTCAGATAGTGACGACGATTTGGAAGAAGAGTGGAACGAACATGATATTACACCATACTTACAGAATTATTTAAATATTCCTGGTGCAAATATTGAGCTTGGTGACACGCCGACTATCAGTGAGGTGACGGCTTTATTTTTTGATAGTGGTTTTTTTTGATTTAGTCGTTACGCAGACCAATTTGTACCATTCTCAAATGAAAGAGGTACATAACATTTCTGCAAAAACGGTACCATGGACAGAAGTTACCACTAATGAAATAAAAAAGTTTCTTGGATTACTAATATTGATGGGCCAAACCAGAAAATCTCATTGGAGAGATTATTGGTCAACGGATCCTTTAGTTGAAGCACCAATATTTCGAGCAACTATGTCCAGAATGCGATTTGGACAAATTCTTACATTTTTTCATCTAAATGATAATACACAACATACATCTCCCAATGACAGACTTTGCAAAATTAGACCACTTTTGAATTATATTATTCCAAAATTTCAGTCCCTATATACACCCAAACAGGAGTTATCTCTAGACGAAGCAATGGTACCATACAGAGGACGCATCAGCTTTAGGACATACAACCCAGCGAAGATAACGAAATATGGAATTTTGATCAGAATGCTTTGTGAAAGTGAGAGTGGGTATATATGCAACTTCGAGGTCTACTCGGGGAAGGGCAAAAAGCTGCAAGAAACAATATTGTCTGTATTGGAGCCGTATCTTGGTCAGTGGAATCATATATACCAAGACAATTATTATAACAGTGTATCTACAGCCGAGCTATTACTCAGAAAGAAAACACTGGTGTGTGGTACCATACGGGAAAACCGTGGCTTACCAAAGATCCTGATAGAAAAATCCAAAAGTCTACACAGAGGAGAAATGACTTTTTTACGAAAGGGACCTGTTATCCTTATTGCTTGGAAGGATAAAAGAATAGAAAAAAGTACGGATGAATAAGTACGGATGATATCAACTATTCATGATGCTTCTATGAAATCAAGTGGAATTCGAAAAAAAAATTATATGCACGATACAATCAAACCTACGTGTATACTGCAGTACAATAAACATATGAAAGGGGTAGATTGTGCAGATCAGTACTTGGCGAACAGCAGTATTTTACGAAAAACTGTAAAATGGTACAAAAAATTAGCATTTTTTCTGATAAACTGCACCTTGTTCAATGCTTATAAACTGTACTGTACCTATCTGCCAGAAAATAAAACAGGATACAAAAAATTTCTACTGCAAGTAGCTAGGGAATGGATAAGTGTGGATTTCAAAGAATGTAGCATTGCACCTGACACTTCTCGAATTTGTAAAACAGCTCCTTATAAAGACACACCCTTCAGGCTTTCCGGACAAGTAAAAGACCACGTCCTAGAAAAAATAGTCACTGCCAGAAAAGCAAATCCGACTAGAGCGTGTAGAGTATGCTCTTCAAAGGGAAAACGAAGCGAAACTAGATACATTTGTAAAAGTTGTTGTGTACCATTACACGTAGGTGATTGTTATACTGCTTATCATACGAAAAAGAAATATTAAAAGTTGGATAATAAATAAAATATATTAAAGTTTATTTTTATTGTTTTACTTCCACATCGAATTACGAAATAATACCCGGAGACATGAGATAAATTTTCAGTAAAATTGCCGGTCAACAATGTGTTAATTAAGTTTACTGCTTAAAATTGAATGCCAGGAGTATTCAGAGCTCTAAGGGTTAAAACAGCAGGACGGTGGCCATAGAAGTTTGAATCCGCTAAGGAGTGTGTAACAACTCACCTGCCGAAGCAACTAGTCCTGAAAATGGATGGCGCTGAAGCGTCGCGCCTATACTCCGCCGTCAGTGGCAAGTGGGAAGGCACGCGAGTGTCGGTTCTTCATGAGGCTCTGACGAGTAGAAGGGTCACGGCAGTGCGCGCAGAAGGGTCTGGACGTGAGCCTGCCTGGAGCCGCCGTCGGTGCAGATCTTGGTGGTAGTAGCAAATACTCCAGCGAGGACCTGGAGGATTGATGTGGAGAAGGGTTTCATGTAAACAAGTTGTTGCACACGAGTCAGTCGATCCTAAGCCCTAAGAAAAATCTTACGTAAATGTGGTGTACTAAAAGCAACAATCGAAGGAACAATATACAAAAACAGTGAGCGAAAGATACACACCCATTGGGTGAAAGGGAATCCGGTTCCTATTCCGGAACCCGGCAGTGGAACCATATACTAATCCGGGCCCTCATAAGAGTGTTCGTCGGGGTAACCCAAAATGACCTGCAAACGCCGTAGGAAGATGCGTGGAGAGTTTTCTTTTCTGTATAAGCGGTTGAGTTCCCTGGAAACCTCTAGCTGGGAAATAGGGTTTGGAACGCGAAGAGCACCGTAGTTGCGGCGGTGTCCGCATTTTCCCCTCAGACCTTGAAAATCCAGGAGAGGGCCACGTGGAGGTGTCGCGCCGGTTCGTACCCATATCCGCAGCAGGTCTCCAAGGTGAAGAACCTCTAGTTGATAGATTAATGTAGGTAAAGGAAGTCGGCAAATTGGATCCGTAACTTCGGAATAAGGATTGGCTCTGAGGAGCGGGACGTGCCGAGCTTGGTCGGGAAGTGGGTTTGGTTGACGTGCCGGGCCTGGGTGAGCTGAACGAGCCAATGCTTCGTCCATGCGTAACCAGGAATCCGAGCTCGGTCCCGTGCCTTGGCCTCCCACGGATCTTCTTTGCTGCGAAGCTTCAGCGGTGGTTCGCCGTAGCTGTCGTCCTCTTCGGTCGTCATTTAACGCACAGCTCAGAACTGGCACGGACTAGAGGAATCCGACTGTCTAATTAAAACAAAGCATTGCGATGGCCTCCAAGGGTGCTGACGCAATGTGATTTCTGCCCAGTGCTCTGAATGTCAACGTGAAGCAATTAAAAAAAGCGCGGGGTATCGACGGGAGTAACTATGACTCTCTTAAGTCTGAAGGTCTTAAAGGTCATAGTTTAGGAAGCAGCCACTTCTTCGTTGGTTCTCGCCACAAGTACCCTCTTCGGAGGGGAAACCAAGAGCTGCCTCTGCGATTGACGGTCTTGAGGGCTGCCATCCCCTTCGACCTAGAAACAGTTGATCCAAGAATGATAAACAAAGCCTCGGATGAAAATAATGAATTTGAAGGGCTCACTGGCTCGTCGAAGACAACTGGTATGATTCGAATCAGCAGCCAATTTGATCAATTTCGGAAACTCCTCCGAAACACCCTTCCAGTGCAGGATGGAAGGGTGTACTAAAACCAGAGGTCGCGGGGTACGCGACCAAAAACAGCACCGAAACTGATATGACGAGCGCCAAGCAGCATCAATTGTCAACCAGAAGGCCTGATGATCCTCTGAGGAGGCCGCTCTTCTGGCATGGCAGCGAGCGCGCCTGAACAGCCAAGGAGTTTATGAATCAAGCACTAATGCCGTTCTTCCCAAACCGCACTCTTAACACTTTACCGACCGGCCGTCCATTATTCGACTTTTGCCCCACAGTGCTTACCGACCGACCGTCGATTATTCGACTTTTGCCCCACAACGCTTACCAACCGGTCGTCGATTAATAGACTTTGAATCTTTCCGTTAGATTTGGTGAGGTTAGACTGACAAGTAGCAAGCAGCTAGCATTTCGCATTCTTTATTGAGATAATCGGTGCTTTTTAGCCCTTAAAAATGAATGAAAAGGATAGTGTCGGTGAGTTTTATCTCGACGATTTATCAGATTGTCTTGACTGCCGTTCAGCAAGTAGTACTGATGACGAAAGTGATAGCAGTCGTATAGCGATTCGAAAGCGACGTCCTGTACCGCTAATATACAGTGATTCAGAAGACACCACAGAAGACGAGGGCATAAATGATAACGTTGAAGACAACAATGATACATGGTCAACGAATGACAAGAATATAATTATGGAACTTTTCGAAGGCAGCTCTGGCGTAAAAATTATGTCAAGTTCCTCTGAAAGCGTAATGGATATTATGAATTTATTCATTGGAAGTGACCTAATTGAGCACTTTGTGAGGGAGTCTAACAGGTACCATTATCAAATTGTGGAAAAATATAGAATTACATTGAAAACGAAAAAATGGAAAGACATAACGGTATCTGAAATGATGAAATTTTTGGGCCTGATCGTTCTCATGGGACAAGTGAAGAAGGATGTTCTCTATGATTATTGGTCTACAGACCCATCTATAGAAACGCCGTTCTTCTCAAAGGTTATGAGCAGAAACAGATTGTTACAAATAATGCAAAGCTGGCATTTTTGTAACAATAACGATATTTCTCCCAATTCGCATAGGCTGGTGAAGGTCTAGCCTGTCATCAATTACTTCAAGGAAAAATTTAACAACATATATAAACCAGATCAACAATTGTCTCTAGATGAATGTTTAATTCCGTGGAGAGGTAAACTGTCAATCAAAACATATAATCCTGCAAAAATTACAAAATACGGAATACTGGTCAGAGTGCTGTCTGAAGCTCGTACAGGATACGTATCCAACTTTTGTGTGTATGTCGCTGACGGAAAAAAAATAGAAGAGACTGTACTATCGGTCATTGGACCGTATAGGAACATATGGCACCATATATATCAAGATAATTACTATAATAGTGTCAACATGGCTAAAGTTTTTTAAAAAAATAAATTGCGAGTGTGCAGGACGATTCGAAGGAACAGAGGTCTTCCTCAAATACTTCAAACTGACAAATTTTCAAGAGGCCAACATCAATTTCTTAGAAATGGCCATATTTTATTACAAGTATGGAATAATGGCAAAAGGAACGTACACATGATCTCGACAATACATTCTGCACAAATGGCGGAATCTAGAAACAGAAGCAGGACATCAGATTGCTTCATACAGAAACCTATTTCAATAATAGATTATAATAAATATATGAAGGGCGTAGATCGCGCAGACCAATATCTGTCCTATTACTCCATTTTTAGGAAAACAAAAAAATGGACGAAACGTGTCGTAATGTTCTTCATGAACTGTGCACTTTTTAATTCCTTTAAAGTCTATACAACTCTGAACGGACAAAAGATTACATATAAAAATTTTCTGCACAAAGCAGCACTTTCATTGATAGAAGACTGCGAAACTGAAGAACAAGATAAGGATCTACCTAATTCCGAACCGACAAAAACCACATCCCGATTTGATCTTCCCGGAAGACTGGCAAATTTTGGAAAGCCTAAACTGGTAAATATAGTGACCAGCGGTCGATGTAAAAAGCCCCTACGACAATGCAGAGTTTGTGCAAGTAAAAAAAACTAAGCAGAACAGGTTTCGTTTGTAAATACTGCAACGTCCCACTACACAAAGGTAACTGTTTCGAGCAGTATCATAGTTTAAAAAAATATTAAACAACTTCTTTTTTCGACAAATATTGTTATATGAATTATGGTATATTTTATGTAAATAATAAACTAAAAACGATTGTAATAGATAAAATAAATATTGTTTAACACTAATATGATTAACACGTTGACGCCGGCGCGGATATTCGCTGTCCGTTCCGTGGGACGGCGCTTCAACTAGCGGTTCGTCTCATGGGGCGGCGCGGCACCAGATTGTGCTGCTCAATGTGAACGGTTTTATATTGTTAACGCGTGTTCAGGATGTTCTAAACAGGGTGTAAAAGGCAGTGGACCCTTCGGAAATCCCCGGTTTATGGTTTCCGCATGTGCCATCGAGGCCGTTAGAGAAAGTTAATTATCGCATGCCGGAAAATGTAAAAAGCTAAAACGGCGAATATGGTCAATGTCGCACTAAGAAAAAGAAATAGTGGTGCGTTTGTCGTAAATTATGTTGAGTGCAAGCAGCGATTTTGTCGCATCTTCGACTGGCGATTTCCAGGCGACCAGGCACTCGAGGCCCCAATAGTATTTGGTTTCCTGGGTTGCAAACAAAAGATATATATTGCCGGGTAAGTAACCGAGGACTGTCGCGTGGTTTTCCAGAGAACAATTTGTTTTTCCTTTGGAAAATCACGGGCCTCGAGGTGGGTTTTAGTTGGGGGAACGTTGACCCACCTCTGCATCTTCGGCGGCCCAATTAGAAGTATAGGGCCGCCCACGCACAGTGGAGAAAATGTGTGACTTTTTGGGAAACGAATACGCCCCAGTTGACACTTTTTGAATATATAGTGCGTGACCTAATAAGGAGGAACCATTATCGAGCATTTAGACGACGACGTGAGTTTTACTGAGTTCAGAGTTGACGGCAAGAGAAAAAAATTGTAGTTAGTGTGCATCTCGAGTTCTGTGACTTGTATGAAGTTCCTGAGAGGTGCGAGTTTCATTTCACGAGCATATATTTCATCCAGTAAGTATAACGGTACTAAAAATTTTCTCTCCTTCTAAGCAGGCGGTTAGCATTTTTTAATTTTTAATTTTTGCCTATGTAAATAATAGATAGTATGGATATGGAAATGAGTGATTCCTCCGATGAGCCCATACCCGTTATCAGAAGCAATACACGAAGACCAAGGATACTCTCAAGCCCATCAGACACAGAAAATAATGAAAATACCTCGCAGGAAGAAGATTGGGAGTCTGACATAGAGGAGCAAAATCTTGATGCGGAATGGCAAGCCATAGCAGAAAAAAGCACAATAGAAGAGGAGTATTCGGACGAAGAAGAACTTCTAGCCGAAGAAACGGACTGCGACGATCCTGTTGCATTATACAAATTATTCTTTACCGACGATATATTAGATATGATCGTTGAAGAAACCAATAGATATGCAGTGCAATGCATTATCAATGAGGCATCTAGCAGCAGGAAACACCAACAAGGTTGGAAGCCTGTGACAAAGTACGAAATAAATACTTTTATTGGTATTTTACAAATAATGGGTATAGTGCGGCTTCCCGAAATTAGGTTATATTGGTCAAAAAAAGAAATGTATGCGAATGCGCGTATACAAAACGCGATGAAGCGCGATCGATTTCTATCTATATTAAAATATTTACATTTTACTGATAATACTACTGCTGCAACTGGGGATCGATTGTATAAAATGAGAAATATAGTTGATAAAATTATTTGCACTTTCAAAAATACAATCAAACCGGGTAAAAATATAGTGGTTGACGAAAGTATGGTTCCGTGGAGAGGACGCCTCAGTTTTCGCCAATATTTACCAGGTAAGCGTCACAAGTATGGACTTAAAATATATAAACTTTGCCTTCCGGAAGGTTACACATATAACTTACATATTTATTCCGGGAAAAATGAAGTGAGAATTGCAAAAGCACATTCTCACGACATAGTAATGCGACTGATAGGAGATTTATTATTCGAGGGCCGGATATTATTTACAGACAGCTTTTATACAAGTGTTCCCTTGGCCGAAGAATTACTCACAAAAAGAACTTATATGTGTGGCACTTTCAAGATAAATAAAAAATTTCTTTCGCCACAGGCAAAATTAAAGCAAAAACGGGGCGACATTATGTCATTTGAAAATCGCAGCGGTGTCAAATTTTTGAAATGGACAGATAAAAGGTCGCTGTGTATGCTAAGTACTTCACCGAATCACGAGTGCATTATTATCGTGGCAAAGATGACAAACTAAAACCAGACACTGCTTTTTTGTTATAACGATGCTAAAAAGGGAGTAGATTTATCGGATCAGATGTCTTCGTACTACAATTGTTTACGTAAAACAGTAAAGTGGTACAAGAAAATTATTATCGAATTGTTATGCGGAACTTGCCTGGTAAATGCTTGGTATATACATAAAAAATGGGGAACCAGACGTTTACAAATTTTACAATTTAGGGAACAAATTATTAATTATCTTTTAATGAATACAAGAAATCCCCGCCGTGAAATTACAAGTAAAAAAACACATTTTCTAACTTCGTACCAAGGATCCGCGAGGAAGGTGAGAAAAAGATGTAAGGAATGCTACAGACGCATGGCACAGTTAAAAGGTACCAAGTACGCCAGCAATAAAACAAAAAAAGTGACAACCTATTGCAATTATTGTACGGACAAACCGGCACTTTGCTTAGGCTGTTTCAAAAAATTGCATAAAAAAAATAGATAGATATATTTAATTATTCACAATGTATGGGTTGTTTTATATTAATTATAATGTTAAAATGTTACTCTATTATGTTAAATCAATAAACTAATATTTTGTACTATTGTATATTTTGTACTGTATTTGCTATTTTCTGACATAAAAGCGTGACCCATCGGTGATGCATGCCGCCCCACAGAACAATCTAGCATTGGCCACCGGTGGGTCAGGCCGCCCCATGGAACAGACAAGCATTGGCCACCGGTGGGTCATGCCGGCGCCAACGTGTTAAAGTAAAAGATTTTATTAAATTTGGTTACCCTACAATAACACAAAGCGTACAATTTTACCAGAGCTCTGGGCCGAAACCGAGCCGGTGTTTCGAAAGATCTGCAGCTGAGTGGGCGGTGAAAAGGGCATAGTATGTTCGAACCGCTATCGGTCGGTAAAGTGTTAAGTCCATTAAGAGCCAGCGGCGACGGGCAGAACACAAGTGTGGCGGCTACGATTCCGAGTATTTTCTACTTGTAAATTTTCTGAAGAGATAACAATGCGTTCCCACGACACAGCGCCACTTTGCGGCAGAATCGAACATTTACAGACCCTCGTATTATTTGTTATAGTTTTGAAACTAAGTAACGTATAATAATGATATTGGGCTTAAATGAATTGGTTGAGATCGAGGAATGTATATTTGCAAAAAATCAATATTTTATTGTTTATAATTTTGTATAGTTTGATAAATTTTGAAACACTCCCCAATATGCATTGCAGGCTGATTAGTGCATGTTTCACAATAATAATTTGTTTGACGCCTGCCACCAGGTGTTTTCCTGTTAGAGCACACAACACAGTCTCGTTTTCTTTGTCCCATATTGGGAATATGTAATTTGTTGTCCATTTTATTGTCCGCAGAAGATGTGGATGGACGCGTTCTCGACACACGAAAATCGCCCCTCAATTGGTCAATTAGTGTTATGACAAACTTGTGGCGTATCATTGATTGTTATTCAGGAATGTCATTCACTAAGAAAAGAATCATTTTTTCGATTTTCTCACTCGTTAGATCTATGTGTACTGCTCGAAGCTTCAAACTAGACTGAGCTCAGCTTTAGAAATCTTTTCCTCCATATTTAGATTTGTCTATTTATAATTATAAATCTTACTATATAGTGCGTGCTATGTTCGCATACCGACCTTTCTTCTACAAACTCCCCTTATCGCTCTTTTCAAGTCGCACCGAGAAGTGCTCGGATCGTCGTGAGCACGCCTCTCACGTTCTCGTCTGACACAAAACCCGCTGACATTTCTTGTATATACAGTAAAACCTGTTTTTGTGCGGTCCTTTTTTATGCGATTTTGTTTTTGTGCAATTGTTTTTGTGCGATTTTATTTTTGTGCGATTTTTTTTGTGCGATTTATTTTTATGCGGTATATGAATCTTAACGGCGTTAGCACCAATTTAATGTTTCCTATCAATGTACATATACATGTTGTGGACGAACTCTGATTACGTGGTCTCCTTGACAACGATGTATCTGGATTTCGCGATGCTCTGTTCATTTATTTTAAACAATCTCCTGACAATGCAGAGTCAGTTACGTAAACAATATTGTCGCTCGACGCACGAACAGCATACGCTTCGTATTCAGAGTTTTATCCACGATTCACGTGATTAAGGATTCATTTTATAGTGAGATTAAAGGTAAATAAATTAGTTACTTTTGTTTCTATTTATATGTAGTTTTTATGATTTTTATTTTAATTTTAGACATAAGCACTCCCTTACAATGAATAATTATAGGCAAAAGAAAGTAAAAAGACAGACAATTCCATTAGAAACAAAAATTCTAATATTAAATAGACTAGCAGATGGTGAAGGATCTACAGCTGTTGCTAATGAATTTAAATTAGGTGAATCCACGATCAGAGCTATACACAAACGTGCGAATAAAATATATGAATCTTTTAATAGTGCAACAAATGACAGTAGTAAAAGAGCATCGTATTCGAGAAATATTGTATTAGAGAAGACGGAAAAGGCTGTCTTGTTGTGGTTTAAAGATTTGACCAAAAAACGAATCCCCGTTCACAAAGAATTAATTCAAGAAAAAGCTAGACATTATTTCAACCAACTGAAGGACTTAGAACCAAGTTCGTCATCCTGTTCACGAAACGTGACATTTTCTGCGAGCAACGGCTGGTTTGCTGGATTTGTACAACGGTACGCACTTCACAATGTGAAGATACAAGGCGAGGCAGCGTCCGCCGATGAAACGGCTGCTATGAATTATCGCAAAGTATTAGCGGAAATCATTGATGATGGTGGATATTGCCCAGACCAAATATTTAATGCTGATGAGACTGGCTTATTCTGGAAAAAGATGCCCAGTCGAACATTAATTGCGAGATCGGAGAAAACTGCAAGTGGTTTTAAAGCGGCAAAGGACCGAATCACACTTCTTCTTTGCAGTAATGCCTCTGGTGCAAAGATGTTAACACCACTTATTATAAATAAAGCATTACACCCACGTGCGCTAAAAGGCGTAAATTTATCTGAATATCCAGTACACTTCATGGCCAATAAAAAAGCATGGGTCACATCAGCTGTATTTACAACATGGTTCAATGATTGTTTTGTACCAGAAGTTGAAAAATACATGGAAGAGATGGGTTTGCCGTTTAAAGTATTGCTAATTGTAGATAATGCACCCGGTCATCCCTGTATAGAACATCCTAATATACAAATGGTGTTTTTACCACCAAATACGACCAGCCTTATACAACCACTGGATCAGGGCATAATCGCAAATTTTAAGAAACATTATATCAAATTAACTTTCAGCTACATTTTTAAAAAGCTAGAGGACGATAACTTAAGCCTAACTGAGGTTTGGAAAGAATTCTCAATTTTAGACTGCATAAACCATATTATTGCAGCAATTGGAAAAATCAAACAACACACATTAAATTCGTGCTGGAAAGTGATCTGGCCTGAATGTGTAATTAAACGAAACGTTACCGAAAACGCGTCAACGTTATTATCTGAAATTAGTGCGCTCGCACATAACATTGGCGGAGAAGGCTTTGACTCTTTCAACGATAATGACCTGGACGAGATGATTGAGGACCAAGCTGTCGATGATAGCGACATTATCAATAGTTTGATAGATTATGAAAATGTACAAGAAGAACCGGAATCTATTACAGCGGATAAAATATATGCAGGGATCCAGATTTCGAAAAAATTGGAAACGCATTTTCTTAAAATAGATACCAATGCCGAAAGACGCTTAAAATTCCAAAAAGAGCTGAGATCATGCATGTCTCACTATCGTGACGTTTACAAGCAATTGACCAGTCAACCGTCGTCACAAAAACTGATCACCGACTTTATGGTACCAAAAAACAAACCAATTGAAATCCTATCTTCAAGCGACGAAAGCGATTTTCAACCGATCCATCACAAGAAGATGCGCGTTTTAGATTACGACGAGTAGCAGCAAACTATTTAACGTATAATTTGAAAACTTCTCCATATATATGTACAATGAAAAATTAAATCTTTTTACAATTTCTTTAGGTCTAATTTAATTATTTTATTTAATTGAAAGCATTCTCTCATCTATTTCATAAGTCATTGATGTATTTTCTAAGTCCGACTTTTTTTATGCGGTCCCTATTCACCGCACAAAAAAAATTTAGGCGGTATATCGTACAAAGTTGTTTATTATATGTAAGAATTTATAAAATTTTCGAATATTTTTTTGTACGATTTCTTTTATGCGGTCCCTATCCACCGCACAAAAACAGGTTTTACTGTATCTTAGTAATTTTACGGTATTTTGATTTGATTTCTGGTGTCATTTCAAGGAAAAGCTACAGGGAAACATGCATGTCCTAAAAAGTTGCGCGGAAATAACTCAATTCCCCGTAATCACTAATAAACTTGAATGTCCCCTGAGAGGGGACATCCGAGTGATATGCTAGAATTACAATGTCCCCTGAGACGGGACAGCGGAGTGCAAGGGGTTAAACTTGGTTTATTTATGACCAATCTCCGTCCGTTGCGTTTCGTGGAAACGTTCACTCTCCTCGTCCGTGCATCCATCCTTTTCATTCTGGGATTTTCCATCCTCTTCTATACGCATTTTTAAGGGACGACATTTTCGTCCTCGCGACAGTGCGGTTAGAACAAGTCTAGCAGACAGTTCGGTTAGAACGATTCGATTAGAATAGTTCGGTTAGAACAGTTCGTCTAGAACAACCTCCATATTCGTTAAGAATTGTGAGGTCGATTACAGTTTTATTACAGTCGCGTAGCGACGTGAAAGGAATCGTGGCCATAGCACCGCCTCCATTATTAAAGACTTGTTATTTCACTGTTGTTGATTGTTATATATTAAATTGAGAGCAAAAAGGTCGAATGTTATTCCTTACTCCCGGTACATTGCCCTCAATTATTGGTGACCTCGACGTGATCACCGAACGTGTAGTGCGGTAGTGATCCGTCGTAGCATACAGCAGTAGTGCGGAACGATTTTTGGTGCGGTGCATAACATCATTATGGCTACACCATCTCACACCGGTGTCTCCGTGGATCGCGTGGCCGTCCGTATACCGGATTTTTACGCAGCGGATCCGGAGATGTGGTCCACCATCGCGGAACGCAATTTCGAGGCCGCAGGAATAACCACGGAGCACACCAGGTACGGATATATCCTCGGTGCGTTGCCGACGCAGTACTCGATGGAGGTGAGAGACATCATTATGAATCCACCTGCCGCCACGCCATACCAGAAGCTCAAGACGGAGCTGATCCGTCGGTTGAGCTCGTCATAGGAGCAGAAGACCCGGCGCCTCGTGGAGTCCGAGGAAATGGGCGATAGGAGACTATCGCAATTTCTACGCCACCTCTGAAACCTGGTCGGTACGACCGTATCGGACAGCGTGCTGAAGACCCTGTGGATAGGTCGGCTACCTGCGAGCCTGCAGCTGATTCTCGCCACGATGCGGGACGCAGAGTTAGATCGCATTGCGGAAGTGGCGGACGCCGTGTCCGAAACCTACCACGGCAGTGCGAAGATCGCGGTAGCTTCCACTTCCGTCGGAAATACATATGGGAGCGGTAGCGCTGACACCTCGATCCACGAGTGCATGAGTCAGCTGCGAGAAGAAATCGCGTCTCTCCGCAGAGAAATGAACCGACGAAGACCTTCGCGACGTGACGGAGATCGGAGAAGATCACCTCGACGTGCACGATCCGGTTCAGCTTCCCGACGACGTCTCGAGCTACGAGGGGGCAAGTGCTTCTATCATTGGAAGTTCGGCTCGCAGGCCCATAGCTGCACATCGCCATGCAACTGGCACTCGTCGGGAAACGCCACGGGCAGTCGTTAATGACGGCGGACGACGCTGCCCCGACGAATCGCCGTCTATTCGTAGTCGATTACGCGACGAAAACGCAATTTTTGGTCGACACAGGCGCCGACATCTGCGTAATCCCGAGAGCAATGGCTCGTGGTAATCGGGAAAAATCGCAGTATATGCTCTACGCGGCGAACGGGACGGAGATCCCTACGTACGGGACAGTTACAATAACGTTAGACCTCGGGCTATGCCGCGCGTTTACATGGCGTTTTGTGGTAGCCGAGGTAAGAAAACCCATAATCGGTGTGGACTTTTTGTACCATTATGGGTTACTGGTCGATGTGCGAAATCGTTGTCTGTTGAATCAGACGACGTCAATATCAGTGTCCGGTTGGACGACAAAGCAGGCCTCGTCGATACCGAGCATTAAAACCGCAGCATTATCACCGTCGCAGACCATACATTCAACCGTGCATTACATCCGCACGACACCGGGGCCGCCAGTGACCAGCAAACCCCGCCGACACACACCCGATCGGCTGAAGGCAGCGAAGAAGGAATTCGAGACTATGATGCAGCTAGGCATCGTTTGACCGTCAGAGAGCAGTTGGTCTTCTCCCTTGCACATGGTGCCGAAAAAGGGAGAGGACGAATGGAGACCCTATGGCGATTACAGGGGTCTCAACGCAAGGACGCTGCCCGACAGGTACCCGGTACGGCACATCGAGGATTTCGCGCAGGCACTCCATGGTAAGACGATATTCTCTACCATCGATTTAGTGCGCGCGTACAATCAGATCCCCGTCGCCGCGGAAGACGTGCACAAGACCGCGATAACGACACCGTTCGGGCTGTTTGAGTTCCTGTTCATGTCGTTCGGACTACGGAACACGGCACAGAGTTTTCAACGGTTCATCGATGAGGTGTTACACGGCTTGGATTTCTGCTACGCGTACATCGATAACATCCTCGTCGCCTCATCGTCCGAAGAGGAGCACCGACAGCACTTAGAGGAGCTGTTCAAGCGACTGAAACAATACGGCGTAGTAGTTAACCCGTAGAAATGCCACTTTGGAAAATCCGAGGTCAAGTTTTTAGGCTACCTCGTTAACGGCGAAGGTTCTCGGCCGTTGGAAGACAAGGTGGAGGCCATCGCGAGATACCCGCAGCCTACCACAGCGAAGCAGCCACGGCAATTCCTAGGTATGTTGAACTTTTACAGAAGGTTCATACCTAGGGCCGCACAGGTGCAGGCGCCCCTGAACGACCTGCTACACGATGGCGTCAAGGGTCGGGCGCCGGTCAACTGGACCCCCGAAGCAGCGGCGGCTTTTGAAGAGTGCAAGCGAGCATCCTAAGGCGGACGCGCCTCTGTCGCTGATATGCGACGCATCGGACTTCTTCTCGAAGAAGCTCAGCCCCACCGAGAAAAATTACGGGGCCTACGACCGAGAACTGCTGGCGATTTACCTGGCCATTAAACATTTCCGCCACATGGTGGAGGCGCGAACGTTCACGGTATTTACCGACCACAAGCCCATCACGTTCGCATTCAAACAGAACCCAGAGAAGTGTACGCCCAGGCAATTCCGTTACCTGGACTTCATAAGCCAGTTTACGACGGACATACGTCATATCGCCGGAGAGGACAACATCGTCGCCGACGCCCTATCCAGAGTGGAAACGCTAGAAGAAGCGTTGGACTACGACGCGCTAGCGCAATTTGCAGAGCAGCGACGAAGAGCTGCGGACATACCTGCGCGACAACACCGGGACCACGCTACGCCTGAAAAAGGTGACGCTGCCAGGAACCAGCACCAGCGTCTACTGCGACGCATCGACGGACACCATGAGGCCCTACATCACCGGCCATCATAAGCCATTCCGACGAGCGGCCTTCAACGCCGTCCACCGCCTGGCGCATCCCGGGATCAACGCGACGGTCAAACTCGTAACCGAGCGTTATGTTTGGCCGTCCATCAAGAGGGACTGCCGAGAGTGGGCTCGGAGTTGCCTGGAATGCCAACGGTGCAAGGTGACACGGCACGTGCAAATACCGCCAGGCAACTTCGCAACGCCCTCAGGGAGGTTCGAGCATGTACATTTAGACATTGTAATTTTACCGATGTCTGAAGGTTCCAGGTATTGCCTCACCTGCATCGACCGCTTCAGCCGTTGGCCTGAGGCGATACCCCTGAGGGACCAGGAGGCAGCCACCGTGGCGCGGGCATTTTACGAGGGTTGGATCGGCCGGTTCGGCACGCCCGCGAGGATCACCACCGATCAAGGTAGGCAATTTGAGTCGCACCTTTTTAAACACCTTACGGAGTTGACAGGTACGACCCACTGGAGGACCACGGCCTACCACCTGGCAGCCAACGGCATGGTGGAACGTTTCCACCGACAACTGAAGGCAGCGATCCGCTGCCACGCCAACACTACATGGACGGAGGTACTACCAACCATCCTTCTGGGCATCAGGGCAGCATGGCGGGAGGACCTCCACGCGACATCGGCGGACCTTCTCTACGGCGAGTCTCTACGCCTGCCCGGCGAATTCCTCGCCCCACATTCGGAAGCAGCGGACCACCGTCCAGAGGACTTCGTCCAACGACTGCGCCAGCATTTCCGCAGCATCGCTCCGGCTGCTGGCAGTCGACACGGCACACGCCGTACTTTCATCTTTAAAAATCTACCGGAGGCGGACTACGTCTTCTTGCGCAACGATACGGTGAAAGGGATCCTACAACCGCCGTACGATGGACCGCTCAAGGTCCTGTTGAGGACCGAAAAATTCTACACCCTGGACATCAGGGGCAAGCGGTCAACGGTCAGTATTGACCGCCTGAAGCCAGCCTACGTCATCCAGGACGCGGATGATAGGCCAACATACCACACGCCGCCGGAAGAACCACGGACGCCGTCAGCGGCAACCGCCCCGGAGGCACCACACAGGACGACACGATCCGGGAGACGCGTTTGTTTCCCCGATCGTCTACAAATATCGTGATTGGATCAATCACTGGCAGGGGGGTGATGTGGCGGCTACGATTCCTAGTATTTTCTAGTCGTAAATTTTCTAAAGAAATAACAATGCGTTCCTACGACACAGCGCAGGTCTGGCCACCGCAGGTTAGCACTTGGCGACCAGGCCCGCGCGTTTCCTAAACCCGATACCCGTCTGGCTTGTGCCCATCATCTGGGCCAAGCAATTGTTTCCTTTAAGATTTAGTCGCGACTGAGCATTGCCAGTCGCGTACGGCAGATCCTTAAACCTGGTTTATTTATGACCAATTTCCGTCCGTTACGTTTCGTGGAAACGTTCACTCTCCTCGTCTGTGCATCTATCCTTTTCATTCTGGGATTTCCCATCCTTTTTCATACGCATTTTTAAGGGACGACATTTTCGTCCTCGCGACAGTTCGGTTAGAACGACGCAAGCACACCGTTCTGTTAGAACAACGCTAGCATACAGTTCGGTTAGAACAATTCGGCGAGAACACCCTGTTCGTTAGAACAACCTCCATATTCGTTAAGAATTGTGAGGTCAAGTTGAGTTTCACTAGAGTCGCGTAGCGACGTAAAAGAAATCGTAGCCATAGCACCGCCCCCAACATTAAGAACTGTTATTTTATTGTCGTTTCGCTATTGTTGACTATTGTCGATTGTTATATATTAAATTGTGGGCAAAAAGGTCAAGTGTGGTTTCTTACTCCCGTTACATTGCCCTCAAGGCTTCGAAAATTATAGAGGTAACCAGACATCCAAAATTGCAAAGAGTGCTTTAGTTATAATGGCGCATAGTATTGCAGGTAATTGGAAAATGTCAATTTACTTTCGTTTCGTGGTGTCTGCATGTCCTAATAATATATTAACCCTTTCGCTTCGAGCGCCGCTTATAAGCGGCGTGCACAATACGACCTGTGTTTTGAATGGGTGAGCTTGAGGTATGATTGTCAATCTGTAAAAAAATAGGAATTGCAGGTTAAAATTTTGTTTGAAAATGTACTTTCAGAAACAGTTTGCACCCTTGCAAAATTTACGCAAGGAATAAAAAAAATATAATGTTTGAAAATGGTCTGACTAATACTGAAGAAACTGAAAATAATTTTAACTTGTCTAAAAAACGGCGAAGGAACATCTGCAGCACACCAGTTTCGGAATCCAAATCAATCGAAAATGATGCCGAGAACACCAATCTAAATGCAATCTAACATGGACCTCTAAAAATTTCATGCCACAAATACATACATTTTCCATGAGGAATTCAGGAATAAAGAAGAAATTACCCAGATCGTCATCTATTTTAGACTATTTTGAATTATTTATTTCTGAGGAGCTCGTACAATATATTGCAGATGAAACTAACGACTATCGAGCTTAGAAGTATAATAACAATTTGGTTGGTAGACGAACTCTACTGTTTTTTTACGTTATCTTTATTAATAACACGCAACAAAAATCTAACGATACAAGAGTATTGGTCGAAGGACAAATATTTACAATCCAACATTTTTTCTGAAATTATGACAAGAAATCGTTATCTTTCATTACTAAGCACAATCCACTTTACAGGCGAATTTGGGCGCACTGAAGATCGTTTAGTCAAAATTCGAAATGTTGTTAATATATTTCGAAAATCTTTCAATAATGCATTCCATCCCTTTCAAAATCTGTGTATTGATGAAAGCCTTATGCTCTACATAGGCCGTTTGTCATTCAAACAATATATTCCGCCAAAAAGGAATAGATTTGGCATCAAATCCTATATGCTTTGCGATTGTGATACCGGTTACGTACAAGACATTATAGTTTATTGCGGACGTTCAACAACTACTGAAAATGCAGCCGCGGGAATTGGCAAATCGGGTGCGATCGTTTTGTCCCGTTTACAACCTTTCTTAGAAAAAGGTCACACAA
This sequence comes from Xylocopa sonorina, assembly GCF_050948175.1. Lineage (NCBI taxonomy): Eukaryota > Metazoa > Arthropoda > Insecta > Hymenoptera > Apidae > Xylocopa > Xylocopa sonorina. Next base: position 1,598,031 of record NC_135206.1, on the reverse strand, counting down.
TCTATCTGGATAATTTGTATTCAAGTCCAGCTTTATTTAATTTCTTACATTATAATAGGACCAATGCGTACGGGACTGTTAGTAAAAGAAGGCAAGGAATGCCGAAGTTTGAGCAACGTCTGAAAAAAGGAGGTATGTTTTCGTTCATCAAAAAGTCTATTAGCGATGAAGTGGGTAGAAAAAAAAGAAGTATATATGATTACAACTATGCATACCCCAAATTTTGCAACCGTATCTAGACGTAGAGGACTACAGACTGTTGCTAAGCCCGTATGCGTTATTGACTATAATAAATCAATGGACATAATCAACAAAGTCGATATGGTTATAAGTACCATAAATACCACACGAAAATTGTTGAAGTGGTGCAGAAAATTTTTCTTCCACATGCTGGATATCTGTGTGTGGAATTCATACTGTCTTTATAAGTACAACCGAAGAAAAGTAATTTCTATTAAGTATAGCAGACCGGTTGACAACCCCATGCGATTAACAGAACGGCACTTTCCATCTTTTTATAAACCAAGAAATAAAAATCGAAAGCGCAGATGTGATGTCTGCAGCAAAAATGACAATCGATCCGATTTACCATACGAATATAAAGAGTGTAATGTTGGATTATGCATAGATCCGTGTTTTACAATTTATCATGCGCACTTATATTACTAATGATTTCATGTTAATATATTAACTTGTTTGCGGATGAAAATTAATTCATAATTAAAATATTACTTGTAACTTTGTAAATTGTAAATATTTTCATACCAAAGATGTAAATTATACTCATTATATTGTAGCAAAGATTGTTTTATTTAGAAAAATTGTTTTTTAAGACCTAGGAAAACGTGTATACAGCAACAACGCATATTGTACGTATTCACGGCGCGCGCTTCCGTTCAGTGACAGTACTTCGGCGGACTGGACAACCGAAGCGAAAGGGTTAAAGAATCTTGTATATGATATAATAATTAAATTGAACGGTTATGGTGTTTACCGTGCAGAATGACGCTTATAAGTGACTACGTGTCAAAGTAATTGAGTTCTAGTGTTCTATGCAACACGATGGCGCTCCTCAGTTCATTCTATGGTGCATGCACTAATTACAATGCATGGCGTCTCTAATATTGTACAGTTGTCTCGTGTTTATGTTAGATTACGTTAGCTCCAAGCGATAGGAATGCCGTACTGATACTTGAGAAGGTTCCTAAACTGTTGATGTCCTTTCGTATGAAGTGTCAAATGACACATCTTAAGGAGAGGGCCACGGAGATAAGATTAGAATAAGTAAAAGGTCTTTCTGAGTCTATGCCTCGGAAAATGTCTCCGACATCAGTTGAGACTCGACGCTCGTGCAGATAATATCTAGAAAATCTGTATAGAGTGGTTTTATTCGAACCCCACGAAACATGGATATCGGAAGTGAAATATTTTTTAGCGACGATGAATTCTGTTTTGAAATGGTCCAGAACGAAGTCGATGGCATTTGCAGAGAACTTAGTGATAAAGAATGCGAAAGCAGTGATGAAGATGATGATGTGGTGTAAGGAATCGAAAGATTAGAGTAATAGACAGCGAATCCGAAAGTGACAACAACCTTTGCTCTGCAACCCTCTAATCAGTCAGAATGGACATCTTATAACGAATCCATGGTCATCTGAAGTTTTTCAAGTTATTTCTTATCGAGGAGCTGATGGATCAGGTAGTAGCAAATATTATACAAACCCCTATGCTTCAAGAAAGTTAGAGGAAATCGTGCTATCGTTGCGATCAATTTGGCGCACGTGGCATAATGTCACAAATACAGAATTTTGGGTGTTTATCGCCGTTATAGTAAATGTGGGGACAATGACAGCAGGAAACATAAAAAATTATTGGTCAACAGACGCTACAAGCTACATTCCATTTTACCCGAATAATAATTTTCAAGAGAACGGTTTATGCAAATTTTCTGGATGCTACCTGCAGAAATAGTTTCCGCGCAGGGCCGCAACACCAGAACACGTTTACAACTGGTAAGTGGCTTCCTTAATTACATAAATTTAAGACTTTTGGACATGGGGCAAAGAAATTTGTGTCGATGAGTCTGTCCTAAAATTCAAAGGGCGGGTTTCATTCGTCACATATAACCCAAAGAAACCAACCAAATGAGACATTCGCATTTATACATTGGCAGACTACAATTGAGAAAATGTTTATTAGAATTAATTTTTTGTTTGTTATATCTTATATTCATCAGCGCCGAAGCTCTGTATATGTTAGAGCCAAAAAGTAGAAACGAGACACGGGATTATTTGAGATCGGTTCCCAAGAAACTTTCTTGGGAACCGTAATCGCAATCTTTGTGTTTATGATAGTTATCAGACAGTTCAAATTACTCGTCGTCGTGCATCGACACGGCGAAACTAAAATCTTTCTTTCAGTCTTTCTTGGTCCGTCTAATGAGTAGTCAGTGTTCGAAAATCGTCAGTAGTTGAGTTAGTAGCAAAAAGTTTTGTGAATTTTGGTGCTACGATTTTATAAAAATTACACCCTATTACTGACATGGATGACGCAGAATTGGTCCGAATTGTCGATGCGTTAGACATAAATGAAGAAGAGATCGACAGTGATGAGGAATTATTTCCACCAAGTCGTCGCTGTCCTCGCAGAATTTACAGCGACAGTGAGTCCAGTGAAGAACTATCGCAAGATCACGATACGCAGAGTGATAGTGAGGAATCTCTGTCGAATTTCTGTGAAGTGTCTGTTGACCATGATAGGCAATAAAACCCACGTCCAGTATTTTCGGAAACAATCGGGCCTAAACACATGCCACCGAATATATCGCAGCCAATAGAATATTTCAATTTATTTTTCACTCCGGAGTTTCTAAAAATGCTGAAAACTGAGACAAATCGATACGCACGAGAATTTCTCGAGCATCCCAGAGTACCAAGGAGATCCAGAGTGTTCGATTGGAAGAAAACAACCATTGCAGAATTGAGATCTTTTATAGCGGTTTTGCTAGAAATGAGAATAACCCGCAGGCAAACACTTTTTAGTTATTGGTCCCGAAATTATAGATACATTCCGTGGTTTGGCTAAATGTTAGTAGAAACAGATTCCAGTTACTATGCAAGTTCTTTCACACCGTTGACAACAGCACCATAGGGGTCCGGGACAGCATTGAATATGACCCAACGGCAAAATTTCAACCCGTTGTTTCCCACGCAAATAGGAAGTTCAAATTTTATTATGCACCAAACCAACATTTGAGCGTAGATGAGTCACTAGTCGGAACCAAAAGCAGATCAACACTTACACAATATATGCCGAACAAAAAGCACCATAGATGGGGCATCAAATTTTGGATGCTAACCGATGCGATTTCGCACTACTGTCTCTCATTCTTTTGCTATCGGGGTGCCAAAGATCCGCATGACAAGAAAGAAATAAAAGAAAAAGGACTTGCTAGTGTTGTAATAGACAAATTACTCAATATGGGTAATTACTTTATGAAAGGATATCATGTCACAGTCGACAATTTTTTCACATCCATCACGTTAGCAAGATCTCTGTTTGAGAAACATACATTTCTAACCGGTACAATACGCAGCAACAGAAAATACATACCACCGCAACTAAAACAAAAATTAGGTGTGGGTGGATACAAGTATTTACGAAATCGGAAAATTCTACTGTTAGCATACAGAGAAAAAAAATTGCAAAAAAAAAATGTGTTGCTTCTATCGACACATGGAACAGCCGAAAATAAAACGTCTGTAGTTCGAAGGCGGAATCAGGAGAGAGGAGTTGAGAAACCAGCAATAGTACAAGATTATAACAAATATATGGGAGGTATCGACGTCTCGGATATGATGCTGTATATGTATTTGGACGAAAGGAGAACCCTGAAGTTTTGGAAAAAAGTGGTATTTTCCATTTTTTCAAGAATGGTCTTGAATGCATGCATTCTATACCAACTGAATACACAAGGAAAGGTTATGACCCGACTTGAATTCATTACCAGTATCGTACAATCGATAACAACAGAATGGTTGGCGGAAAAAGGGATGGATCCGGAAAGGTCATTGGGTGAATCATTGAGAAGTACAACAGCTCCCGGAATTCGTAAACTTCCTGGAAGAAGGGAAAAGGTTTGCGTTGTTTGCAATAGAGAAGATGGCGGGCCTGTGCGACGATCACGTACAATTTGCATTCACTGTAACAAAGGATTACATGATGTGTGCATTAGTAGGCATCGATGCTAAATTGATTGTGTAAGTAAAAATAAGGAAATATTATATATTTTTAGTAGCCAGATAAACTATAAATATTTATGATAATACGTAAATTTTTTTTAGTCGCGGTGTCCCAGCTGCACGATGCACTTGTTCTACAGCGGACCTGTCTACGCTTGTCGTGCATTATGAAGTTCTCGTTTTGTTCTTAGGGGCGATATTGTTTTTCTTTGTTTGAAAATTGACCAAACGATGATTGGTGAAAACACTATTTGTAAACGAGTAGCTGGTTTCTATTATTTTTAACATTGTTTATATTGTTATTTTTCATACGATTTTCAATAAGTATTATAATATAATTTGCATTATATTATTCTCCGATTCTTCCCCAATATGCTGTTTTTTTAATTTTTTAATTATCATTCTTAGTTTGGTTTTTATGGGCTTTTTCCGGAACCGTAGTAAATTCCTCAAATTCGTTCAGTTATCTTCGCATAGGTATCAGTTTTTGTTCAGCACTAAAAGGGTTAAAACGATGAAGCAGTTGTTTATGAGCAGTCTTTCAAGTAATATCTCAGTTTAAAAGAACTATCTAATGATTTTGTAATTGTCTTTAATTAATAAATTTCCTACACATTTATATACAATGCTCTTGAATAAAGTTTTTGGTGCGCAGGGACATCACATGCTTACGGACCAGTATTACACGAGCTACATTTTGGCGAATGAATTACTCAAATTGAAGTGTCATTTGACTGCGACAATCTTGCCCAATAGAAAAGAGTTACCAGATGCCAAAAAAAAAGCAACTTCCAAAAGGCAAATCAATGGTATCCTACCCCAGAAAGGATAATGTAATTTTAGCGTGGAAAGATAAACGAATTGTTACGCTATTGAACAATTTTTACAATGTTGCAATGAGTGACATACAACGAACACTACGGCATGGGGTTCAAACAGTTGTTAGAAAGCCCGATGTTGTAATCAATTACATAAAATTCATGGGCGGCGTTGACCTGGCATATCAGTATGCCTCGACATACTGTTTTATGCGAAAATGACTAAATGGTGGCACAAGCTATTTTTTTAGGGATTAGAAGTTTGCTTAACACGTTGGGCGCGGTGCCAGTCCCCAGGGACCGTATTAAAGTTAAGAGATAAATGTCGCCTGAATGAAATGTAGTCAAATATAGTTTTAATGAGCTTTATTAAAGCATTCTAAGCAAAAGGGTGGCTGGGATTTACACATGTAACAAAATGTGATAACTTTTTTTGTTAAATTTTTGCTTTCTTAGACCCAAATAATCTTGAATTTTCATCATAACAACCAGAACAGTATTTCCGAACTGTATGGACGTCTGCTTCCTTTTTCTGAAATTTATGAAGAATTTTTCCTTCTCGAAGTGGAATTTGTTCATTTACTCGCTGTGTCAGTCCATTCATCAATTGTCTCCGAAATTCCGTAACTGATATTTTTTGTCCTGTTACTTCTTGAAAGTGAAACAGGGAATTGACCACAGCAGTGTTCAAACATAACTCAAAGGCTAACTTTTTATACCATTTAAGAGTTTTCCTCAAAGGACTGCTTATACGCACTCATTTGATCTGACAAGTCAATAGATGTTTTTGCTTTATTATATTCGACTATAATTTTCGGTTTACAGCAAAATCCGCATTTTGTTTTTACGTTTATCATTTCATTTGAATGTTTTGTGGACAGGACCAAAAAATCTCTCTTGTCCTTTTATTTCAAGACAGTAATACTCTGATTATTTTCTTTAACAATAACTTTTTTAGGTTTCAAGTTAGTTTTTATCACCTCACTTGGGTTTTCCTTACAATGTGCTCGAAGTGTTCCGATCAAATGTGTGTTTCTGTCTATTAGGCGATTCGCTAAATCTATGCTGGTGTACCAGTTGTCAATACACAATGTGTGACCTCTATGAAATGAGTCTTTCAATAGAGACATTACAACGTTTGTCGGGGTTGTATTTTCCTTGTCGAGAGCTTGTCCGGCGTACACATGACAGTTATACATATATCCATGACCATAACATAATTTAAATATTTTTATGCCGTATTTGTGTTTTTTCTATTTCAAATACTGCCTGAATACAATGCGCCCACGGAATGGGATTAGCAACTCATTAATGCATAGTACTTCTGGTGGATCGTAATATTTTTGAAAATTTGTATTCAATTCGTCTATGATGAATTGAACTTTTGATAAACGGTTATTTGCGAGAGCTGCTTCGTTGTCAGCGAAATGCAACATTCTCATTAGAATTTCAAATCTGTCTCTGCTCATTACTGTACGCGGGAACGTTTGTGAAAATAATGGGTCTTGAGACCAAAATAGATGTAAGGAGGAAAGGTTTACCATACCCATCCATATTAGCAGCCCAAATAAACGCTTCAACTCATTCTTGTTAGTTGGTGTCCATTTAGCTGTACGTTTAGAAATGATTCTGCATGATTCTGCACAGAGGTTTGTTTGCTCACTTGTGTTGAAATATTTCGTCTGTAATGAAAAGTACATAAAACTCCTCAGGTTTCGTACAAATCAGCACTTTCTCGTTAGTGGTTTTGGCGCCGGAAGTACGCATAAAGGGAATAATATTTGGCTGATTCCCTATTAGATCAAACCATTCATTTCTGTCACAGATTTTATTAGCACCTGTGCTACTTCTCCTACTTCTTCTCTCAAGTTGCGCTTCCTGGTCTACTGAAGTATCACCTTCTGATGACGATAGCCGTAATACCCGGCGACGTCTGAATGATAAGAAAACTTCGCTTCACGTATCACCGTCTTCTCTTTCGAACATTTTCGGTTTTATGGGCGATAAATATTCTCAAGAATAAACTAAATTTTGTATTCTCAAACGATTTATAGACTTCTGTGACTTTCTTCCAACTGAAAGCTTCTTGGAGGTACGCATGCATTGCCTGTTCCATTGTCTCACTCAAAGGGAAGGAACGAAACTTTTCTTTATCTCAAACGTGACTTCCAATGCGAGCCGCAACCAATAAGGTCACCGGACACGAGCTCTACGCAGTGCGTGAAATCGTATGTTTAAAAATCGTGTATCATCTTACATTAGCGCACCATTAGAGGAGCGCTCGCTCGCTGCCGGCAGAGCGGAAAGGTCAGAAATATTGGCGCCGCACTTAACGTGTTAATTAATTCTTATATTTTATCCAAACTGGTTAAAAGGCAGAGAAACGAGCAGCCACTTAACCACTTGCAATTCCGAAAAATATTAGTAAAGCAGTTGAAAGGAGATTTTCGGTAGACGCGAAGACATTCAACATCGACCTCTAGCTTCGATGAGATTCGGCTCAATGGAAAGCTCCATGTACTGCTTAGTGGTACAACAAGGGACTGCAAAGTTTGTTCCAGACGAAACATACTAAATGGAAGACGCGAAGCGACTTCTTACTGCGATATATGTCGAGATAAACCAAGAATGCATCTTGGACAATGCTTTATAAATTATTACGCGAAAGTAAAATACAGAGATTAGAATTGCAAAATTATGTTCTCAAAGGTAAAAACTACAAATAAACTGTCAAAATATAACATTTTTATAAGATAATTTAGGTAGAAGTTAATATTATTGTATCTATAACGACCTGCCCGACATATTCGCGAAAACCGCGTCAACCTGCCACCTCGCCCGACCGAAAACGTGTCGACCGCAAAGGGTTAAAAATGTCCATCCAAAATTCCACTTTTTCGGTTAACACGTTGAACGCCCAGCCTAAATCGGTGGAGTTTCTCCCGGGGCCCAAATCCGAGAGTGTAAACAGCGCGATAAGGAAGAGAGATACAATGCAATGCGTCGTATAAAGTTTGTTTTTTTGAAAGAGTATTAGAAGATAACTTTGTAGAAAGTGCTTACAAAGTATAAAGGGCCTCGAAGTGGGGAATGCGATCAGCGTTCCGGACAAAATTCACTATGACAGATCTCATGGCATTTACACTAGAACTTTCAGTCTCCTGAGAACCTTTAGTTGTCTCAGAACTTTCAGTTTCTTCAAATCAGTCAGTCAAACAGTATTTTTTGCATATTTTTGACATTTTTATTTACTTCTTGATCCCTAAAATGTTCGTTAGACAGCGCAAAAGTGTAGATAAAAGTGAGCCGAATAGTGACGAAGAAGTATTCAGGTTTCCAAGAAAAGTTAGAAATATTGTTGTGTCAAGTTCAAGCTCGGAAAATGAGGATTTGTATGAGAGTGAAGATTTTGAAGAAGTATTAGCAAACCTGGCTGTAGAAGAAGAGGTTGAACAGATTGATACTGTCGGTTCATCTGACAATATCCAGTGGAAGGAGTTCACCGGAAAACAAAAATCATTCGAATTCACCGGGAAAAGTGGACTTCTTGTGGAACTACCTTCCAATATTACAGCGGGTGAAACCCTTTCTCTCTTCCTGAATGAGTAGGTGATAGACCTTATGGTGAAAGAAACAAACAGGTATGCAGAAAACAAATTAGATCACAATACAAGCAGCGAACACGCTCGAATGAACAGATGGAAACCTACAAATTCCGAAGAGATCAAAATATTTCTTGGACTGTTGCTTTGGATGGGTTTAGTGAAAGTTCCACTAACTAAATATTGGTCAACGGATTCTCTTTATAATTTTCCGTTTCCTCGAAGTAAAATGTCTCGCAATCGATTCGAATTATTGTTGTCGAATTTACATTTCGCAAACAACGAAGCCATACAGCGTAATAATCGACTTGGGAAAGTGTTGCCATTAGTGGAGATACTTATAAATAATTACCAACAAATATCCTTACCCGGCGCAGAAATTGTAGTTGATGAGACTATGGTTCCTTGGAGAGGAAGGCTCATATTCAGGCAGTACATACCGACAAAATCACACAAATATGGGATAAAACTCTTCAAATTGTGTTTTACAGAAGGATATACGTGGTCCACTAAAATATATGCTGGACGCGATTCCAGCGGAATCCAGCGAGTTGGCATGGCCGAAAACGTTTGCTTCGAACTTATAAACAAGCTGTTGAACGAAGGGCGAACTTTGTTTATCGACAATTTCTATACTAGCTACGAATTAGCAGTAAAATTGTTAAATTTTAAAACCCATGTTGTCGGAACGGTACGCCATAATAGGAAATTTATGTCAAAAGCTGTTATGCTTCACCCACTGAAGAGAGGTGAAATAATATCACGGGAGGACGATAATGGCATTGTAGTGCTGAAATGGAGAGATGTTCGTGACGTCAGAATATTATCATCGAAACATGCACCTATTATGGTACCAGTTTCGAACTCGTCTACTCTTCGCGGACGTCCTCCAAAAATAAAACCTTTAGCAGTTATAGCTTACAATACTGGAAAGTCTGGCATTGACAGAAGTGACCAAATGGCATCATATGCAACGACAATTCGAAAGAGCATAAAATGGTATCGGAAACTAGCAATTCATTTCCTAATAGGTACTTCTGTAGTGAATGCATACGTTGTTTATCAAAAAGCAACGAACCGGAATATACAAATAAGAAAATTCCGAGAGCTATAAGCTATATAACTATAAGTTCGGGAGTGGTTGGAATCCGAAAACGCAAGACCCCAAGCAGTAAAGAAAGCATCTCACCGCCTGCAAATTCGCAAAAATCCTCAGGGCAAATCTATTAGAAGAATGTGCGTTCGGTACTATGCAAAACAGAGGGTAACTCTCGAACGCCAGGACGCAAAAAAAAATGTGCGAAAGACTATAACATATTGTCCAGAGTGTCCACAGTCACCTCAATTATGTTTAAAATGTTTTAATGAATACCATAACTAATAAAATATTATAATATTTTAGAACCAAATAGTATATTATATAAAACCAAATATAAGTATATTTATAATGTTTTTTTTGGTTATTTTATAGTTTATTGTTACTTTCTGTTGTTTATACTCATCATAATTATGTTACAAATAAAACTATTATAAATTACCTCATAAATCCTGTTTTAATTGGACGAAAAATAGCGTCACTCGTTTACGGGTGACGCCCTGTGGAAACATAGCCGTCACCCAGATCTGGGTGACGTGGCGTTCAACGTGTTAAGTGCCGATGGTTCCACTGTGGTGCCGTGCGGAAAACTATCGGGTAACTGCCGGTGGTTCCACTGTGGTGCCATGCGCAAAACATCGGGCAATTACAAACGTAGAAACTGTGTTTTTATAAAAACCTGTGCCTTTCGACAATGGCAGACGAAAAAGAGAACACAATTACACATGATGAGTGTGTGGACACCTTATCTGATGTTCCATCCGAAGTTGAAGATGAAGCAGCATCTTCAGATGAATCTGAAATATGTAGACGGAGAATTCGGCGAAAGCTACCGTTACCGAGTGATACAGAAGATTCAGATGAACATAACAGCAGAGAGTGGTCAGGTTTCGATTTACCAAGAAACAATAATGCTTTCGAAGGATCTTCCAGCTCCCTAATGTACTTCCCAGAGATGCAGATAACATCGAGGATGTCGTGCAACTATTTATAGGGAACGACATGTTTGTATTTATTTGTACCGAAACGAACAGGTACTACAATCAAAATTACACCAAGAGGATGCCCAATAAAAAAAGTGCAAAATTTTTCGATGTTACGGCAGTCGAATTAAAAAAATGGTTTGGACTAGTAATTCTTATGGGAATCGTTAAAAAACCAAGGATTGACGATTATTGATCGACAAATCCACTTTTGGAAACACCAATATTTGGTAAAACGATGTCCCGCAACAGAATTCGTCAAATATTATCGTTTTTACATTTCTCCGATAATAGTAACATACCAGAAAATGCCGACCGACTGTTTAAAGTTCAATATATAATTGATTATTTTACAAAAAAGTTTCAAGAAAATCTCAATCTTGGTCAAAATATTACTATCGATGAAGAAATGATACCGTGACGTGGGCGATTGAGTTTTAAAGTTTATAACCCCTCAAAAATTACAAAGTACGGTATATTTGTCCGGATGCTGTCTGATTCCGTTACGGGATATATTTCGCGTTTCAAAATATACTCAGGCAATAAGAAACCTTTAAAGGGTACAGTGAAGGAACTATTGGAAAATGTTACTGGAAAATGGCATCGCCTGCACATGGATAATTACTATAATAGTGTGGAACTTGCGGAAGATTTGTTGACCAAGAAAATTCGTGTTTGTGGAACGCTGCGGCAGAATAGGGGAAAGTTGAAAAACTACAAACTAAATTTATTTGAAACCAAATGTCAGCGAAGAGGAGCAGTACTCGCGCAAGTAGGGAGAGCATCGAAGACGAAAATAATAAAAATAATTTCTACTATACACAATGGCACTTTAGTTGACACAGCAAAAGAATGCCGAAAAACCAATACAACGATTAAAAAACCAACATCTATTTTGGATTACAATAAATATATGAAAGGAGTGGATCGCGCTGATCAATTTCTAAGCTATTATCCGATATTCCAGAAAACCATAAAATGGTCAAAGAAAGTGGTGTTATACCTCTTCAATTGCGCTCTATATAACGCGTTCTTACTGCGGCAACATTATAATACAGATGCCAAGAAACTCTGCTTTCATGACTTTTTATTGAAAATATGCGAATCTTGAATAAAAGACCATTTACCGGATGGTGAAGAAAACTTCGAGAGCCCCAGTACATCGCGTGCTTCCAGTCGTCAATCAATCAACACACTTTCCGGCAACGTAAAGGAACACCAGCTCATACGTATATCAGAAACCAACAACCGAAAACCCAGATGGTGTCATGTATGTTACAAAACAAAAAAATTAGGAGAACTAAGTTAATGTGTAAATCTTGTGGAGTTCCGCTTCACCTCGGAGATTGCTTTTCTTCATTTCATTTAAAAAATAAATACTAAGTATCTAACAAAATGTAAATAAGCAGATAAACATATTATATAATATAAAAAAATGTTAAATATGTTAATTATTATATATTAAAATGTTAAATAAAATTAGTACAATACAGAAGAACCTCGAAACACTGCCGGCGGTAAGCGATATTATTTAACTCAGACCCACTGGCGCCCCACAACAAAATCTAGATTAGACGTGCGGACGGCATAGTGTTAACAATTGGTCTGCAGACAATCCTGATGGGTAAAAATTCCGTCGATATTCCATCGAAGGAGACTATGACGAGCTACTGGTCGAATGTCATGACAAACGAGAGTGCCAAATCACCAGGCATAGAGTCGAGTACACGGATCCTCGATGCTCTATGGAAGCCTATTGAGCCTGAAGAGATCAAAAGAGCATTCTCGGAAATGACCACCTCGCCGGGCCCAGATTTGGTAACTGCAAGACAATTTCGAGCAGTACCGCTGGGCATAATAATGCGGATCTTTAACATGTTTATGATCTGCGGCAAAATTCCGGAATAGCTCTTGAAATTTAAAACCACCTTGATTCCAAAAATAGAAAACGCAGAGCAGCCCGGCGACTTCAGGGCAATAATCCTCTGCAATAGCTAGGCATAAATATTTCCTCTGCAATATCTAGGACATTCCATAAGTTCTTGTTCACCCGCCTGTTGCACTCTCTCGATCTTGACAATACGACAGTGCGCCGAAAATACGTTCCTGGTTGACATGCTGCTTAGACACCACCGACAGACATTTAAGCCATTATATCTGGCGTCATTTAATATCAGGAAAACGTTTGACTTAGTCACGCATCAGGCTATTTTAGAGGTGTCCCCGATCCAATGGTGTGTTATGTAAAGCATGTGTACACTCACAGCGTAACACACTTAGCTTACGATGGCTGGGTCTCAAGGAAAATCCATCCGACATGCGGAGTCAAACAAGGCGACCCGCTATCTCCAGTTGTTTTCAATATGGTGATAGGCAGACTCCTTAGGAGTATTCCCACAGAAATTGGGGTGGATATTTTCGGCGAGCATCACAGTGCGTTAGCATTCGCTGATGACCTCGCCCTAGCAGCCTCAACACCACAAGGACTACAACAAATGCTTGACCTGACAACTGACTACTTGGCACAGTGCGGACTTGCAATTAACACCGGCAAGTCCTTCACTGTGGCCATAAGAAATGTCCCGCACATGAATGAAGAAGTCGGTGGTGGACAGCAAAATCAGATTCCAGTGCGCAGGAGCCTCGCTTCCAGCAATGAGATGCGAGGACGAGTGAAAGTACTTAGGCGTCCCTTTTACACCTGAGGGACCAGTCACTTGTAATTCTGAAACCGCAACAGAAGCTGTTCGCACTAAGAGTCATGGTACTGCCCAGCTTGTACCATGTGTTGACGCTCGGTTCAATGAACTTGAGCAGGCTTAAGAAAGTCGACAACTTAGTGCGGGGCGCAGTAAGGAAATGGCTCGCACTGCCCCACGACGTGGTCAACGCTTATTTTCACGCCAATGCCAAAGATGGCGGATTATCCATCCCTTTAATAAAATGGCTTATGCTACTGAGAAGGAAAGAAAGATTAGAAGCCCTTATGAAGGGTGGTTCTTAGCCATTATTTTTCATCGTCCAAGAAATCGAAGAAGCAAGGCCAAAGGTTAAAGATGGGCATCTCGAACTAGACCACAGAGGCAGAATTGAAAAGCGATGGGCTGAATTGCTGCACTCTTCTGTGGATGGAAAAGCTCTTAGTGAGTCTCGAAAGGTTCTTTCGCAGAACCAATGGGTATTAGATGGAACTCGGTTCCTCTCTGGTAAAGACTTCATGAACTCGGTACAGTTGCGCATAAACGCATTGCCTACAAAGTCACGGAGTAACAGAGGTAGCCTGGCTGACCGATTATGCAGAGCAAGCTGCAATGTGATTGAGACCATAAATCACGTTTTACAAGTATGCCCTAGAACACACGCAACGCGTGTTGCTAGGCATAACGTCATTGCAGCTTACGTGAAAAGGACCCTGGCAAGAAATACATGAATGTGGAAGAAGAACCCCATATTGAAAAACACCTAACGGTCTAGGTGACCTAGTAGCAATGCGTAAAAACACTGCAGTGGTTATTGATGCGCACGTCGTAGGGGAACAAAGCGACCTTACCAGAGCCCACGAGTCAAAAAAGACCTACTACAGAGACTCTATCCACATGTTACATAACCAACTCTCTACCAATATTAACAACACGATACAAACTCTTCCCAACACAAACATCTTAACCCTTTGCACTTCACTGTCGCCTCTCAGACGACATTAAAGTTTATTAATGATTACAGGAAATTAACTTATTCTAATATAACTTTTTGAGAAATGCATGTCTTTCTGACGGAAAACAACTTAATATCGTCAAACATGCACAATATCAGGCTGCAGTACATAATGACTAAGTGGCGCGGAGTGGCTAGTAAACGGAGTGCAAAGGGTTAATCATAGTTCCTAAATTCCAATTCTTCTATCCTCTTGTATACGCTTACTAATCCTGTCCTCTGTCCTTTGCTTATTTGCTGATCTTTGTACCTTGATTCAGTCACCCTCTACCATATACGTACCAGCTAGTTTTCGCCATAGCTCAGATATTCTATAGTCATTACTTGCGTCTAAATAAACCTCTGAAGCCTTTTGATAAGTCTTGTAATCGATTCCCCAGAAACTATTCAAACTAGTCCTACAATTGGTTCCTCCGACTAATTTCTCCGTATAATAATAAAATAAAGTTCATCAAACAAAAAGTAGTTAAAATAGCAGAAATTATGAGAAGTTGTTAAAGTAAAAAGTTACCAGTGGTAGACATAACCTTAATCGCTAGCATGCTCAACTGATATTAAATATATCATCGCATGATGATAATGATTTAGTACTAAGCTTTGATATACAGAGTACCCCACAATATTATTATAATTCTTCATTAAAATACCATTGTAAATGAAAAATCTTTACGTTACGCTTACTTTTAAGGTTATACTTATGTTTCTTAAATGCAATATTTCCATCTTTGTATTAGCAAGTTTGACATATGTATTTGAAATGATAAAAAATCTCAAGAACGAAAAAAGTTTTAAAACAGATAACGATTGGTTCGTTCATCAATCGTCTAATTACAAAATATTCATCTCCAGTTCCGAAGTATCGCTCTAGGTTATTGTGAAACGAACGGTTGAACGCAAGTGTAATTGTGTCTGTTCTTATATATAATGACGCGTGTATCAACTGCTTTTATTAATTTATTTGTCCATAATACTTTATACAAAAGCTTATGTCGTATCTCGAACTCGGTAGGAAGGTTACTACGCATGTGCGTTGCTTCTTTCTCTCTCTTACTCTCAGCAACGTATATACTCCATAAGAAGGTTATTATGTATGCGCGTTGTTTCTTTCCCTCTCTCAATCTCAGCAACGCTTATACTCGATACGAATGTTACTACGCATGCGCAATGCTTCTTTCTTTCTCTCACCTTCAGCAATGCTCCTACTCGGTAAGAAGGTTACTACGCATGCGTTTCTCTTCTTTCTTGCACCCACCTTCAGCAATGCTTCTACTCGGTAAGAAGGTTACTACGCATGCGCTTCTCTTCTTTCTTGCTCCCACCTCGAGTAACCCTTATCTCTGCCCTGCTCTCTCACCTCCAGCAGTCCTTTTACTCCATAGGAAGGTGACTATACATGCGCTGCTCTTCTTTTTTGCTCTCAGCTTCAACAGTTCTTATATTCGATAGGCAGGTTGCTACGCAAGCACTCCTCTTCTTTCTCTCTTTCATCTCCAGTGCTTCGTATCTCTCTCCTCCTTCAATCGAAGTCGGGCGAAGTTAGTCGAAGCCAATCGAAGTACAAGCTATCCACGACGAAATAATGGCGGGAATTTTCAAAACTATATGCACATTACAATTTCTTTTCTTCTTTTCATCCATAATAAAATTATAGCAATTCTGATTTACACAATTCTCTCTTTCATGTATTTCAGAGGGTATCATTGGTCCGCGTCCAATCAATCGAACTGGAAATATTGTTTAAACATCTTCTTATTGTTACATTGTTTAAGCATCCTCTTACTGTTAATAAAATAATGAATATATCCATAATAGGATGAAGCTGTGGCGGCTATGATTCCGTGATTTTTAGAATCGTAAATTTTCGGTTTAAATCACAATGCGTTCCCAAGATTCAGCGTAGGTCTGGTCACCGCGGGTTAACACTTGGCGACCAGGTCCGCGCGTTATCCTAATCCCGACATCCGTTTGATTTGTGTCGATACTTCAGACCAAGCAATTGTTTTCCTCAAGAATTCGTCGCGACTGAGCATTGCCCAGTCGTGTATGGTAGATCCTTGACTTTGGTATATTTATGACCAATTGCCGTTCCTTGCGTTTTCGTGGAAGCGTTCACATTTCGCGTCCGCGCACCCATCCTTTTCGTTCTTGGTTTTTCCATCCTTTGCTGTATGCATTTTTAAGAAGCAACATTTTCGCCCTCGCGACAGTTCGTTTAGAACACTCAATTTGTTCAGAGCAGTTCGGTTAGAACATTCATTAGTTCGTTTAGAATCGTGAAATCGTTCAGAGTTTGGAGTCTGTCGAGAGCTCTGTGTTCGTTTACAGCTTTCAGTACAATCGCGTAGTGACGCAAAAGAATTGTAGCCACATCACCGCTTCCGCGATAAGAAATATTTTGTCCTATCATCATTATTGTTATTGTTGATTTTTGTATCAAAATTGAGAGCGAGAAGTCGAGCGTTATTCTTTCTCCCGTACACTTCAAAGCACCATTAAGTTGAAACCATTCATTCTAAAAATGACTTAAATTAACGTTTCTCAATATATGGTACCTCATTCCACAGAAAAACCTTGAATATAATCTCAAACAAATATGGACCAATAATTTAATCGCTAAAAATTTCAAATAGTAAGTATTAAGACTTCAGACTACTTTATTCATCCACTATTCTCATCCAATGAGGATTATTCTGTATTGTGTATGTGGATTGTTCATCAAGAGTTCAACTACCCACTATTCTCATGTGATATGGATAATTCTGAGGTCAGTAGTTCTTCTTTAGAGAACAAAGATTTGTTTAAAAACTGCAGATCTTCAATAATGTTCTCCTTCGTCCAATTACAATATCGTATTCCTGTTGTCCTTCTTCTTTTCTTTTTTACTTCACTTCTTTACTTCACACTTTGCTTTCTTCTTCTTCTTCTTTTTTCATCACTTTCTTCTTCTTTACTTTTTTACTTCCACAGATTATGCAATAATTTGCACAATAGCAATGGAAATGTGATTGCAAGATTCTGTATTTTTCAGTAAACTTTTGCTGCTAATGGGGTGGCAAAAATGATTTTTATTCAAAATTTTCACATTGTCTTATGGCTAAAATTGCAAAAAATATTTGCCAGCAATGTTTATGTTAGCATGACTTATAATAGTCTCCTCATACTAAAAATTTTAAGAAACCCTGGCGTTAGACAATCGCCATACTTAGGAACCAATATGTAACATGTAAAACACCAATTTTCGTTCCTGCAATTTTGCTAAGTCGTTTACGTCCTAAGTTCATATTAGCGCGGAATTTATTTAGATATTTCTCTGGGTAAAGGCAAAAAGTTTCCATAAAAATGGAAAGTTTCAATTGTAATGGTAATAAAGACGTAATTAGGTCTATAAAAACGTAGACGTATTATTGCGATATTAAATTCTGGCGCTCTGAGTTAGTTTTCCACTATTTTCAATAAAGTGAATCAGTTAAAAAATATAAGAATTTGCTTAAAAGAAGAAACATGAGATAAACGTAATATTTTAAAGTACTTGTCAGAGTTAACTCTTTGAGGCACAGTGGGATTAAAAATGTCCCAGCTTTTAATTTATGGTGGGACATTTTTAAAGCTCGAAATATAATAATAAAGAGATTTTTCAATCCACATGGCACGATGGGATTATTTGATTCTCTATAGATATTATAATAACTAAAATATTGCTATTTTATATATAATAGCAATAATTTAGCAATAGTTCCTATCTTCTAATTTTCTGTTATTAAAATATTACTATTTTAACAATAGTTCAGTAATAGTTTATATTTCCAAATTTTAATTTCTATTGTCTTATTTTAGCAATAGCTTTTATTTTCTAATTTTCTATTTTCTACTATTAAAATATTGCTATTTCAGCAATAGTTTTTATTGCCAACATCTCCCAGTAACAGAAAATTAAAAAATGGAAGCTATTTCTAAAATATTGGTATTTTAGAATAAATAGAAGCTATTGTTAAAATATTGCTATTTTAAAAAATATTGCAATAGTTTCTGCCTTTTAATTCTAGTTTCAATTTTCTAATTTTAGCAATACCTTCTATTTTCTAATTTTCTATCAGAATATTGCTATTTTTGCAATAGTTTCTATAGTTAACGTCTGAAAAGGAGCCGAGTGCAAAGCATTACTTTAATGATTGCATCTAATACTCATATCATGGCACATCCTGTATATCTTAAAATCTATTTCAGTTTTTAGAACATCTAGTTCAAACAGAAAATGTACTACTACATCAAGAAACAAATTAAAAGATTACAGAAAACTTTCAAATATAATTTCCAAGATTTAATTCATATCGCTCATGTTTATGTTTATATAAATTAGGAGAACAAGAGTCGGTTGAACCTCAATATAACTCAAAACTAAATTGATTAGACTCTGGCAATATACCACCTAATAAAGCACTTGAAAACCTATTGGAATTCAACGATGGTGGACAAAAAACCACACTCAAAGATTGTCCGTGAATTAGACCAGAGTTTCTTAAATTGTGGGTCGCGGGACTTGCACCAGGGGGTGGTCAAAATTTATTTATATTATCGTATTCTATCTGTTACTTAGTGAAAACTTTCACATTCTCATATGTCTTGAAATCAAAAATCTAAATTTAGTGCTAAAACTGCTTGCAATGCTTATGGGGTCCCATAACAAATTGTCGCAAATATTATTACATTAAAGTTGTAGAAATTCTGGATTAGACAATAGCTTTTTTTTTCCTAAACCTTGCCCAAGAAGAAAAAATACAGGTCAGTTACTCGAGAAGCACCAGGCACTAAGAAAAACCTACCTCTTATTGTTATATATCTTCTTTATTGTAAACAATAAAGTTCTGTTAAGATATTTGTGAGAAATATCGGATAACAGTGTGGCATTAGCGGTCGAAAGGGCCATATACGTTTCCTTGTAATCTCTCTAGGACCTTGCTTAAACGAATTCGGATGAGCCATGGTGTTGGGGAGTGTCCTCGAAACCTAAGAAGGTCTCACCTCTTTGGTTGTAAAGAACGGAGATAATGTAGCAATAGTAGTATTGGATGTAATAGCCTTGATCTAAATTGAGGACGGACGCTACTATGGGACAGCCCAACTGAAGAAGACAAAGCTGAACACGATCACTGACAAAGCTGCAACGAGATCCACCTTGACCTAACTTTGATATCAGTACTCTGCCTGACATTGTAGATCCATATCCTCATACAGAAACACTGAGAATTGGAGAAATACTCAGATCTAATGGCATCTTATCTACACCATCCCACATGACAGCATTTAACTTAGATTCTTAGATTCACCTCTTAATGCTAATCACATCTTTCCTAGCCCTAATTCTATACCAGAGCGCGACAAGAAACAAGATCCAAAACAAAGTACAAATGAGAACGGCTCGAGAAGACACCCTTGAAGAAACCTGCAACGACCGGGAGATGAACAAGGAAGAATTCTTAAAAAGAGGGGAAGCAAGGAGGGCGGACCATCCTTTCTACGGGAAGACTTCCTTTCTACGGGAGACAAGCTCGATAGAGGCACTTCACAACGACAAGGAAGCTTTGAAAGAGAAACACCAGAAGCTCGGATGATTGACGACCCACATAGACTCATCAACACAATCCCAATGACTTTGACAACGCCAAGACTAGGCCATAGAATGCAGAAAGACAGTCCTTGATGAAGGCTAATCTAACGAGGAAATCCTTAAGATGGCCAGTCAAAATGTGGTGTAGAAAGCAACAATCGCATCTTTTAGGAAGATTTAAGTATTGCTAGTCGCCGTAGGAGAGAACTAGCTATTGACTAATATCGAAACGCACGGTCCAGCCCAATAAGAACACTCAGAAGATCTTGGAAGAAGAGGATTCGACATCCAAACACTTCCACAGTACAAGTGCGAGCAATAAGACGAATGCTTAATCCCTAAAGCGTCCAATTTTCATTGTTCCACCTACAGAGCTTCAATATTGTAAATTGTATACTAAGATTTTGCGCAACGTGCGGCAATTCTTCGACAATTCTTCTACAATTTGATTGCTGTTACAGTTGTTTGTTCCATGAAATCGTCGAGTAACTTCCATATGGAGGTCATAATTAATAACAAATTGTTTCGCACTTTTGAATTAAAAACAAAAACGTTGTCATTTACAGAGCATCACTGCTTATTATGTGCAGATGAAATGAGTTTCAAGACTCATTTATTCTATAACGTATCACACGATGAAATAATAGGCTTCGAAAATTATAGAGGTAACCAGACATCCAAAATTGCAAAGAGTGCTTTAGTTATAATGGCACATAGTATTGCAGGTAATTGGAAATTGCCAATT
This sequence comes from Xylocopa sonorina, assembly GCF_050948175.1. NCBI lineage: Eukaryota > Metazoa > Arthropoda > Insecta > Hymenoptera > Apidae > Xylocopa > Xylocopa sonorina. The sequence continues at coordinate 1,577,227 of NC_135206.1, read as the reverse complement.
TACTTTCGTTTCGTGGAGTCTGCATGTCCTAATAATATATTAACCCTTTCGCTTCGAGCGCCGCTTATAGATGTCGGCCACGCGACGACTTCTGGATCGTCACCCCATATATCCGGCATCCAAATGATGCATATAGAAGGGCAATCTGCAGTCGATAATTTATTTTTTTCATTATCAACAGAACATTTTCGTTGATTTTATTGACATATTGGATTGTAGATCACTTTTTAAAATTAGTCACTGTTGAGGCAACGTTTTACGCAACCTGTTTGAAACATATAAACGATCGTATACTGTTTCACGTTAAAAATCTAGACGTATATTCATTGCTAGTGAAAGTATATTTCATATACGATTCTTACAAGAATTTGAATGGGTGAGCTTGAGGTATGATTGTCAATCTGTAAAAAAATAGGAATTGCAGGTTAGAATTTTGTTTGAAAATGTACTTTCAGAAACAGTTTGCACCCTTGCAAAATTTACACAAGGAATAAAAAAAATATAATGTTTGAAAATGGTCTAACTGATACTGAAGAAACTGAAAATAATTTTAACTTGTCTAAAAGACGGCGAAGGAACATCTGCAGCACACCAGTTTCGGAATCCAAATCAATCCAAAATGATGCCGAGAACACCAATCTAAATGCAATCTAACATGGACCTCTAAAAATTTCATGCCACAAATACATACATTTTCCATGAGGAATTCAGGAATAAAGAAGAAATTGCCCAGATCGTCATCTATTTTACACTATTTTGAATTATTTATTTCTGAGGAGCACGTACAATATATTGCAAATGAAACTAACGACTATCGAGCTCAGAAGTATAATAACAATTTGGACATCCCGACGACAGTAGACGAACTCAACTGCTTTTTTACGTTATCTTTATTAATAACACGTAACAAAAAGCTAACGATACAAGAGTATTGGTCGAAGAATAAATATTTACAATCCAACATTTTTTCTGAAATTATGACAAGAGATCGGTATCTTTCATTACTAAGCACAATCCACTTTACAGGCGAATTTGGGCGCACTGAAGATCGTTTAGTCAAAATTCGAAATGTTGTTAATATATTTCGAAAATCTTTCAATAATGCATTCCATCCCTTTCAAAATCTGTGTATTGATGAAAGCCTTATGCTCTACATAGGCCGTTTGTCATTCAAACAATATATTCCGCCAAAAAGGAATAGATTTGGCATCAAATCCTATATGCTTTGCGATTGTGATACCGGTTACGTACAAGACATTATAGTTTATTGCGGACGTTCAACAACTACTGAAAATGCAGCCGCGGGAATTGGCAAATCGGGTGCGATCGTTTTGTCCCGTTTACAACCTTTCTTAGAAAAAGGTCACACAATCTATCTGGATAATTTGTATTCAAGTCCAGCTTTATTTAATTTCTTACATTATAATAGGACCAATGCGTACGGGACTGTTAGTAAAAGAAGGCAAGGAATGCCGAAGTTTGAGCAACGTCTGAAAAAAGGAGAGGCATGTTTTCGTTTATCAAACAGTCTATTAGCGATGAAATGATTAGAAAAAAAAGAAGTATATATGATTACAACTATGCATACCCCAAATTTTGCAACCGTATCTAGACATAGAGGACTACAGACTGTTGCTAAGCCCGTATGCGTTATTGACTATAATAAATCAATGGACATAATCGACAAAGTCGATATGGTTATAAGTACCATAAATACCACACGAAAATTGTTGAAGTGATGCAGAAAATTTTTCTTCCACATGCTGGATATCTGTGTGTGGAATTCATACTGTCTTTATAAGTACAACCGAAGAAAAGTAATTTCTATTAAGTATAGCAGACCGGTTGACAACCCCATGCGATTAACAGAACGGCACTTTCCATCTTTTTATAAACCAAGAAATAAAAATCGAAAGCGCAGATGTGATGTCTGCAGCAAAAATGACAATCGATCCGAGTTACCATACGAATGTAAAGAGTGTAATGTTTTACTTAATATGATTAGTATTAATTATATTCATTATATTGTAGCAAAGATTGTTTTATTTGGAAAAATTGTTTTTTAAGACCTAGGGAAACGTATATACAGCAACAACACATATTGTACGTATTCACGGCGCGCGTTTCTGTTCAGTGACAGTACTTCGGCGGACTGGACAACCGAAGCGAAAGGGTTAAAGAATCTTGTATATGATATAATAATTAAATTGAACGGTTATGGTGCTTACCGTGCAGAATGACGCTTATAAGTGACTACGTGTCAAAGTAATTGTGTTCTAGAGTTGTATACAACGCGTTGGCGCTTCTCAGTTCAATGTTCCAAAGTAGATACATTGTAAATTTCTATACAGCGAAATATTGCGTATCAGCTTTTATAATACAAAGTATGTGATTTTTACAGATCGATGCAACAGGATGGCGCTTCTAAGTGTCTACGTGTCAAAGTAATTGCATGCACTAATTACAATGCATGGCGTCTCTAATATTGTACAGTTGTCCCGTGTTTATGTTAAATTACGTTAGCTCCAAGCGATAGGAATGCCGTACTGGTAGTTGAGAAGGTTCCTAAACTGTTGATGTCCTTTCGTATGAAGTGTCAAATGACACATCTTAACGGAGATAAGATTAGAATAAGTAAAAGGTCTTTCTGAGTCTATGCCTCGGAAAATGTCTCCGACGTCAGTTGAGACTCGACGCTCGTGCAGATAATATCTAGAAAATCTGTATAGAACGGTTTTTTAGACGATGAATTCTGTTTTGAAATGGTTCGGGACGAAGTCCATGGCATTTGCAGAGAATTTAGTGATAAAGAATACGAAAGCAGGGATGAAGATGATGATGTGGTATTGGGTGTAAGGAATCGAAAGATTAAAGTAATAGACAGCGAATCCGAAAGTGACAGTAATGCCCTGCATCCCTCTAATCAGTCGGAATGAACACCTTATGACGAATCCATGGAAACACTACCCAGGAAAAATTTCATTCCCAGCGAAAAACCTGCAGCGCCACAGGTATCCTCAAATGTTGCAGAGCCTCTGGAGTTTTTCAAGCTATTCCTTACCGAGGAGCTGATGGATCAGGTAGTAGCAAATGCTGATGGATCAGGTAGTAGCAAATATTATACAAACCGCTATGCTTCAAGAAAGTTAGAGTGAATCGTGCTATCGTCACGATCGATTTGGCGCACGTGGCATAATGTCACAAATACAGAATTTTGGGTGTTTATCGCTGTTATAGTAAATATGGGGACAATGACAGCGGAAAACATCAAAAATTATTGGTCAACAGATGCTACAAGCTGCATTCCATTTTACCCGAATAATAATTTTCAAGAGAACGCTTTATGCAAATTTTCTAGATGCTACATGCAGAAATAGTTTCCGCGCAGGACTGCAACACCAGAACACGTTTACAACTGGTAAGTGGCTACCTTGATTACATAAATTCTAGACTTTAGGAATATTTTACACCGGGCAAAGAAATTTGTGTCGATGAGTCTGTCGTAAAGTTCAAAGGGCGGGTTTCATTCGTCAGGTATAACCCAAAGAAACCGACCAATTGAGGCATTCGCATTTATACACTGGCCGATTTTGTTACGGGATATATTTGCGGAATTCTTTCGTATTATGGCAGCCTGCCGACACAAACACTGATCAGACCAAACCTTCCAGTGTCAACAAGAATTCTATTACATTTGTAGGATAATGAAATTATCTTAATTTAAAAGTTAATCAATAATTCAGGTTACAAATGTTATGTGCGTCGAACATTCTAGAATGCGAGCGAGAGCGAATGTGCGGAGTAAATAAGTGTTTCCTGTGAATGTTTTAAAACGATGAAGCAGTTGTTTATGAGCAGTCTTTCAAGTAAGATCTCAGTTTAAAAGAACTATCTAATGATCGTGTAATTGTCTTTAATTATTAAATTTCCTACACATTTATATACAATGCTCTTGAATAAAAATTTGTGGTGCGCAGGGACATCACATGAATTACTTAAATTGAAGTGTCATTTGACTGAGACAATCTTGCCCAATAGAAAAGAGTTACCAGATGCGACTAAAAAAAAAAACAACTTCCAAAAGGCAAATCAATCGTATCCTACCGCAGGAAGGATAATGTGATTTTAGTGTGGAAAGATAAACGAATTGTTACGCTATTGACCAATTTTTACAATGTTGCAATGGGTGACGTACAACGAACACTCCGGCATGGGGTTCAAAGTTGTTAGAAAGCCCGATGTTGTAATCAATTACATAAAATTCATGGGCGGCGTTGACCTGGTAGATCAGTATGCCTCGACATACTGTTTTATGCGAAAAACACTAAATGGTGGCACAAGCTATTTTTTTAGGGATTAGAAGTTTGCTTAACACGTTGAGTGCGGTGTCATTTCCCCAGGGACCGTATTAAAGTTAAAAGATACATGTCGCCTGAATGAAATGTAGTCAAATATAGTTTTAATGAGGTTTATTAAAGCATTCTAAGCAAAAGTGTGGCTGGGATTTACACATGTAACAGAATGTGACAACTTTTTTTGTTAAATTTTTGGCTCTCTTGGACCCAAATAATTTTGAATTTTCATCATAACAACCAGAATAGTATTTCCGAACTTATGGACGTCTGCTTCCTTTTTCTGAAATTTATGAAGAATTTTTCCTTCTCGAAGTGGAATTTGTTCATTTACTCGCTGTGTCAGTCCATTCATCAATTGTCTCCGAAATTCCGTAACTGATATTTTTTGTCCTGTTACTTCTTGAAAGAGAAACAGGGAATTGACCACAGCAGTGTTTAAACATAACTCAAAGGCTAACTTTTTATACCATTTAAGAGTTTTCCTCAAAGGACTGCTTATACGCACTCATTTGATCTGACAAGTCAATAGATGTTTTTGCTTTATTATATTCGATTATAATTTTCGGTTTACAGCAAAATCCGCATTCTGTTTTTACGTTTATCATTTCATTTAAATGTTTTGTGGACAGGACCAAAAAATCTCTTTTGTCCTTTTATTTCAAGACAGTAATACTCTGATTATTTTCTTTAACAATAACTTTTTTAGGTTTCAAGTTAGTTTTTATCACCTCACTTGGGTTTTCCTTACAATGTGCTCGAAGTGTTCCGATCAAATGTGTGTCTATTAGGCGATTCGCTAAATCTATGCTGGTGTACCAATTGTCAGTACACAATGTGTGACCTCTATGAAATGAGTCTTTCAATAGAGACATTACAACGTTTGTCGGGGTTGTATTTTCCTTGTCGAGAGCTTTTCCGGCGTACACATGACAGTTATACATATATCCATGACCACAACATAATTTAAATATTTTTATGCCGTATTGTGTTTTTTCTATTTCAAATACTGCCTGAATACAATGCGCCCGCGGAATGGGATTAGCAACTCATCAATGCATAGTACTTCTGGTGGATCGTAATATTTTTGAAAATTTGTATTCAATTCGTCTATGATGAACTGAATTTTTGATAAACGGTTATTTGCGAGAGCTGCTTCGTTGTCAGCGAAATGCAACATTCTCATTAGAATTTCAAATCTGTCTCTGCTCATTACTGTACGCGGGAACGTTTGTGAAAATAATGGGTCCTGAGACCAAAATAGATGTAAGGAGGAAAGGTTTACCATACCATCCATATTAGCAGCCCAAATAAACGCTTCAACTCATTCTTGTTAGTTGGTGTCCATTTAGCTGTACGTTTAGAAATGATTCTGCAAGATTCTGCACAGAGGTTTGTTTGCTCACTTGTGTTGAAATATTTCGTCTGTAATGAAAAGTACATAAAACTCCTCAGGTTTCGTACAAATCAGCACTTTCTCGTTAGTGGTTTTGGCGCCGGAAGTACGCATAAAGGGAATAATATTTGGCTGATTCCCTATTGGATCAAACCATTCATTTCTGTCACAGATTTTATTAGCACCTGTGCTACTTCTCCTACTTCTTCTCTCAAATTGCGCTTCCTGGTCTACTGAAGTATCACCTTCTGATGACGATAGCCGTAATACCCAGCGACGTCTGAATGATAAGAAAACTTCGCTTCACGTAACACCGTCTTCTCTTTCGAACATTTTCGGTTTTATGGGCGATAAATATTCTCAAGAATAAACTAAATTTTGTATTCTTAAACGATCTATAGACTTCTGTGACTTTCTTCCAACTGAAAGCTTCTTGGAGGTACGCATGCATTGCCTGTTCCATTGTCTTACTCAAAGGGAAGGAACGAAACTTTTCTTTATCTCAAACGTGACTTCCAATGCGAGCCGCAACCAATAAGGTCACCGGACACGAGCTCTACGCAGTGCGTGAAATCGTATGTTTAAAAATCGCGTATCATCTTACATTAGCGCACCATTAGAGGAGCGCTCGCTCGCTGCCGGCAGAGCGGAAAGGTCAGAAATATTGGTGCCGCACTTAACGTGTTAATTAATTCTTATATTTTATCCAAACTGGTTAAAAGGCAGAGAAACGAGCAGCCACTTAACCACTTGCAATTCCGAAAAATATTAGTAAAGCAGTTGAAAGGAGATTTTCGGTAGACGCGAAGACATTCAACATCGACCTCCAGCTCCGATGAGATTCGGCTCAATGGAAAGCTCCATGTACTGCTTAGTGGTACAACAAGGGACTGCAAAGTTTGTTCCAGACGAAACATACTAAATGGAAGACGCGAAGCGACTTCTTACTGCGATACATGTCGAGATAAACCAAGAATGCATCTTGGACAATGCTTTATAAATTATTACACGAAAGTAAAATACAGAGATTAGAATTGCAAAATTATGTTCTCAAAGGTAAAAACTACAAATAAACTGTCAAAATATAACATTTTTATACGATAATTTATGTAGAAGTTAATATTATTGTACCTATAACGACCTGCCCGACATATTCGCGAAAACCGCGTCGACCTGCCACCTCGCCCGACCGAAAACGTGTCGACCGCAAAGGGTTAAAAATATCCATTCAAAATTCCACTTTTTCGGTTAATGAACAGAATGTGGCTTATATGTTTGACACGCTACACGAAACAATTGATTAAAACATAATTTTCAATGAGATTTTTTCAAACATCACGTGAAATTACTCGTATCGTAACATGGAGGACGCGTTCAATTCTACCATGGTCGACGCTTCCTTGGCGCAAGGAAGTAGGGAGGCGAACAACTTCACCGCCGCTCCAATTAATGTGCCTGCCTTTTGGGCCCAGAAGGTGGCCCTTTGGTTCCACCAGCTGGAGGCACAATTCGCGATAGCGCGAATTACGAAGGATGAGGCGAAGTTCGGATACGTGGTAGCCCAAGTTCCAATTACCTTCCAGTAAATAAGCCGAAGAGGTGGAGGACGTCATCTGCAATCCACCGGCCGTGAAGAAATACGGTACTATTAAGGCAGAGCTAATCAAGTGCCTCTCTGATTCGTATTCTACCCCAGCTTGGAAATTGTTGGAGGCTGAAGAAATGGGCGACCGTACACCCACGCAATTTTGACGGCGGCTAAAAGAATTAGTTCTTCCTTGAAAAAAGAGAAATTCTTGGTGGAAATGTGGAAGAACCGGCTCCCTACAAAGATTCAGGTGGTGTTAGCCGCCACATCGGACAAGGATGGAGCCAAGTTGGCGGAGATAGTGGACCAGGTACACGAAATTTAGTGCTTACTTGCGGTGCTGAATGACCGCCAACTAAATGAGCTGGGAAACGATTAGAACGGTCAAGTGCAAACGCGGTTGAGTTTGACGGTCTCATGGCTCACCGCATTTTTATAACTGACCAAGACACGCGAGTTCGACTTTTAGTGGAAACTGACGCCGATTTGTGTGTATTTCCGCGTTCGCGAATTCAGGGAAAGCCACTGCAAGCGGACTATTCGTTGCATGCAGCCAACGGCACCCTCATCGCGACGTACGATGCTATCGCGTTAAAACTAAACTTTTCGCTACGCCGCGAAATCGTGTGGCGTTTTGTAGTGGCCGACGTAGAAACACCGATTATTGGTATAGACTTTGTTACCTACTACAATCTTTTAGTAGACCCGCGAAATAGACGGTTAATAGACAAAACCACGAACTTATTTACGTGTGATGCAGCAGTGCGCAGTAGTGCAGGTTCTGTGAAAACAGTTATGGGGGACTCAGGGTATCATAAACTTTTAGCTGAATAGCCAAACCTCACCAGGCCACCTGTTTTTGACCCCGAGGAGGTCAGGCATTCGATTCAGCACCATATCGAGACAACCCCAGAGCCGCCTGTCTTCAGCAAACCTCGTCGAAGGCCGAAATCGACCTGATGCTCCGTCAAGGCGTAATCCGACCTTCGAAGAGCCCCTGGGCATAACCATTACACCTGGTTCCAAAGAAAGACGGGAACGCGATACGTCCTTGTGGGGACTACCGGGCCTTGAACACGCGTACAGTGCCCGACAGGTACGCACCTCCCCATATTGAGGACTTTGCGCAAAGCCTGCACGGCAAAACTGTATTTATTAAAATAGATTTAGTTTGCACGTACAACCAGATATCCGTCACGCCAGGTGATACAGAGAAAACGGCTATAGCTATCCTTTTTAGGTTATTTGAATTTATTTTTATGCCGTTTTGTCTGCGAAACGCTGGTCAAACTTGCCAGCGCTTCGTAGACCAGATCACTCGCGGACTCGATTTCGTTTTTGCGTACATAGATGATTTCCTCATTGCGTCGGAAAACGAAGCCGAGCATAGGGAATATCTTAGAATTTTATTTAGCCGTTTATCCGAACACGGAATCGTAATCAACGCGGCGAAGTGTGTTTTTTGGACCGGTTTTTGCGGAGAAGGCTTTCAATGATATAAAAAAAGGTCTAGCCGAGGCCTCGATGCTAGCGCACCCGATTCCAAGTGCACCAATAAACATGGTGGACGCGTCCGACTACACCGTTAGAGCAGTCCTTCAGCAATTCGCGAAAGACTCCTGGCAGCCTTTAGCGTCTTTTACGAAAGCCCTTTCCGCAGCTCAGCGAAAATATAGCGCCTGCGACCGCGAGCTTCTAAGCATTTACGCCGCGATCAAGTGATTTAGACATTTGGTCGAAGGCCGAAATTGTATAGTTTATACAGACCATAAACCGCTTACATTCGCATTTAAACAAAATTTAGAAAAATGTTCGCCACGGCAATTCCGTTATTTAGATTTTATAAGTCAGTTTACCACTGAAATAAGGCACATTAACACGTTCGTCGTCCAGTGCGATTCGACTGAGTTTCTCCCGCGACCCAAATTCAACTGTCGGGGCGCCAAAACATAAACAGAGCGATAAGCGGAAAATAGCAGGGATTTAACTCGAGTAGGAACTCGAGTAACGTTTTCGAACCTTCGATTCATAACAAAATATTTAGTTCTAAAATGGGGAGAGCGATAAGGTTTTCGGCTAGAGGACTGTCTGGGATCTCACTGCAGTTATCCCAGATTCTTCATTTAGTCGAGAAGCATACTTTTTTTTAGACGCACGTCGGTGATTTTTTTATCCTCAAAATGTTCATTGGACGGCGTAAAAATATAATTGAAAGTGAGGAGAGTAGTAGTGACGAAGTAGTGAGTTTTAGAAGAAAAGTGCTAAATAGAATTTCATCGAGTTCAAACTCCGATACTGAGGAATCATATGCAAGTGAAGACCTTGACGACATGTTAGAAGAACTTGCTGTGGACGAAGAAGAGGAGCTGAACTCTGTTGCTGATTCATTGGGCCATATCCAGTGGAACGAATTTGCTAACAGGCAACTATCATTTACGTTCACCGGAAAAAGTGGCCTTCTCATGGATTTGCTGTCTGACATTAGGGCAAGTGAAGTATTTTCGCTCTTCTTGGATGAAAACCTGATAACCCTTTTAGTCACAAAGACCAACAGATATGCAGTGCAAAAATTGTAACAGGAAACAACTGAGCATGCTCGATTTAACTAGTGGAAACCCACCACTTCTGCAGAAATTAAAAAATTTATAGGACTGATGATTTGGATGGGTTTGGTACAGACACCGCTCGTTAGATGTTGGTCTACGGACGCAATCTACAGCTTCCCATTTCCGCGCAGCAAGACGTACCGTAATCGTTTTGAGTTACTGTTAGCAAACTTGCATTTTGTAAATAACGAAGCGGTAGAAGAGGGTAGCGGACTTGGAAAAGTTTTGTCACTCCTAAACCTATTGAAAGAAAATTACCAAAAAGTCTTTTCATCGGGTGAAGATATTGTAATAGACGAAACAATGGTTCCTTGGAGGGGATGACTCATATTCAGGCAATATATCCCAATGAAATCCGAAGGATATACATGGTCAGCGAAAGTATATTCTGGACGAGATACCAGCGAAAGAAGGCAAGTTGGTCTAGCAGAAAACGTCTGCATTGAACTAGCAGATGAATTGATAAATGAGGGACGAACTTCGTTTGTTGACAACTTTTATACTAGTTATGAATTAGCACTAAAATTTTTACAATTCAAGATGCATGTCGCTGGGACTGTGCAGCACAACCAAAAATATATGCCACGTTTTGTAATGTCGTACCCACTGAAGAGAGGTGATATGGTATCAAGAGAAGACGACAACGGTATTGTGGTGCTAAAGTGGAGGAATTTTCGCGATGTTAGGATGTTATCAACAAAACATCCACCTATCATGACATCAACTACGGATTCTACTCATCGCAGACGTCCTCCTAAACCGAAACGTTTGGCGGTACTTGCTTATAACAATGAGAAAAGTGGCATCGACAGGAGCGACCAGATGGTGTCATATGCCACAACGACACGGAAAAGTATCAAGTGGTATCGCAAGTTAAGCACTACATTTGCTTTTGGGAAAAATTGTAGTAAATGCTCACATCGTATACCAAAGAGTCAAAAATAAAAAAATTGAAATAAGAAAATTTCGAGAGCTGCTTGAAAATTCTACGCTTGATGATAATGGGATTAAAACAAGAAACGTGTCCCATAAGCTGGAGATTCGTACGAATCAGCAGGGCAAGCCTGTAAGAAGGATGTGCGCCCTATGTTACCGCAAAAGGAGGCAAACTGCTGAACGACAAGCAAAAAAAATGTAAAAAAATCTACGACCTACTGTTCCAATTGCCCAAATTCACCACAAATGTGTTTACAATGTTTCAACGCACACCATACGACATAGTATAATGCAATATGTTATCTTAAATATAAATTAGTAAAAAGTATAGTATAATGTGTATATTTTCAGTATTTTTATGTTGTATATCCTATATTTATATTTCAATACTGATTCCATTAAATTCGTTTTAAAAATCCACCTGAAAGTCGTATTAACTTAAATAAGAAGAACGTCTCCCAGATCTAGGTGACGCGGCGACGAACGTGTTAAAGGTACAGATATTAACGTAGCAGACGTGTTGTCGCGTATCGAAACAGTAACTTCAGCCTCTGATTACAAAACTCTCGAGCAAGTTCAGGAACAGAATCAGGAACTGAAGGACATCTTACTTTCCAATCCTTATTCATTGGATTTAAAGAAAATTCATTTTCCCGTTTTTAATGCTTCATTATATTGTGACACGTCCAACGTGTTTATTAGGCCACATGTACCTGCACCTTTGCGATGGGTTGTTTTCGGAGTCCTTCATGGTCTCGCCGATCCGGGAGTATGCGCAAGCCAACGGCTTGTAGCCGATCGCTACGTTTGGCTGTCTATAAACAAAGACTGCAGAACATGGACGAAGCATTGTATACCGTGCCAGCGAGCGAAGGTCACCAGGCACGTAACAACCCCTACGGTCGACTTTAAAAATTCTGGTCGATTTGACCAAGTACACGTCGATATCGTAGGGCCTTTACCATCTTCCAAGGGCTATAAGTACTACCCGACGTGTGTTGACCACTTCTCTCGCTGGCCGGAAGTCATGCACATTACTGACATCGATGCGCAGCTTGTTGCTACCGGACTGATTAATACTTGGATTTTTCGATTTGTCGTTCTCTTGAGAATAACCACTGACCAGGGACACCAATTCGAATCTTGTCTATTTAACACGTTGAGCGCCACGCGTTTTTCTAAAGCATTCCCGTTCAGGCCACGCGCGCCGCTTTTACGCGCTGGTATTGTAAGGCCGGTGTTTCCGATCGCAATAAAAGATAGTTAACGTTTGAATCGTGATACCTATGGGTATTGGTTCAACACGTTACGCGCCAAGTCTGTTTTGTTTTCTTTACCGTTTGGCCCGCTCAGATAAGATTTCTTTGAAAGAACACGTTACGCGCCAAATCTGTTTTGCGTTCTTTACCGCTTGGCCCGCTCAGATAAGATTTCTTTGAAATGGATTTGTGGCTGGTGTTGCCTTTGCGACAAATCAGTTCATTACAGTTCTTAGCTCCGTGCAGACAAAAATTTTCTTTAGCCCTCAGCGTCAAAATGTCAGTCCGAGAGTGTGAAAGCGACAGCAGCAGTGAAATTATTTTTGCTAGAAAACGGCTTAGACTGGATGTATTTTTATCCTCTGACGAAGAGGAGGAGGAGATTGTTGAAGAATGGCATGACCCGAGGGGAAATCAGCCAAAGATTGTGTCATTTACACATCCTTCGGGGTTTATAAGGGAGCTTATAGGATCAGACATAGCCGTACAAACCAGCTATCAATTATTTGTGCCGGATGAACTCATGGAGGAAATTGCCGAACAAACCAACTTATATGCAGCACAAAAAATAGAAGCTGGATACACGCAGCGCTTGGCAAAGTGGACAGAAACAAGTAAGTCTGAAATAAAGAGATTATTTGGACTCGTCCTATGGATGGGATTAGTAAAATTGCCGGCCATACACCATTATTGGTCTAATGATCCTGCCTATTTGCAAACGTTCCCAAGAGCGGTCCCAAGAGCCCAAGAGCCCAAAACCTTATATAATATAAGGTATTAGGCCTTTATATAAAATACAACCAATTATAGACATTTTGGAGACCAATTACAAAAAATATTATAATCCGACCGAGGATATATGTATTGACAAGTCCTTGATTCCATTTCGTGGCCGCATTGTATTTAGGCAATATTTAAAACAAAAGCGCCACAAATATGGAATTAAAATTTTTAAGTTGTACTGTGGATCGGGATACACCTATGCTTTCCGCGTATACACAGGGAAAACCTTAGAGAAAGAAAAAATTACGCCCACTAATATTGTAATGTCTCTTTGCGAAGATTGTATACACGCTGTATACGGACAACTGGTATACAAGTTTAGAATTAGCCGAAAAATTAATTAGTAAAAACACCCATTTAGTGGGAACGTTACGTACAAATCGAAGAGGAAATTCGCACCAAGTGCTTTCAACAAAATTAAAACGAGGACAAATTATAGCAAAGCAAAATAACCACGGGATAACCATTTTGAAGTGGAAAGATAAGAAGGACATCCTAGTTCTATCGACAAAGCACTCGTCAGAAATGGTGAATGCTGAATGCCTATCAGGACGCCAGATCAAGCCACAAATTATAGTAGATTACAACAGACAAAAGTCAGCTGTCGACTTATCCGACCAAATGAACGCCTACAACAATCCATTACGCAAGTCCCTAAAATGGTATAGAAAACTAGCTTTCGAATTGTTATTAAATACTACGGTTGTAAATAGTTACTTTCTATATAAAAATATTACGAAGCAGAAAATTAACATTACCGAATTTCGGAAACAATTAGCAGTCCATCTTACAAGTTGTGACAAAGAAAACATTCTACCGAGCAGAATTGCAAGAAGATCCAGAAAAAAATACAAACTCGAAAGAAAATCGGGAAAAGTCTCTGAAGTTCGAAAGTACTGTAAATTGTGTTATGACAAAAATGTAAGAAAAGATGGTAGAGTGATGGCAAGGAGAAAGACCAAGCGTGTTGTAACATTTTGTAATACTTGTAAAGGAAAACCATTTTTATGTTTGCCATGTTACAATGAATCCCATTAATCCTGAAATGATACCAAATTAAGTAAATTTTAAATATAATTTCTGTAATTCCGTAAAATAGTGTAAAATTTTAGAGTTCTCATGTTACACGCTGTCAGCCATCGATGGTTGACGCGGCCTGAACGGAAAGTCCAGTGTCAGCCACCGATGGCTGACGTGGCCTGAACGGAAAGTCCAGTGTCAGCCACCGATGGCTGACGTGGCCTGAACGTGTTAAAGAACTAGCACGTTCAATTGGTGCTACACATTTACGGACAACAGCTTACCACCCACAAGCAAACGGCATGGTGGAGCGTTTCCATCGTCAGTTGAAGGCTGCAATAAAATGCCACGAGACCGAAGACTGGGTAGAGATTTTACTTGGGTAGAGATGTTATATGGCAACGGCCTGCGACTGCCTAGCGAGCTTTTTGCAAACAATAGAAATGAAGGATCCTCGGAATTTGTACACAAATTACGAGGATACTTTGAAAGATTGAGGCCTTCTGCTATTACTCGTCACGGGACGAGAAAAACCTTTATATTTAAGGGCCTCGCCTCGTCGCCATATGTTTTTCTCTGCCACGACGCAGTCAAAGGTTATTTACAGCCTTCTTACGATGGGCCCTTCAAAGTATTGCAACGTGGCGACAAAACTTTCATCCTTGAGATCAAGGGTAAAGAAGTTAAGGTTTCCGTTGACCGTTTGAAACCCGCCATCATAATGGCTGACGATGGGGATTACCCACATGCCGAACAGTGACATGACAGTGATGCACGGAACAATGACGAACGCAGTAACGCACCGGCGACGCGACAGAACCAGGATACGACTACCACAACCGACTGTAAGACGCGATCCGATAGACGCGTCAGATTTCCCGAGCAACTACAAGTCGACTTATAACTTTACTCTTTTTTAATGCTTATTGTAACATGTATATCAGGAATTGAAGTATTTCTTGTGTTCGTATGACGTTCATTTCATTTTAATTCTATTTTGTTCCGCATTTTAACAGGGGGATTACTTAAAGGGAGGGGATACTTAAAGGATAACTTTCCTTTAACGACATTTGGCGATATAGGCGTAACGTGAAGCGACACGACGGTTCGTACGCACATATTTTTACACGTCGTAAAGCTGTTTTTATATACATATTATATTTCTTTTCTTTCTTTTTTTCTTTTGTCCCTTAGCGCTATCACTAGTAAGGGGGTGATGTGGCGACCACCGTAGCCGCCTTTGCACCCCGTGGCGCAGGGCGGAAGAAAATACTTGACCCTCGAAGCGAAGAGACTGGAAATATTAAACATACGTTTGACTCCAAATTTTCTTTTCGTCTTCGAGGGTTAAGGACGTTTCCTGCGAACGTGCCCCCTCCTTTTCGACACCAAAATGAGGGGGCGAAAGCAGATATAATGTGAGGGAAAGGAGCCCTCAGGAGTTAGTTAGTTAGTAGTTACCATCTGAGCAGCATAGCGTCGAAACCTTGAGCGAGAAAATCTGTTATATATTATTTGTTAAAATAAATTATTTTGTTTCGTTATTCCGAACGAGCAACATTTTACCTCACCCACGTAGGTTTCCCAAAAACTTTGAACAATTATGCCCACATTTCCCAATGATTTTTTTAATAAAATTATATCTCCGCATGCGCATATATTATGCATTATAACGGGACATAGAAAAGCATAGAAAAATAGTGTAACAGAAACGATAGAAAATTATTAACTATTTTACATTTATAAATTTTCCTTTCAACCGTTATTCTCTTTTTTTTATAATATGCTGCGACGTGTTAATATCACAAGTTGAGAATTTACAGAACGATTGTTTTCAGAACAAATATTGCTGGTTATTTATTTCAGTTAGCGTAAAAGATAAACTTCGAACTATTATGTTAAAATTTTCCAACTGTTTTTCATTTTAATAAAATTATATTTTCATACGCTTTATGAGTAATATAAAGTATGTATTTAATTTAATATACATATAAACGCGTATTAGAGAAATTTATTGTATCATTTTTGTTGGAATAGCAAATTACAAAAACTAATATTTCAGAAAGCAATTTTAAGAAAGATAGAAAAGTGTTTCTTTTCATGCAGAAAAATTGGGCAATTGAATTTGTAATGCTTCTAACTATTACTATTAATTTAATAATATTAAAATAATGTTGAAAATAAGTCTTTTGAATAATTAAAAATTGAACATTTATCGATTTTCTTGAAATATTAAATTGGTTAGCTGGTGATACGGTTATATGTTTTAACAAAGTTCACTGTAACATCCTTTGTAATTCTATACAAACTTGATTTCAATTAAAATGTTTTATTTTAAACTAACATAGGCATGATACAAAAAAATTATATGTAAGGATGCAACTCGCTTGGTAGAGCAACGTTCAGCCACGTATTAGTTGAACTAATTCCTATAAAAATAAATTTATCGGTTTGTTATGTTATGCATCTTAAACTATACACTTTTTCCTTGATAGTTATGATTTTAGCACTATTTTAATCATCATAAGACATATGCCAGAAACAAAACAATACAACTGTAAAGCATGTGGCACAGACACCCTACGTGGCCTGAATGGAAAGTCCTCAAAAAAACGGTTTAGCTGGGAACATGTTAATAGAACAACCCTCCGCAAGGTATTCTTTATTCTAAATAATCATTTATAAACCGAGATTCAGTAATTATAATTCCATTTACGCTGAATCCAACAGTATAAATTTCAATTGTCGTCTATCTACCTCTGATTGAATGCTTTAAGAATTGACAATATATTACAAGTGGCATGCCCTTTAAAACATGACAAGTAAGGGAAGATAATCATAATAAACAAATCTTTAACAAAAAGAATGTAGAAGCAAGTAAAAAAATGTGACTATTAATTAATGTACTTAAAGTAGGATTTGCTTAAAGTACGATAAACTGATATTTAGTTTGGCTATCATTTAAGAAGTTGTTTAACGTGAACACAAAATTAATATAATAGAGTTTAACAAAATTTGAAATAAGATTGTTATATTCATTGTTATACAATTGAGATACAACAAATTGGTAACCTTGCAAAAATTATTATTTCGTGCAACAGATGTTATATATATCAAATGCAATAATACTTGTGGGAAAGTTATCAGATGACGCCTTGAAAGCAAAGCATAAAAATATTAAATGCATAAAAGAGCGCTATAGCCAAAAAATTTTAAGGCAATAATAACGATATTTCATTATAAATAAATACACACATATGGAAAAATTAAAAAACAATTTATGAAACATAAAACACTATTTAATAGTAGATGAGTCAGGTTTTGAAATATCCAGTACAAACATCGATTCATGTTATGATTTAAATTTAAGCATTATATATATACCATGTAATATTTTTTTAAAATTTCAAACAAATGTAAATATTTTAATCCTTTATCTTTAAATGTTAGATACTCAACAGTCATTTCAATTTTTCATTTGCATGCATTTTCGATAAACTGATAAAAATATTTTTACCAAACAAAGAGTTAGTTAATAATCATAAATCACAAATTACATACAAAAAAATTACAATACAAAAAGTCTCTATTTAATAGAAAACTAAAATCATCTTGGCTCTTCTAACATAACTGTTTTTTTTCATGAATTGACATATCTTTATATTTTCTTTAAAAAGGTACAAACAATATTAGGTTAAACTGTGAAATGCTTCAATCGAATTTTGTTAACACGAATTTAGAAAAATAGAGGATAGTGCAGTATCTACTATCGAGTGTAATTTCTGCCTTTGTACAAATTGTGTTGATTTGAACCATGCAACCTCCATTTATTTACAAACATATGAAGCATGTTAAGTTACTAGTTATTCTTCAATTTTTCAAATTGTTTCAGTGAAGTCAATATTTATACCATACATGCCTAGTCATATAAGGTATTAGACCCGACTTAAAGATTGGACACTATCAATAATATTTGTCAATATTAAATTATAAAAAACTATACGTGAAACTCAAAAAATAAAACAATTATCTCTGCTGACTTTTCACATTGCCAATCATTTAAAAAACTATAAGAAAACACTGCAGAGAGAGGAACATAATAAAGATTAAAAAGTAATTGTAAAATTGCGAACAGTTCAAATGATAAGATGATAAGAAATCAATTAATGGATTGTAAATCTATTCTAATTCTTTGCAAACAGAATGGAAAATGTATTCAATTTATATTAATACAGGAAGGAAAGAGCTAGAAAGATAGATTCATAGATTAGAGAAGAACAAGGAAGGCAAAGAAATAGACAAACTGGAAATGATTTGGAAGAATAGAAACTATGTGAAAAAGTTTCCAGAATTGAATTGAATTGAATATTTCCAGAAGAATGAAGGAAACCCTGCCTTATGGCAATACAACATTATATTTTAGATTATTTAGTGAGCCTTTACATTTTTTATATTAATTTCATATCCATTTTCAAATATTTTAAAACTGTTCATTATTTTTATCAACTATTTCCATTAGAATTCTTTAGAAATATAATTTTATTCTGTTTAATCACTCAACCAACATATCATGGTGATATACACAAATTTTAATACTTCTTTTTAAGAAAATGATAGGTAATATATATTATGACTGAAAAAGACTCTATCTTATTTTAAATTATAAACAGTTTTAATAATTGTAACCATAACTTTAAAAGTATAATTACTAGGCCATTACCTTATTCCTTCTGTAGCTCATTGTTTTTAACGCATTCTTAGTTTTCAAATAACTTTTTATGTTTCAGTTATTTCTTAGTTTACATAATAAAATAAATATAAATAATATACCAAAATAATAAAATAAGTATAAATAATATACCAAAATAATAAAATAAGTATAAATAATATACCAAGTGTGAATATGGTTACCAAGTATAAATCTGGTTAATATATATATTCAAGCACTATACATTCCCTGTATTTAATGTTATGTATAAATAGAAATAGTTTAATTACTATATTGCCTATTTTATAAGAATATAAATCATTTATCGAAGACTGAAAATACAAAATAAATTTATTCCTAACAGTAACATTTTATGATACAATAATAAAAATAGAATTATTATCTTTCATTTTAATGTCATTTTAATGTCATTTTAATGTAACACTAATGTTCTAACACTTTTGTATATTCTATTACTTAGTAATTCTAAACGATTACTTTAAGAGCAAAATAGCTTTGTTCTATGTATAAACTACTGAAGTATAAATTTCCCTTAGTAGAAAGTTGTACTTCAAAATCTTAACATCTAAAATTTAATACAAGAAAAAGAAAATTGTAAACACAAAATACAATTTGCAATTTATCATAAGGATAGTAATGAAAGAGATAACAGTTATAAGTATTACTAAAACATATAAAAAAGAAAGCCAGACTGGATTTAAATAACCATCTCAAATTCGGAATGAAAGGTGAAAAAGAATAATAATACAGAAAATTACAAAACATCTGCATGTAAATGCTTCACACAATTAGTTTCAGAAATCCATCATGAAAATGAGGATAAAACAGGACTTAAAACAGTGCACAGAATAATAAGAAAAATGGATTTAATGAATTTAATGATGCAAAATCAAATGGCAAAAAGAAAGTTACAAATAAATAGAAGAAAAGGGTCCATTTTTGCCAAAGAGTTTCTTTATTTATCCCAATGTATTACCAGAAATTACAGTGAAAACACTCAAAATAACCAATAATAATTTACTAAATATCGTATGGGAATAAATGCGAATAACACAAAAATCTAAAATACATTAAAATTTTATCAACATAATGACCCCAAACAAAAAACAAGAATTATGCAGAAATATTTGTACTACGATTGCTTGAAAGTTTTACATCCATTTCCAAATTTAAATCCTATAGAAAACACATAAAACAAATTAGAAAAATGGAAATAAATTCCAAAATTGAATTGCAAATAAAGCCGAAAAAAGACTGCAGGTCTATTTCTTCAAAATATTAAACAACAATTATTCTTAACGTGCCTAAATTATGTAAGATTATTAATCCATTCACATTATATGGCTACCTGTAATCGCACATGTTACTACATAAATTATGCGAGTTTAGCTCGTAAGCTTGCACTGCTGTATTCAAATGTAAGTAATTTCTTTCCTAGCTCACAAATAGCTCACAAACGTAAAGCCTTCTCAAAACTCTTTTCTTTGTATCTAACATGATGTGCTTTATAGAAAAATGATATCATTTCCCATATGAATTCATACCTTAAAAAGCAGCTGCAAGGAAATCTTCACTTTGTCATATAATACAATCATATTATAACATTTCTGGTAAAGAGTGCTTTTAGTACTACACATTCAAAGTTTCATACAAAAATATTTATTAGTTGCTTTTATATGACATTTTAGATATTGCTATGCTATTATCCTTCTTGCTAAGACATTGAAATCAGATTTCACAGGAT
The DNA here is from genome assembly GCF_050948175.1 of Xylocopa sonorina. Taxonomy (NCBI): domain Eukaryota; kingdom Metazoa; phylum Arthropoda; class Insecta; order Hymenoptera; family Apidae; genus Xylocopa; species Xylocopa sonorina. Next base: position 1,556,814 of record NC_135206.1, on the reverse strand, counting down.
ACTACAAGGTATTTAAATGCATCATTGTTGAGATAAATCAAGGAGATTTGCAATAAAACATTAAAATCATAATTTAAAATTATTATAAAATTTATGTACAAAAGATTTACTTTTCAAAAAAAGACTATACATTATCCTATTAGTGCTAGTCGTCCTAATATAAAGGTTTATATAAATTTTTTTTAATCCTTGCTGTTATCGCTTGGTCTACATATACAAATGAAGTTGTGTGTTACTTCAATTTGTATTAGTTGAAGTACTTTAGTGTTTTATACATCTATATTACATATGTATTTTGTGTTTAGTTACACAATTTTCATTCGTCAGCTTCTCTGCCTGCATTAGTGGGATATTGAGACAACTTTTTGTCTAAAATATATTCTACCCCTAAATGTTATTGTTAGAAAAATTTGTTCTGAATTTCAAACTACTATTTTTTTATCAAATAAGTAACGTAGTATTTAAATTATTATTCTTACTTACATATAGCAATAAATACAGGTAATGTATAGTGTCTGTAATTAATGTGAGTGACTGCAAGTACAAGTATGTATGTACAGAAACGTTTACCATTTTATAATCACTTTTCGTGCAACATATAACACTACAATTTTACATAAACCGTTTCACTAACCTTAAAACAGTCGGCATGTCTTCGCATGTGTCCCCAGCAGCAGTAATACAGCAATCAACTTACGTTAAGCGTCTCGAAACGACTACTGCAGTTTTCAATTCACATGCTTCGATGTAATAATCATAAACATAACAGATTTTGTACTAGATAGCTCTGTAACAGATACTTCGATATAGAAGAATACAAGGGGAAAGAGTACCTTGAAAAGAATGTTCTCGACAATTTTCGTACTAAACCGACAAAAATTTTCCGCGGCAAATGTGAGAGAATCCTTTGTTCCTGTCGGTTTTATTAACACCACCTTAAACTACACTTAACCTAGAGCGTAACCTACTTTACAGGATTAGTTATTTACTTTACAGGAATTTACCCTAGGGATTTTGGTGCTGTATTTTGGTACTGTTGTATGGGAAGACTATCGTTATATTACCGTCACGGTTCAATATGAGTTTTATGCTTATTAATTTCTACTGGTTTTACATTATTTGCTATCAGTCGAAGTCGTTTATAATAAATGTTTTTAACTCGTCCAATGTAAAACTTGCCCTTTCAGTATTTTCGTTTCTGTCGTTCTTTCTCTCTCCTTACATACGTATTCGCTACTCTTTTTTGCACACTCATTCATTACTTTCTCTTTACATTCTATTATACAATTTTTCTATGAAAACTCTATAATACTCTTTTTTTTAATTTTTATGTAATATGTGTTATATGTGATGTGAGTGTCAGTACAAATGTAAGTATTGAAGGTAAGTGGTACATGTATTTTGTTTAGTGATACGCACAGCTGTTCTTTACGACGCAAACATAGGTGCATCCTCTTCGCCCGTGAAGTAAAGATAAATTTGAAGCAATTTACTTCGTAACCAAGCCATAGGCGATGTCAAGAAAAATTTGAATTCGAGTTTGAGTTTTTTATTATATAGGATAATGAAATTATCTTAATTTAAAAAATTAGTCAATAATTCAAGTTTCAAATTATGTGCGTGGAATAGTCTAGAATGCGAGCGAGAGCGAATATGCGGAGTAAATGAGTTTTTCATGTGAATGTTTTAAAACAATCAGTTAGTTGTTCATTAGCAGTTTTTCAAGTAATATCTCAATTTAAAAGAACTATCTAATAATCTTGTAATTATCATTAATTAATAAATTTCCTACAATTATATGGAGATATTTAAGGATTTGTATTTGAATGGTTATGTTTTAGACGAGCTTTTGCAAACATTGCGCGAGCAATAATAACAAATTACGTCCATGGACGCCCCTACTGACAGAATCAATGGAGACGCTCTTCCCGCCGGAAAAGTCCGTGCCGACAATCAACTCGATAAATTCTCAAGGCAAAGACCCGATCATTTGATCACAGGCAAACCTCCTCACCGAAGAGGAGATGGCTCATGAAATAATAGCATGACGAAAAAGAACACCGCGCCCGAACACGATGTAATACCTGGCCGTGTCTGGTCGATGCCATTTAGTGTTCTGAATTCAAGACTGCGAAGATTATTCTCGACATGCTTGAGGACGAGCACATTGCCAAGAAGTTGGAAAACCAGCAGGCTGGTTCTACTTCGCAAACCCGGAAAACTGAAGAATTCACTGGCCGATTGTTTTTCTCGACGAGATCGAGAAACTGTTTGAAGAATAGTTCACGATCGTGTGAGAACAAAAATTCCAGGGATAAATATGCATATGCGACGAATAATGCGACAACCAAACATGCTTACAACACCGGACAATGTCCAGACGATCCGGACGGTTTCGCTCACTGACACGACTTAGTCATAAGGGACATTAACCTGTATAACCTGTATAACCTGTGTAGACAATTTCGCTCTAATTCCAGACGTAGGGAACATGCCAAATAAACCTGACAAATTCGGAATCAAGTTTTGGTTAGCGTTTAACGTAAAAACCAAATATGTTGTAATCGGGTTGCCATATTTAAGATGGGATGAAATAAGACCAGCGTCGATATCACTCAGTGAATTTGTTGTCATGAAATTAGCCGAACCTTTCATCAACTGTGGGAGAAATATTGCAACAGACAATTTTTTCACCGCTACATCTCTGACTGCACAATTCTTGACAAAAGGGACAGCATTAGTCTATTATTATAATTAAACTTAGTTTGCCGTCGATACGTTTGACCAAATAGCGGGAAAATATAGCGTCAAATCCAAATGTAGTAAATGGCTTGTACAAGGATTTTTTAATATCTTAGATTTCGCTGGAATTAATACATGGATACTTTATCAGGAAACAACTAGGTTGAAGATGTCAAGGCAACGTTTTTTGTTACAATTAGCAGACAAGCTCGTTACAGAGTATCACGAATTTCGTGAAAAAAAGAAAAAATGGAAAAACAACGAGAAGGAACATTATACAGTTCCAACAATAATTCTTTTCTGACATAAAAAATGTCGAATAAGATTATGCACAGGCAATAAAACAACTCAAACTTGTAAAATTTCTAAAAGATTTGTCTACGGGAAATGTACGCAGAAGAAACCAATCATCTGTAAAAAATGTAATTAACACGGATGTCGGTATCACGTCTACGTCGTCAAGGCTACGAAATGGAAGCTTCGACTACTAGAGCAGTACGGCGATCCAATGTGTTTTCTGTGGGAGAATCTTCAAAACGCGAGCTGACCTGTCAACGCATGAGAAATCGAAACATACCTTTATAAGGAATCTAAAGAGAGCAACTGCTCGCTCCAGCTTGTGTGGGAACCGATTAGGCAATAGAGCCTCGGTCTGCTCAAAGGAGGAAGTGGATTTCCTAAAAATATTAAACGAACATTTCAAAAATTTCACACAGCCAAAATTCACCTGGCTTCATATGACATCTTGTCTTGTCTGCCGACATCTGACTTCTGTGGCGCTTGGTCGCTCCTTAAAAGCCATTAAAGTCGCACACCGCGGCGAACAGTATCGGACTCTTGTTTCAGCACCTATGGCCGACGTCATTGCCTCCTAAGATACAAGCAGCAATTTCTTGCAAGCGAGCGAGCGGCTCCATGTGTTTTCTCTCCAACCACTTTAACCTTCTTGGGCCATCTTGGTGAGAATGGCTCTGGCTTTCTTTACATTTTAGCATATGACACCGACATCCGTGGAGTCTCTGAAACTCCTTTAGGCTCCTAAGAATTCCTCCTTAAGAATTCTAGTATTCTGCTGACCCTGGGAGACGAGTTGTTTCCATTTCTTCGTATCCTACCTATCTACGAAGAATCGATAATGAAAGAGAATACTTATGTAAAAGACGTGTCATCCAAGCAGAGACCCTGAGGCATATATTGTGTAAATGTTTCTTTACAAAACCCAAAAGAATTAAAAGGCATAATGACATAAGCAAATTGAAAGCTAATAATTTATCAAAGAGATAAAGTGTAATATTTAAAGAGCTGTTGGTATGTGTACTAAGAGAGTACAAGAAACTGAATTTGGTTCAGATTGGAATTGTAATCGACGTAACTGATCATTACGAGGACAGCAGAAACCTTCGAAACGCTTACCAACAGAAAATTCAAAAGTATAATGTGACGTGGTGACGTCGCAAGGTCCCTATCGCGCCAATTCCGCATTGTGAAATAATAGGATGTAGCGCCTACCTCTTATATGCGACTGGATTGCGGAAGAATCTTTCGAAAGCGGCTAGTCAGCAAGCCGACCATTATAATCGAGGCCGAGTAGATAGGGAATACAACATGGGAGAATTTAACTGCTCGGTTTAAGGGACATGAGTTCACAGCGAAGTTATCTCCCATCATATATCGAATCCGAATTCTAGGAAAGAGAGCGCAACCAAAGTTCCATATTAAAAACCTTCAACCCTACTACTCACTATTTGAACCGCCGCTACCCTGTAACCATAAAATAGTATCTTTGCCCCCGAAGTCCCAACGTAATACGAGTCCCGAACCGTCGCAATTGCAGGATGCGCCGACGAGAAACCAAAATTCAAAAGGTGGAAATGACTCGGTAGGAGGAGGCAAAGGAGGGAGAGGTGAGGTGTCGAGGCTATTCAGATATTTGGACGCCATTAAGTTAAGGGCGAATACGTTCGGGACTAGAGTAGCGATGAAATGAGCGGATAATGAAAGAGATTATTTGTACAAATGTGGTATCCAGGCCGAGACTCTGGGACACATATTGAGTAACTGTTTTCATACTAAATCAATGAGAATTAAAAAGCGCAACGATACATGCAATATGATTGCAAATAAGGTTTCAAGTAGATTTGCGTTCGAAGAGCCTGAGGTAAACATTGTAGGCGACCACAGAAGACCGGATCTGGTTATCAAAAACCAGGATAGGATTCTTGTGCAGGACGTAACGGTACGTTACGAAGATAAAGAAAATCTCTACAACGCGTACCAGGAAGAATTAAGAAAGTACAAAGACAGCGTTGAATATATTAAACTAAAGTTAAACGGACTCACAGCTCAAGTGGTTCCAATAGTAATTGGTTGTAGGGGAGCAGTGCCAAAATATATGGTGACGAGTATGAAATCTCTGAGGCTCAGGTCTAAAGACATCTTGACGGCCTCACTGATAGCCCTCCGGTCGTCGGCACACCGTTGTGCAAAAACGGCCAAGCCCGAACCTTCTGTATTCATTCTGAAAACCCGTGGGCAATACCAAACAGCTTTCATGTTGTTCAAGTCCATTTAATTAGATACGACGAGGGACTCAGGTCGGATTCGATATCTTCAGCTGAGTCTAAAATAGAAAATCGCGAAATCGATAACTTAAATAGTAGGCCCGCGAAATCCTCCGCGACCGCAACCCAGACCAACCCTGGTGCGACCGTGAAGATGCTTCCGAACATCGACATGTACCGTTGCTTTTCGACATTTTCGGAGCTTTTGACAATGTCTGGTGGCCTTTAATTTTAGAGTCACTTGAGAAACGAGACTGACCTCGGAACGTTTTCGAGGAAATGCCAAATTACTTCGACGGCCGATGGGTTAAGATCTGATTAAGATCGACGATCTCCAGCGGTTACTCGAGACCACAGTTGTGAATAGATTTGTCGTCTACGCGGACGAACTCCTCATTTTCGAGGGCGGAAACAGTAGACCCGAAATTGAGAATCAAGGTTAACAAGTTGACCAGATTCTTCAATAGTGTAGTTCGGTCATACTCGAATACTCAACCACAAAGACTGAGGCAATCGTACTCAAGGGTGGCTGGATTGAGAGGCCAGTATTAGGTCGAAGAGGAGATGCCCGTCCCGATCGAAAACGCAAGGCCATTTGCTTTACCAAGACCGACCTTGCAGGTAGATCGTCCACCATTCGTATACGTGAGAAAAATATCAAATTTAAATCCGCGGTACGATATCTCGGCGTCTACTTAGACGTAGGAATGGATGTCAGAACTCATTGTAGGTACTTAAGCGACAAGATCGGGTTGCTATTCGCGAAGATGGGTAGGATGGCGAGGTGTGGATAAGCCTTCGCTTCGGCTCGCTTTCAGGGATTTACAGGGGTGTGTTTGTCCAAATGGTGGTTTATGTTTCCACGGGATGGACCGACCTGTGCGCTCTCAACTCTCTGTCCGTGCACAGCCGCGTTACCCCCGTAGGCTCCGATGAAGCAGCGGTACAGGCGGCGAGGAAAACCCCTGCTGAGTCGACGGTAAGCCGACAGGAAGCTCTCTCCCGGAGGATTTAGCCGCCCATACATCCATCCGTTCCTCAAAACTAAGCTTCATTACCACCCACAAGAGCCTCCTTATTACTCCAGACTCCGTCCTGTGACCAGACAAAAAACCCAACCCCTCCCGTCCCTCGCTACCATTACCCTCATTAATGTCCATCGAAATATCTCGTCCACCACCGCCAATCATGTCCCTCCGATTTTCCCGCCCACAGTCAGTCAACAACGACCTTCCTCACGTAACCTTCCCAAAATACCGCTGTTTGGCGTGCGACGGTACCTGGCACATAGCCTGGAAGTGGCCCAGTATGATGGAAGACCGCCTTCACCCCCGATGAACCCACCACTCCCTGTGGATATTCTGTTTGTCTTGTTTAATGTAATAAACAGTCATACAAAGACTTAAGAACTCATTTTCCTTATTGGTACTCTTAAGTATCCGACTTCCTATTCCCGTTCCTATTATCGCGCCGCACAAGGAATAATTAGGGTCACACCTTCATTTTTGATAAAAAAGCCGCGACGTCAGTATCTCGCGGCCCGTAATTGCATACTAGGCTAGCCAGATTAGAAAAATAATTCCAAAACATTAAATACTATTCATCTATACTCTTATGCATTAACAACAAAATTAAAGAAAAAAAAAGAAATAATTTGTACTAATACAGTTACTACCCAAACTTGTTGATTCATTAGGTTTTGGTTTTCGTTAACTTGATCATTCTCGATTTCCGCCAATATCATTGATAATTCAAAAATGTATATACACGTACTGTGAATAGAAACTAATATAAATTATAGTAAAAAATAAGTAATGCAATAATTGTAAAATACAATAAACTCACAAGTTTAATTAATATTTCCTGTGGGATGTGGTATAACAGATCACGATATATATTTTTCAAATGATAGTATTTTTTAGGCGCATATGTGTATGGTGTCTGTAAAACTCGATCAATACTGCTTGTAAATAAGCAAAAGATCGACCGTCTAAAATCTATCGATGATAATAAATATGATTTGAATTAAACCAGTACATTTCAATTTAAATTCAATAACTCTGTTTATGCTTCACGAGTTCACGATTCGTAATTACAGAGTGTATTATTAACTTATATGCATAAACATATATGCACAAATAAATGGTAACGCTTTGGAAACAGAAAGTCGTTTCTATCGTCAGAACGAAATGCATTTGTAAAGGTAGAACGCTGTTACTGCAATTATCTAGAAACAGGACATGCTCTTCGCAGAAAAGATATACTCGTTACCACACTGTACAGCTTTAATTATCTAATAAAAGCGAAAGCAATAATAGTAATAAAATTAATCGATCGCTCTCTTTAATCGATCTCTTCAGTTATCGACGTAAACCAAGTTCTAGTGTTGATAGCAGTGTTTACGAGTCCCAACGAATTCCTACAGAATTAAATACTCTAATCAGTTATCCAGTTTGAACAATTTGCATTTAATAAACACAGAATATTTCGACAGTGATCGAAATGACTTGATAAATTGGTTGCTAATGTGCATTGTTTTATTTCATCATTGATCATATTTAATTGACCTATATTTAAGTGCTACGACCAATATACTGCAATCAGACAAATCTAAGATTGTAGAAAAATGGCTGCCTACGATAGTTTCTTCCTTAAATGTTTCTCTTGAAAATTTTTTCGTTACAGTCCTCATTTACTGTAAACAACCTCTTCCGATCTTCTGATATCCTATCTTGCTATCAGATTTCCAAATGGGACAACCATAAATCTTCCAATTAGTATGAAAATTGTTCTCCCGACTAACATAGTACGTGTAGATAGCACTGTATGTGACAACTACTGGCTTGCGGCTAAAATGTAGCTGTTAGGCAGCATCAGAATTCTTTGTTACGCATTAAGAGTCACTCGTTTAATTTTCACAGCAGAAATGAGCTTTGATGCGATTTTCTTTTTCTTCTATTTTTACTTCCATTTGTTTTTAGCACTGAAGTATTACAATACTTCCCAAATGTGTATTGTTTCCTGTGGTCGTTGGCGATGCTAATCTTTTCAAAGCGATACCATTTAGTCACTATGCTCAGAACTCCACTGATAATTGGTATAGGATTGCAGGTACCTTGTTGAACTTCCTATCCGGGTTCGCAATGAGGAGAAAAGATCTTTGCCTTGGATACCATCAGATGTCACTAGTTAGATGAAGCAGTCAAGACAGAGTGGTTAATGTGGCCCAATGTAGAATTTTTGGCTGGCATCCTATCCTCTATGACGGTATTAGCTTTTCACCAGAAAAGAGAGACTCAGTGGGGCATTTTTTGGGTCGATTATCAACTTTCTTATATTACCTGATATCAGATAGGCAGAACTCAGCAAAATGGCTTGTGACTGTCAAGAGGGCCTTTGCATTCTGTAATAAGACACAAATGATGTCTCTTATTGCCGATTTTGCACTTGTAGTGACCACTAGGCAAGTTCAATGAATGTTACCTCCTCACGTGGCATTTTCTTATATTCTTATCGCTGCCGACCATAGAGTAAGGAATAGCACTCATTGTACAGCTACTTTGATCAAGTCTTTTAACTTCAGACGACAGTGGTGGTGGGTACTATTCCAAAATCTTCCAGAATATTAAATGGACCATTAGCTTTAATAAAGTGACTGATTCTGTGACAAAACAAATTACATATCATTCAATGTTTGCCACCCTCAAAGAAGATTTATCCTTATTGAAGCGAATAACAATCGATGTCACATGGAACACGAGACAAGAGATGGGGAATGGTTTTCAGAAAATGAACAATTGCAGATCGGTAGTGTAATCATTCGAGACCAACAGAATTTCTCTTCGGTACTTGAGGCTTATCTTCTTCACTGCACTCGCCAAAAATGGCTTCAGCGTAACCACGTGTCTCATCGTGGTTCGAGCAGAATATCAATTGGTTTAATATGTAATATCATCTCACAGTTCACAAAATGAATAAAATGGAAAAGAAGCAATGCATTCATTCGAGGTGGTCGATATTCCTGAGAAAATTCAATTTATCACCAGTCGTAAATAGGAGGTCGCTAATAGTAAATGCCTTACGCCTTGATTCTTGCAATGGTACCAATTATCAAGAAGTCGCGCTTACTTTGCTTTCTACTACATCTAATAATTTCAATGTATTCTGTACAAAATCGTTGAATCTTGCACACTGTGCATCACTTTTCTTAGTATCATTTTGAGATTAGCAACCGGTGGTAACGAGCACGTCTATTCTTCTAGAGATTTTAAAAATTTCAATAGCATGTGATACATTCAAGTTTAAGTATTCTATATTTCTTTGAAATTAAATAATTTATAAAATGACAACTTACAGTTGACTACTACTTTGACATTACAGTTCCAGGATTTTCAATGGTTACTTTCCGGGTCTGTGATCTCAGTCTACAGTCTGCAATGCCACGTAATGAAATTACACGTCCCTGCTTTCAACATTTGTTTTTCAAATTGCGATCATCACAGCCACCAACATGTAAATATCATAATTAACAAGAGAATCAACTAACAGCAACGTACTAACTATACACAATAAAGGCTTTATGTGATCTTTGCTGGTTATATTTCTCATCGATAGGTGGCACGACCTTTCGTTTTAGATTAGAAATTTATTTTGTAACGCAGTAATTCGAGTCTTACGTTTAAGCGAGTCGGTACATTCTCCATTCGAAGGTGAAGTTAAGATCATGATATTGCGGTCACAAATGTATCTATCGAGAAGAAAGTCTCATTCTTATATTGGTCTTTTGTTAATGTGTCTGACATGATTTATATGCTTTCCAAAATCGACTATAGTCACAAGGATTATTTTGTCTCAAAGTTGACAAAAAGTTAGAAGGATGCTCGTTTTCGTCTGACATGGAAAGTGTTTTATGAAACAAAAAATATGAGCTAGTAAAAATGCTACACGTATTAAGGGCATATATGTTTATATACCTGGTAGTCGCGGTGAACAAGTTCAAATTAAAGGTATACCCGACTCCACTAGTTCCATAGTTAAATGACTAAACTAGAGGCTGTCCATGCATAGTAAAAACAGATTATATTTGAAAACTAAAATTTGCAAAAACTAGTTGAGATGGAAAGAGGAAAGATTAATATTGAACAAGGACCAAAAGAAAATGCAAAAAATGAGAATATGTTTAGTAATGGAATAACTGCTTCTTGTGATTCCATTAATACCACAGGGCAATCATTTCGTGAGCGTTCAGCACCTTTTTTGTAGATATCAATATAATGCATAAACAAGGAAATAATATATTCTCCCGGTTGCGTACACATTCATGGTTTTCTGATTTGCCAAAAGACAGTAGAACACTTCTCAATGTGCCAAACAATAGTTGAGTTGTGTCGGTAGTTCCACCAAGAGAATATATACACTTCTGCCCAAAAGTAGAAACTATTAAGAGACTGCTTCAATCTCAATCCATAGGTAACATCAGACAATTAAAATTAGACGTTGATAACGCTGAATGTACGTTAGATAAATCTAACGGTATCCATCTTTGGCCTATTCAATGCAGAATTGTCAATATTCCAAATACAAAGCCAATAATTAACAGCATTTATATTGGTAGTTCAAAGCCTCACAGTCTTGTTAGTTTCTTTGAAAAATTAATTTCTGACATCAAAGAAATCATGTCCGATGGAGGGATCAATCATCGGTGCACTAAATTTTCAACATCATTAAGATGTTCTATAGCTGGTACACCAACTCCAGCCTTCATTTTAAATCATCGGGGACACAAGTTTCCCCGACCATGTTCAAAGTGCAAAGTAAGTGGTATACGTGAAAATGGACAATATGTTTTCAGTGGCATAAACCATCCCCTAAGAAGTGACGAGGTATATGTTAGATGTGCTGACGAGGACCATCGCGAAGAAGGTCAAAGACTATTATCTTTGATACCATTTGGAATGGCGTCACAAGTATCTTTTGAGCATATGCACATCGCATGTCCAGGTATTACGAAAAAATTATCATCTGCCTAGGTCGATAGTTATTAAGTAAAGATATTCAAATAGTATAAAATAAAATGATAAGACTATAGGCACGCGCCGCAATTAAAAGGATCGAGAAAACTCGAAAGACATTCGTCGCCACGGGAAGAGATGATCGCCGAAATCCACTGATCGATGCCCCAAACAATGCCGAAACGTAGAGCCCGAGGAATCACAATTAGCGAGCGACCCAACGAGCGAATAGTCGAGTTTACATAGAGAACGATAAATAGTAAAGGAAGAAACAAAAGACAGCGACAGTTGGGAGAATGAGTGAGTTCTGATTCGCTAAAGCGTCTCCTTTTCCTCTTTTTTTATTTCGTTCTTTATCATAATAATTATAAACGGTAATTTGGATTTTCAAAAAACCGACTATTTTGCATGCATCACTTCATCAAATCACAAATGCGTTATTATTCGTGGCAAAAATGATAAATTAGAACCAGACGTCGTTTTTTCTTACAACAACGCTAAAAAGCGAGTAGATCTATCCGACCAAATGTCTTCATATTATTGTTTACGGAAAACAGTAAAATGGTATAGAAAAATTGTTATAGAACTATTATGAGAAACTTGTCTGGTAAATGCGTGGTATGTTCATAAAAAATGGGGAACTAAGCGTTTTCAAATTTTGCAATTTAGGGAAATAATGATATTGATTATCTGCTAATGAATATTGGGAATCCTTCTAGTGAAGTCATAATGAGTAAACGGAAACATTTTCTAACTTCGTACGAAGGATCCGCGAGGAAGACGAGAAAGCGATACAAAGAATGCTACAAACGTTTAGCAGAGTTAAAAGATACTAAGTACGCCACGAATGAAACAAAAAAAGTAATGACGTATTGTAATTATTGTAAGGACAAGCTGACACTTTGTTTAGCTTGTTTTAAAAAAACGCATAAAAAAATAGATAACTATATATTATTATACTCAATGTATCTCGCTGTTTTGTATTGAATGTTTGATTATAATGTTGAAATGTTAATATATAATGTTAAATCAATAAAACAATATTTTGTAATATATTTTGTATTTTTTTATATAAAAGCAACCGAGCTTGACCTACCAAAGGTTGATTATTCGCGATAGTTAATTAAGAAGAAATTTCTTATCAAGTATCTCACAGGGACGTCATACGTAGCTCCATCTACCGACCAGAAATTTTCACGCCGAAAAGTTTCATTTCAAGAGACGCGTAGCAGAAATCTTCTCTAAGAAAGAAAACAGTCGAATCTCTACGACAAAACTTTGTTGTAAAGAGAAACATTCGATCACTAAGAGTAAGTAAGAGTAAGAGTAGAAACACGACACGCAAGCGACTGGTCGATCTGGTAGATAGTGTATAAAATTTTGTTTAAATTAAAGACCGTGCTTGAATAACCGTGTGATACATCCTTTTCATTTTTCTAATTGTGAGGGTAAAATCGGGAGGTGTCTTGCCAACACGTATGCACGCACCCCACAAAAGCGAAGAAACTGCGACATCTGAGGGCAGATATGACTGTAGGATAGCCAAGTGCAGGGTATTAATGATATTATTGCGACTGGATACGTGTGTAAACAAAGATGTAATTGCTAATATTCTAAAATATTGAATGTTCGAGATATTCTAAAATTTATGCAAAAAAAGTACATGTGTGCGTGTATGTGAGTACTTGGCAAAACGAGGGAATGCATAGAAATCCGAGGAAAATAATCGGGAATGTACGATAAGTTAATGTATAAAAGGATGTGTATATGGAGAACGAGTCAGAGTCAATTTTGAATTTGAGTTGAAGAGAAGCTTTTGGATTATTTCACATGTCAATGTAGAAACAAAAATGTATATTGTATTAAGAAATAGAATTCTCTATATAAACAGGAGAAGAAAGTTATCGGTTCGAAAGGTCCCCAATCAGTTTAGACTGAAGGGCTTGAAAGAAAAACACATACAGACATTGCGTGGTCATTTTTTCTTAAGAGGGAGGAACCCAGAGTTTCTGTCGAGTGTTCTAACAATTCATATAGTTCTCGAAGCTTAAAGACGGTCTCTAAAGCGTAGTAATAAAAATATTTAGTTAAATAGAATATCGGACTTTAAATTTATTTCTATCACATATATCCAATAGAAGCAGTACTATGTTCAATAAAGTTTCCACTCAATTACAATTACGCTTGTTTTCACGAAACTCTACAATTCTACATATACACATATTGACAATTACTTTTCATTACACACTTTGCTTCTAAACCAAAGGAAATAAACATTTATGCCACTGGTACTATTAGAATCAAAAGGTTTTCCAAACCATCAGTGGTATCTAGTACTGAACTCAAAAAGAAAAAAAAGGGTTGGTCTGATGAACAGAGAGGACAATATAGTCGCACCCGAATAGCATGATAACTATTTAATGTGTTTCACATCGAATTTTATAGAAACAGGGTATTACGATGAAGTACGCAGATTGGACAAAGTAATTTAAATATATTTCTGTAAGACGATCGGAAATAGTAAAAATGTGCAATAATCATAATATGGGAGGTGTAGATTTATTAAATGAAATGATAAGTATATATATAGAATATTTATCAGATCAAAGAAATGAACTCTGAGATAAATCATACACTTTGTCGACTTTGCATTAGTAAATAGCTGATTTGAATATAAGAGAAACTATGTACAGTTCAACATACCAAAAACTTACCAACATACCAAAATACTTTAGATTTGTTAGAATGTATAGTGAGCGTGTCTGAGAGCATAATATCGTTGGATAAAACTGTGTAGAAAGCTGAACGATATAGGCCGTCTTTATTATTTCCATCATCGGCAAATATAAAATTATTTCGAACATCAGAGAAACGGCCTTTCGAAGAAATTTAAAAGGATCGTGCAGAAAACATGCCTTAGATAGGTGACAATAAAGGAGCCACCAGATGCAAGTTGCCGGGATATAAAGGAAAACGTTATCACGTTTTTTGTGGTAAATGTTGAGTTCAATTATGTTTTGTAAAAAGTAGAAACTGCTTCTCAAAATTTCATAGGGATTGGAACTGAAAATAGTGAATTTTTGTAATTGTTATAAGAAACATAAAAAAATTGATGTATCGTATACTGCTACTTACTTCATTTTTAGTTGCAGAAATTTCATTATCGATTGTTGTAAAATATAATACATTGTTTCGATGCTATCTCAAACCTTTTTAAGTAAATTATTTTCTTTTTATATGCAGCATATCGGATAATGTGTACAATGTAATGTACATGCTGTAAAAGAGAACTCAAAAAAAAAAATCTGAAATAAACAATGATTCTTTGTATATTGAAAAATTATGTTCCAAATCATCTAAGAATTAAAAAATATATTCTTGCTTTTGAAAAAGAAATCAGATCTGTAAGGATTAAATCAATTTATGGCCATCAAAAACATATTATTTTTTACACAATTTTAATAATACTGTTGGAATACGTGTAAATGGTATAATCTTGAACCATGCGCCATCTATCGGTATACAGGAGAGATGAAAGTGGTAAAGATAAGATTGCAAGAAGGAGAAAAAAATTTTGTTTCGAGAATATGCGTAGCGAGAAAGAGTATACAATAAGAAAGTTTAGTTTCCTTTTCTACAATGTATATTAATTTCTTATTGGAGAAGAGAATTACTCATTAGCCACAAACCTCAATATACCAACAAATGCTAATTGAATGGATAAATTATATACCCTTAGAAACACAAAACCATTCTATTACCATGTTATTATAGTTACCAATATTTTTAAATATTTCGCTTTTAACATTAATGAACTTGTACCACTTTCAAAATAAACAGATAACTGTCGGGACTAAAAGCTGATTAATAGACTATCGGTTGGGTAAGCGATGCTGCTTGAAGCGCCTGAGACAAGTAATTCGAGGCCAAATCAAAATACAAACCTGTAAGCGCTGAACAAGAATAGTATTGCACGTTCATCATGTGTACCGTAAACAATTGGAATACAATAGTGAATGTACTTACTCGATATGTGCTCGAGAAACGTCGACAAAAATCCCACACCTGGAAATTATTGACCTCGCTCGTGACGTGTCCATACATGAGAAAGTTCCTGATCGTGTTCACGTAACGTATGAATAATTTCTCCAGTTTGTACGGCATTAAAATTTGCTGTTCTATCCCAAGACGCTGTAACTACTTGTTCCGCAACAGGTAGTCTGTATACAGCCATTACAACACTTGCATGGCCTAGCAATTCTCGTACCAGAATTCTGAAACATTTCAAATTATAATTAGCTATCAAGTTTTTCGAATTTCTTTATCTTTTATCTATGAAGTAGAAACTTGGAAATCTGAAGCAATTATGCATCACAAATTACTGCACAATGTATATTAATCAGTTTTTTATAAAAGCTCGAACACAGCAAGCACTATTGCCGTTTAATACATTGCAAGCAGTAAACAGTGAT
This sequence comes from Xylocopa sonorina, assembly GCF_050948175.1. Classification (NCBI taxonomy): domain Eukaryota; kingdom Metazoa; phylum Arthropoda; class Insecta; order Hymenoptera; family Apidae; genus Xylocopa; species Xylocopa sonorina. Next base: position 1,541,028 of record NC_135206.1, on the reverse strand, counting down.
CACGGTTTAAGAAAAACAATAGCTGAAAGCAAGGAACTGTAATCTTAGTTACGTGACACTGTAGGTAGGAGACTTATGATTACAGATCGAAGAAAAATAAACGTTGGAATCGGGGGACTCCAATTTCAGTTACGCGATAGACGACAGTGCGTCACTTATTTACAAAGTTCAATTTCTTCGTATCAATAACATTCGTAAATTATGAAATTAGCTAGAGCACGTGAAAAAATTGAATTTGCCTGCTGCAGTATGAAAAACGTGAAAGTCTGACCGGCATTCAACTTGACGCTAGCGCCAATATTAATAGAAATACCTAATTATAATAGAATAAATGTCAACACTAATTAATTTTTCAAAATTATTATCGTCCTTACAATGGCGAAAAGAAATGTATGTAGTGTAAAACATAGAAATCGCATAATAAAAAATTCGTGTTCGTGACACGGGCAATCAATATAAAATTAGCATAGCGTTCAACGTGTTAATAATACATATAGTTAGTAAGAACTTTGAGTCATATTCGAATTATTCTAGTAGGCGGTTGACACCACTATAAGTGATTTTAAAATTTATATTTTCGACATATACTGCTAGAATCTCAGCTAAAAGTATATAAAAAATAATTGCAATTTACTTCTTTTATTATTTACATTAATTACTTATTATATTACATACATTCTCAATCTGCCCATTAGAGATTTAAAATACAGACAAGAATAAAAAAAAACAAGAAAATTCGACCAAGGGGATATCAGATCGATCTCTTCTTTATCGATCCTTAGTACATTAATGTCTTTTTTCATATCAACAAACATAAACATTCGAAACTGATAATGAGATTCATAATCTACAAGTCAAGAAACCAATGCTATAAGTAACTTTATAGAATACTTTGTATGTTTAGCATACAAGTTGATCTTATAGTGAGATACTTAATGCCTGTTATGACTTCTAATACCTGTTTCAGAAGACGATCTTTTAAAAAACGTTGTATGGAGTTCTAGCAGTTTGGAAAATAAAATACATTAATAAAAAAAAACACTAATTATTAATTATGATACAATTGTAATAAAACAAGTGACATTTTTGGCAAATAACAAGTGAATGTGGCTAAAACTGATCTTTGCTCTGCGAATCTCAATATGCGACTGCATTTCTGTTTCGTTCAGCTACAGAAAACTCATTGGAGGGAGTGTTGCTTGCGAATCTCCGATAAGAGTCCGTTCTGTTTACGATAGATCATTTGGGTTGTCCAAGTGCTTACGCCGAAACCAAACACATATATCAGGTTCCGACAAATGAAAGAGTCATTTGAGAAGCGTATCTGAATTTAGAACTAAGGTTCACATAGGCTTCAACATAGGCTATGAGGAAAACAGGAAGCGAGCAATTGTATAACCGGATGATATAAGAATTTACAGAAAGTCAGCTGACCAACAGAAATAAGAATGAATGTATGAATTTAAAGTAAATTTTCAAAAGAGGTCATTTGACCCCGCTTGGTGCGTTTAGTGTTAAATTACTTTTACAACGTATTTATTCGGCAGAGGCGTACACCTGAGATGTTTACAGAAAACGGGCGAAGGACGAAAAACAGAGCGAACAAGAGTCACGTATCAACGTAATACCGTTACCATGTATATTACGATTTCTCAAATTCGACGTTTTCTTGGTATATTCCTACGATATGATTTATCCATATCCGTCCGGAATCACGTATTAACGTAATACCCTTACCATGAATATTATGAATGTTCTCGAATACGACAACATTCGAATTAATATCGCGCACTGCATATAAAATATATCAAGATATATTTCTTTGTACATTAATATGTACGTAAAACGATAAAATAAGAAGTAGACGCTATCAAATTACCTTAATAGCTTAATAATACGATACACAAGCTGGCTTTTTCACGCGTCGTAAGTGATTACGTAATAGTCTGGTACACGTGGTCGTGAAATCGATAAATTATGAATTATTGCTACTTGTTCAAAAAATTAACGCTCTAGATTATAAACCAAAGATCAAAAGAACAGAAAGAAGGAGGAATAACAGAATCGAAAAAAGTACTTACTCAGAGTTTCCTATTTGCAAAGCACTTACACTCACAGCTTCGTAAACTGTACTTATCGGTGGCCTGCCTCGAAATGAAGACCGACGCACAGTACCTTCTGCGATGGATAGATTTATCCGTTGGGAACAGATGGTGAATAGTTCTCATTGATTGGCCCTCGAAATGGACTCAGCCGACAGCTCATCGATTCTAATTGGGTGTTCATTTCTCTGTGGAAATTCTAATAATACAGTGGGGGCTCCAATCTTCACTAACGTTGTAAAATATTGCGCGCGTTAGTTTTCTTATGAATTATTGACACCTGGATTTGTCTCGACTGACGTTCTCCGCTCCAAGTAAAGTTCTGGTAGAGATTGTATAAATCCAATTTTATGAATGTCTGTAGTATTTTAACAGGTTAAACTTATTTTTCAATTATTTTCACGCTCGCTTTACATTTTCAGTATTTTTCTATTTAGTGATCTAATTGTCACTGTACTTTGTCTGAAAAAAAAAGAAATTTTGACTATTTTTATGAAGCGTAGTTCTAGTATTAAGTAATATATAATTCAGTGTCAATTTTCGAAGTTCTTTCAGGATTTTGAAGCTTTAAATTGAATTTATAAGCAGTGTAATAAATTAAGATACAAGTTAACTCAAGACAATCATCGTTGGATCATCAAGAATTTTATTTTTCTCCTCTTTGGTTTAATTTTTACTCCAATAATTATCTCAATTTGTTTGGTCTTTGTTTTAGTATTATGTTGGAAGGATTTTAATAATTAATAACCACATCAATGGGTAATACAGCAATTAATTCTGAATCTAAATTGGTGAAAAGGGGCATACTGATTTGTGTGATTCTCGTAATATCGTTGTTTTCGGTATGACGGAGGTCTTTTATTCATGAAAATTGAATTTTCAAATTTTTGTTCTGAATTAGCCAACGAGTGAACGAAATCAACAAGATCACCAATTTCTTCGCTGTCAACGAGAGATACGTGTGCTTTTAGTTACAAATACTTAAGTACAATACACTTAAGTAAATGAAATGTAATTATATTGTAATATATCTGCAAGAAAATATATTTTTCCATTCAAAGTGAAGAATAGTTTCTCATTTCGTTTATTATTTGTTCTCGTGTAATTCAGTTCGCGCTTTCTCGTTACCGATTAACTATTTTGCTGCGTGCTCGCTTGCATATAAGTAATGGATGATCTAGTTTCATGTTTCGTAAGTTCGCTTCAACAAGAGTTCTACGTTTGCTGACATCGAAGCATCTAATCATCTGATGTTCTAGCATCTAATCAAACTGATGCTGTTTGCAGATTTCGATACACACATGTGTTTGTATGATCGTTACAGTGTTGTATTATACTCACCACATGTCCGTATAAACGCTACAGTATTATACATAGAATCACCGCATATCAATCTAAAACGCTACAGTAGTATCATATGTTTACATAAGCTCTACAATATTATAAGGTTACCACGTTTTTTGAATGAACGCTAAACTATTGTAGAATAACTGCATGTTTATATTATAATATTAATCGTATCGTTGATAACCGGGTATTTGATCTCTATTCTTTTAACGTAAATGACATTACTGCAAAAAAATTGGTTTATTATCGTTATATTTTAACATTTATTAATCAAATAAAAATGCACCCCCCTCTCCAAATTGTACCCAACGTTTCTTTCGTTCTTTTCATATTATTTGAGCGACCAAACTTGGAAATTTCCGTAATCGGTTGTCAACATATTAGAGTATCGTTATTTATAAAAACTCGGTAAAAAGCTAAGGAACGTCAAGCGTCGTTGCTACGCGTAACCGCCATTTTATCGTGTCCATTACTAAAGCGAACCAACCGACGAACGTCCAATCAGCCGCGCTGCTTTGTAAGTGCAAGTAGGGATAGAGTGGGCATCGCGTCCTCCAATTGGCTAACGTAACGAGGTAAGGTTACGCAAGTCGAAGAAAGAGCCCAGAGGATTAATGCCTCCCTGGCTGCTTTGACCACCTTCGCATCAATGAATCGTCTTATTTTAAGAAATTTAGTTTATAGACATGAAGTATAAACATAATACCTCATAATTAATGTAACTAACTAAAAATTAGTAAAACTGTATTTAATTTGAAGCTATGCAAAACATTTATTATAAATTTTTTGCGAATAAAATTTTACAAAAATAATTTGCCGTGCTTGTAAAAAAAATTTGCTCTACACTCATGCTTAACGTATTATTAATAAAGTATAAACAATATAAAACATTTATTATAGATTTTTTGCAAGTAAAATAGTACGGAAATAGTTGCAGTGATTTTAATGCACACGAAAATATCAAACAATCCCGAAAAGTCAACCACAGGACATAACAAGTTGTATTTCGAAGCGTCAAGATCTGAGATTTAATACAGAAAGAGAAGACTTTGTTTTGACTAAAGACAACTTGTAATTTTATCATAGAGAAAAAGGTAAAAGTCGTCGCAGATTGATACAATTATTAGCAAGGAAAGAGGTTACAGTTGTCAATATTATTAAAAAGAAAGACGGATTAAATTTAATAAATGAAACCGTCTCTAATTTCGAATGAAAGGGGGAACAAAATAATAAGACAGAAAATGAAAAAAAGATTTAAATGTACATACTCCAAAATTAGTTTCAGAAATCCATCGTGAAAATGAGGAAGAAACTGTGCTGAAATTGTGCATAGAGTAATGAGTAAAATTGATTGAATAACTCAAGGTAAACGAAATAAATGGAAGATAAAAATAGACTTTTGCCAATGGTTTCATTAGAAATCTCAGGATTTACAGAAAGATATTATTTTCGCTGACAAGAGTAGATTTTTCGTTCATAAATGGAGATCTGTAATGAACAAATTTAAAAGCTTAAAAGTAAAATACAAAGGTTTTGTAATTACACGAGCATGCATTTGGTCTCTCTGAATTGAGGAATTCGTATCTATTAAAGACATTCGAGATAAAACTAGGTATCTAGATCTGCTAGAATATAATTGTTTGAAACATTTAATTTATTCTGCCCTCCACTGTCTTGTAATCTCTGCTGAACAGTGGGCCATGTATGTTTGTCAAGTATATACGTCTTTGTTCTTCTTAAAGTAAATGCTATTGCGTTTCTACCAAGCTCAAGTGAAGTCCTTTCTTTACTTATCGCAACGTGTTACCATAAACTTACAATTAAAAGACTCAAAATAACCAACAATAATTGACTAAAAACCTTATGGGAATAAAATAGATATAATATATAGAATTTAAATCCTATAGAAAACGTGTAGGATGAATTAAAATTAAAAAAATGTAAATAAATTTCAAAATTGAATTGCAAATGAAACTGAAAGAAGACTGCAGCTCTATTTCTTGAAAATATTCAAAAAACTATTCTTAATGTACCTAAACGTTATGGGATTAATAGTCCTTTCGCATCATACGATTAGCTGTATGCTTCATGCAGCAACAAATACAAGAAATGTATGGTGTTTGAAACTATTAATTGAGAGTAATTGTATGCAAATATGTACGTACAGGAACGTTTAACTATATGCATACGTATATTTATCATACTATACACATACATATATGTAAATATGCTCGAATCAATTTCGCCGCTTTATAAATCACTTTTCGAACAAAATATAATACTAAAATTCTACAGAAACTGTTTCACTAACCTTAAAACAACAGGTATGTCTTTCCGTGTGTCTCCAACAATAGTAATGCAGCAAACGACTTATACTAACGAGCTTCTCGAAACTACGATAATTTCCACTCCACGTGTTTCCAAATAACAATCATAACGGTATTGATTTTCAATATTGTACTAGATAGCACTCACTGTAACGGATATTTCGATGTAGAGTGATATAAAGGGGTGGAGTACCTTGGAAAGAAAGTTTTCACTAATTTTTTTTTGGTTGGAACGTATTTGAACGAACATGTCTACGTATATGCGTGCGTACGCGTGTGAGCCCAAGCAGGGTTATACGTTCGTTTATCTTTTATTTTTGCTTCGTGCCGCTGCGCGATTTTCATACTATTATATACACCTATTTGTAATAAAATTAACATTATTTATTTATGGTTGTATAAAACTATTATTAAGAATTTCTGTTTCCTTTTCTTGTATCCTATCTCTCACTCTCTTCTTACATGTTCAATATGAAAGCGTGTTCCGACCAATGGAACAATAAAACGTAGGGTTTTCGAAGGCCTCGTTTATTACACCTTCGTGACGAAAAGGCTATTTTTGAGATTAAGACGTTTTAAGTAATTTCATAAACTTTTATTTCAACGTCGTCGATAGTAATCGCATGTTGCTAATCAGGTACTTCTTAAGGGTTAGTCCAATATGTGCATGGAGCAGAACATTGAACCGTGTACATAATGGGACTGGACCGAAATCTTGATCTTTGGGGAATTCTCAAAACGTCACCCGGGGACTTGGAAAGATCCACGTCGGTGCAAGCATATCTTCCCACTCTCTTGAGACGAACACGTGCCTCGAGCGCACAAGAGTGTGTGGACGATACTCGAAGAGGCACACTGATTACTAATTTGCGTCGTTTCGGCAAATGCCAACAGTGTCGAGCGGATCCAAAAATCTAGCGAACGAAATAAACAGTCGGATATACACGATCATCGGCTAACAGTGATCGAACAACCTCTCATAAAAACGGTCGAATTGTGAAAAAAACATAAACGAACGAATATTCAATTAGAACAAGCAGTTCAATATTAAGTTGGCGGACAGCGTCGCAAGTAACCGTGTTCGAGCTGAGATTTACAACCCTCTCGCGAATTAAATCAGCCGTTAATAGCCGAACTTCCCCTTATTTTTTCAAATTTCTTTTTGAATTCGTGGTAGAACAAAAAATTCGAGTAAAAAATTGTACTCGTTCTTATTGGTGAATCGTGCTGTTTCAAAATCGGGTGAAAAGAACCGTGTAAAAAAAAGAGATAGATTCTCTCACATTTTTACACGTTGATTTTGAGTGTCCATGTGTTTAGGCAGTTTTATATTTCATTAAATAGGGTTTGTAGAGCGACTTTTATCGTTACTGGATCTTTGCGTTGGTCTAGGTCACCATGTCATCTGCAAAGACTGTTACTTTTCTGTCTTTTTTTGAATTTAGTTCAAACATTATTGATAAATCCCCGACGTAGATGTTGTCCATCTGTTATTATGCATTTTTTAACATGTGTCATGTAGTCCATAGCATTTTAATCAGGCGTTTTGGAATTTAATTTTTTATTAATTTATAAAATAATCCGTCCAGCAATATGGTGTCGAATGTTTTCCCATATGGATTAACAGAGAACCCACACATTTGTCCTTATTTTTTGCCCAATATATGTCATCTACAAATTTTACAGTTGCGTTTATGTCTACATCCAAGTTGTGGTTTCGGTATCATGTTGTTTTTACTGCAATGATGGTTCATGGCTTCTTTTCTTACTATTTCATAAATTTTACTAATATTCGGTAGTAGAGTGGTCGGCCTATAATTTGCTGGGTTGCTTCCGTCTTTGTCTTCTTCTTTAATGGGGATTGTTTTTGCAGTTTTGCATTCTTCTGGATAGTATGTGTTATGTAAGCAGTTGTTAAAAAGAATTGCACAGTTTTTTCTGTATTTTGATGTCAGGTTTTCAATACGATATTAGGAATTTAAACTGTAGTGAACTGTAGTGAACTGTAGTTCGATATAAAATGTAGTTTGGTGGTGTTTGTATTACGTCTGAGTTGTTTAATGTGTTTCAAGTTGCGAGTCAACATATTGTGTTTTTATTGTTTATGTCTGTATTTATTTCTTGTTTCAGATGGTTTATTTTTAGTAGTATAACGTTAATTAGTAGTTCTGCACCAAGTGCCTTGTTTTCTACATGTACTACTTTGAAGTGTGTTCCTATTATGTTTAATTTTGTTATTGCGTCAGTGATTGTTGAGTTATTGGGGTTTTATAGTTTATGTTTGCTCTGAAACAATTCGGTGTTGCAATGGATGATTTTTAGGGGTTTGACCGTTATTAAGTCTTTATTTCTAAATAATGCGATTATTGCAGTAAAAGTACTATTGTTTTTGTTGCTTTTTAGGCATATGTTTTTAATTTTGTTTTTCAAGTATGTGTTCACTGTATTGTAGTGATTATTGGTGCTTTGTTGAATGTGAAGTTTCGTATTTTTCTTAGGTTATTGATTTTCCTGATAATTTGGCTGTTTATTTTAAGCAGATATTTGATTTTTTGTCCTGTTTCTTGTTTCTGTTTATTTTGAAGTTTGCCTGCTCCGATGCTTAAATTATGTTTTAGTTTATCTGTAGATGTTGTCTGTCTATTTCGATGTTTATTAAGTTCCTGTTATGCTCGCGTTATCGTTGTCAATGAACAGTTTTCTGTATCTGCGTTAGTCCGCCTTGTTGAGATTCAATCTTGGTTTGTGGTCTTTGGCTTCAATTTGCAAGTTATTTAAATTTCTAATTTGTGTTTGTATCATGATTGCTCAATCTTGTCACCATTGTTTGGTTGGGAACAGAGTTGTTAGTTTTTCGTTAAGTTTATAAAATTCAGTCTGTTGACGGCCAAGGAAGGTCGATAGAAGCCCCGGTTTTGGGGAATGATGGTTTTTTATCATATTGCCCCATGAAATGTGCCTCGTATTTAAATTTCCCGCTAGGAGGTAATCGTTACGTGGGTCTTTGAATTTCGAATAACTAGCTTAGTTCATCTGTGAATTCCTTTTTTTCTGTTTGTTACGTATGGTAATTAATATCAAACTTCACATGATTTTAAAGTTTGTAATTTCTTTTTATAGCGTTATTTCTATTTGCGTGGTTTCAAAGTATGAGTTTTCCATTGTATTTTCTGGTTCTATATTTTTGTATTTGAGAGATCGCTTTAGAATTATGGCTGTTTCACCTCTTTGTTTGAAATTTCGCTTGTCTGTTTGGATTATGCTGTAGTTTTTCTAAATGGAACATGTGTTTCTGTACCGCGATGTACCGCGACAAATGTTAGTATAGTTTCTGATAATTATACCATGCTTAGGCTGTATTTGTCTAAAAATTCTTCTTTCGTGTCTGATAATGAAATTCACATTTATTTGTGCTATTGTGTTTTGTCCATTTTTGTAGTTCGAGAGTTGATCTATTGTTAGAAAATCAGTGCTTCCGCTGTTGCATTCATTCTATTCGTATCTTGTTCAATGTTTTCTGTGATATTTGTTATTTGTTGTTTAATTGTATTTTGGACAGATTTTTAAATTTTTTGTATTATGCGTGCTGTTTCGGTATTTTTTGTTATGTTCGTATTTGTATTTGTTGAACAGTAGTATTTCTTTTTCTTTTTTTTGCTTTGTTTGTGCTATTTTCTTAGCCATTTTCTTCTTCATTTCTTTAATTTTAGGCCAACCTCTGTATGATGCTGGATGGCAACAATTTTTGCAAATAACGCGGTATGGTTGTGTCTTTGTATTTTCTTTATTGCTTGGAATGGTAGGTTTGAGGGCGCATTCTCTCCGTTTCTGAAGAGTGTCTATATTGGCATCGCTTGCATCGTAATCTGTCGCTTTTGATTATTTTTTCCTAATTTATTAGGGAGTACAATACGATATTGATGCTTTTTAGTTCCTCTACTTTACTGTACGAGGTCAGTTTGACAATGAATACAGAAAATGGTCTATTTTGCTTTAACGCCCTTTGCGTTTGGAATTTTTTAACTGATAACAATCTTGCACGTGATAGTTTTATTTTTTGTAATTCGTCTAGTACGATTTTGGGTTCTAATCCACCTTCCACATTTTTTAATAATATAATAGTTCATTTTGTTTGTTTTGGTGCGTATGTAAACAATTTTATTTTGTTTTCCTTGAGTATTTTTATGGCCCTGTTGGGAAACCTACGTAGGTGAAGTAGAGTGATCTTCGTTCAGAATAACGTAACGAAATAATTTATTTTAACAAGTGATAAATAATAAATTTTATATAGATCAAGGTATCTATGCTATGCTTCTCGGAACGTAACTATTAACTCACTAACTTTTGAGCGGTCCTTTCCCTCACATTATATCTGTTTTTCACCCTCTCATTTCGGTGTCGAAAAGGAGGGGGCACGTTCGCAGAAAACGTTCTTAACCCTTGAAGACGAAGAGAAAGTTTGGAGTCAAATATATGTTTAATGTCTCCAGTCTTTTCGCTTCGAGGGTTAAGTATTTTCTTCCACCCTGCGCCACGGGGTGCAAAAGCGACTACGTTGGTTTTGTACGTTTCAATAATCGCTGATGCGAAAGAAGGTTCATGCTCTAGGATATTTAATACCGGGAGAAGTAGCTACAAAGGAATACAAGGGGAATTCAAACGACATATAATTGGAAAGCTACAATTTAGAAGAGCTCAAAATTTTTGGTTCATCAGCATCCTGTTCATGGATTCGGTTATTCGATTGTTGAGTCAAATGAGCGTCTTGCACTTAGAAAGAAATCTGTATTCCTTTGGCCGTAGAAGGGACCTGCATGTTGGGAACATAGCTAACGAAAAAGATAGAACTGCTTATTCCAAAAAGAGAGACGACGGTAACAAATCGCTTCAATTTCATCGTTTCAATGTACCGCGACAAATGTTAGGGCTCTAGACATTCGTTCTTATCGCGACACTATTTATAAATTAACGATTAACGTTTGAAACGAATTAATCTGATCTTTGCTACTTCGAATTATTCTAATCTTCTCTATTTCTAATGAACTTACTTTCATTTCCCAAGCTTGCTTATCAACTCATTATTGTTTCTATGTTTTATGTTTATCATTCATTTCTATAGTCGTATTATCGTCTTCCTCTACTTTCTATCATCTTCAATGGCTTTATGTTACTGATCGTTAAACTCGTCTTAAAATGCTCTATCACAACAGGGAAGCAAAAACGTACCGATCCATTTAAAAAAATGAAGGTGACCTTCAAATGTCCGATATACCTCCACTTACAAAAAAACTATTTCCGCCAATGGATGGACCCCTTCGAACTGCGCAACTTTATATCAGTTTCGAAGATATCCCAGGTGCTAATAGTTAGCCCACTTTGTATATAAAAGGTATATATGAAATAACTTTAACATAAATTTTGACACAAAATATACAGTGAACAATATATATCTTATATTTTTCATTATATTTTGTCTTTCATGTTGTTTTTCTTATATAATATTTATGTTCTTACATTGTTATAGTCATAAATAAATTTATGATATAATATTTATATTATATGTTATACTATAATATATATGTATTTCATAAATTTTCCGACTTTTACTTCCATTCTCTATTTTTTAGTGTATTAGAAATAATATATCCATCCTATTTATTAAATTTTGATTAATTGGATGTGAAAATAAGTCGAGCAGGTAGAAAGAGAGTAGAAAAATAGAGAATATTTATATTCATTTCGTGTACTCGCACTACATTTTGGCCAACATTTACATCAAAGGTGCCCATAGAGAGTTGCGTTACTGCATACTATGGTTGCACCGTAAATCCACCAAACACTTACGCAAAGTATCGATAAATGCTCCGTACTTGAATGTGCAAAATCTAACAATATCGGGTACCAACGTTAACGAGTCCGTAATATAATATAATTTGAAATATAGACAGTCGGAAGAGTAATGTCAGCGCGATGACAGGCGCCAATGTCCTATGCCTCCATATTTAAATAATTACCAACCATTTTTCGTAATATCATTAAAGCTATTCCTTGATAAACTATGTCTTCGAACTGTGATGCCCGGTGTCTCGACAATTGAAGGGGGTTTAAAGTAATTAAGGATCGACATATCGTGGAAACAATACTTTATTCTTTAAACAGAAATTATAAGTCTGTGCGATGCGCATAACATGATGAAGACTGGCGAAAAGTGAGAAAGTAGGGCTACTTAAAGGTTCAGATGAACTGAACTTTGAGTTGTGACGATACGGGAGAATTGAGAAGAGAGGAGAACTCCCCACTGAAATGTGAAAGTATAATGACTAATGAGTGATGGTAACAAACTAAGGTTACTTAAACTAAATAATATTGGTGAGTATGATGGAACGTTAAAATTGGCTTCGCATTAGCCACAATCGATTTGATTTCAGGAACATTGCACAATTTAAGCACAGAAAGCTTCTTTATAGGTTCGTTATGAACATATATTATAGATCCATTTGGATGAATATAAAATCCATCTTCGAAAGGAAATGTGAAAAACAGGCCAACTTACCACAGTGGAACTTCTTTTACAATACTAACGTCCAATTCCTAACAATAATTTATTATGTTTTGATTTTTCATTTTTGTAGCAAAATTCTCGTTATCTATGGGGTTTAGAATATTCATATGATACTTTGAAACATGAGATGTGTCGCATTCTTTGTCGTGAAATGTTTGATACAACAGAAACGCTAGTCTTGCTTGCCAAACGGAATTATATCCATCAATTCTTCGACGATCGATATGTCAACCGAATACAACAGATTTTGGTACAAATAAGCGGTAAAACTGATATTTTTTTAATTAAATTTTTAATTAAATTCGGTACAGGATTTTGTTCTTAAATCATAAATGTTCAAATTCTTGAATATTCGCATTGAAAGACACCAGTTTTACGGTTTCTAAATTGTAATCGATTGGTTTAGATTACATTTCTTTTTTTCTTGGACTAGATAGATAGATATGATTCAAGATCTGTAGTTAATTGAAAACTGGCGCTCACAGACTTCCATATTTAACTCATCGAGGGACGTCTTTCATATTTACTTGGTCAGTATTTAACAACACTTCGAAATTAAGTTTAAAACAAATTAATAACTTTAAAATAAATACTAAATATAAAAGAATTACTGTATATGAAAGAACTGGAATGACTTTTTCTATAATTATTAATACAACATATAATTATCCACATCTTTATTTTTTTTGTAATTTGATATAAATTTCTTCACTTATATCTAGATATTTATTGTACATTTTTATTCAACTACTTATTTAGAGTATTTAAAGATTGTAGGACATCAAGCTTTGCTCGGTATACTCTGTTTGCAAAGTCAGATTAAAAGGGCTCTCGAACCGTCTGTTTTGCTGTGAAAAACACCCACTTGCATTGTTATGGTTTTGACACTTGTGAATATATTTGTACGTACACTTGTCGATCAATTACTTCAATTTAAAAAAACCTATCAAAACGAGTCTGTCCAAAGACGAAACCTCGGCAGATCGATTTACCAGCCCAAAACCTACCTAACATGTGAATTGAAAAAAAATCCTTCAAACCGTTTTCGAACTCAAAAAACATATATGTGAGCGAGTGCATTTGTGACAGGAGCGGTTATACATGTGATTTGGAGGTGAGTGACAAACGTAAGTGATAGAAACACGAATCAGTTGATACACGAGAGAATAAAAGATTAGGTTAATTTGTTTTAAACTAGTTAAGATGACACACTATTCATGTGGAAAGTTACTCATGTCGAGGAAGAAAAGGGTGGGGGCTACGAGGATAGGGCAAGAAGGTACCAAATCACGCTAGTATAAAAAGGAACTTTGTAATAGGAGCATCAAACTTGCGAGCGTCTATCGACCAGCAATTTCATGTGTGAATACCATTTTCGTTGATCAAGCTTCCATATTCTGCTTTCTTGATCCATTCGCAGATCAAGTGTCCGTTATTTCGAACACTTTTTCCAAAAAGCCGAGAAACTTAACGCTCTGGTTCTTCGTGCTGAATCAGAGGTCACATTTAAACCTCTGATCATTCATCCGAGTTCCAAATCTCTTACAACTGCTAAGATGTTTAGAGTTTCGCGTTTAGTGCAGTTCAGTGGATCACGTCGTAGTGACTGGTGAAATTTTGAATCCGCGAGTGGAATATTCGCAAAGCCACGTGATCATAGATGCACTGTGCTAACTACGTTCTAGCAATTTCTAGAATTTCGTAAAGACAAAGTCATAAACATTCGTAGTTGTCGATCTACGTCGCAGAACAATGACTGCGCCGGTTGCCGAGCTAGTGTTTCTTCAGCGAGAGATAGGTTATGTAATCTCTCTCTTGGAGGCGAACTTGAAGATATCTCAGCCAGGAGTTTCTGAGTCGGATTCAACCGCTGCTCAAGCCGGTGGCACTCTTCCGTCTTCCTTGTCGACAGACCTTCCCATACCTACCGAAAATGATGCGAGCGATGATTCGTCTGGAAATCGCGAGGATGAATCATCGAAGAAACGTTTATCGGCTAAGCTTGCTCACGTGTTAAAGACAGTACCACCAACACCGAGAAGGGACAACAACGAGCTGCTTGAATTCTTTCAAGCAGAAATTCAATTTCTAACACATATCAGTAAGAAAATGGACGATTTTCACGCAGAGATTCGGTATCTAAGAGGTCGCAACGAGGACTATGTGCGTACAATTTCAGAGTTAAGAACTGAAATTAACAGATTGAATCATTAAATAAGCAGATTTAACGCGGATGAAATGGATTTTTATTGTTGCCGAAATAATTATACCGTGCCTTCTACATCAGAGTATGATGTTCCTGCTACGCCTATACCAGAGGGAACGGAAGTCTTGAAATACCAACGCTTAACCCATGCAACGTTATATCATAATAAATCAAACTTAGTATTAGAAATGTATTAATATATGATGTCTAAAACCGACATTATAATTATTAAAACATGGGGAAATCCTCATAGCGCTGCTGGGAGGGGTGACGGAACCTAACATCAGACTAAAACGGATGGAGTCCCTGATAGAGGCTCCTGTGCCAATAATGCGCGAGTACCAGACCGGTGTTCCGTTTGACACTCAGTCGCGTCCATTTATCGTTATCGTTATCGTTTCATTGTATCTCCCAACTTTTGGTAGACTCAAGTGGAAGGCAAAGCCGACTTGTGGTCCATGCCTTCGTGTTTCACGTTGCAACATTCGTACGTGCAAAGCCACACGCGTTCACGATGGATCGAACGAAGTTAATAGTTCCTCCTAGATATAATAGGCCTTTCGTACAAGCTTCACCTTTCATGCTTGTTGTAATATATTATATCAAGTACATGCGCAAAGCTTTATATGTTAACAATAATAAAAAAAAGTTTATAACTAACGCGTTAAGCGTGGGTGTGGAGCGAATTTTTTTCCCTAAGGACGGCAAACAATTTTGGTAGTATTTTATTTGCACAAAATGTTTTACACAGCTTCGGACATTTAAATGCAGCTTTATTAATTTTCAGTTAGTTTAATTGTGAGGCATCGTGTTTGTACCTCACCGTCTATAAACTAAGTTTATAATATGATAACTATATAAACAATTACACAATTAATAACGAGTATACGAAATCCATTGGAATTTATGAATAATTTTTGTAAATGTATAATCTTTCTTTGTTAGAGATTGTAGAGAAAGTACTGCTCCCTTGCTCAAATTCTCCCTTTTTCATTATTTGTTGACGACAATAAACAAAACTTGTATAGTTCTAAATACGGAATACTTACAATATTCTCTCCTCCTGGCTAAATTCTGTTTTTCCTTCTTCAAAAGGTTATTTCTAATATCTCAGTTACAATATAATATTTAATATACATATAATGTAATAGTAAACTAAAAGTATCACGATGGTGGTCGTTGTTTATAGTGTTGAATAACAAAGCAACCACGTGGAGTGTTGCATCTTCGAATTTATTTTGATAAATATACAATCCTTACAGTATACGAAACTAAAGCTACATTATGTTGTTACGACGTTCCCATCGAGCCGAACGAAATGATATTTGGCGTTTGAGATCATTCCTTAGATCACATTATATTACGCATGTATTTAACAACTATCACTTTAACGATAATAGTAGCAACATAAAAAAGTTTGTTTCCTGTCGATAACAACCAATATAGTAATAATAACTGGCGTTATATCGCAGTTTGATATATCACGTTATATCTCTAAATTATGTCACAGTTAAAATGAACTTGTGTTCACAACTATACCAAATGTTGGATTATTTCAATATGTCAACGTATGAACAAAAATGAATCTTGTGTTAAATGCCAATTTCGTTTCGGTACTATAATATCTTCGATAATTTGTATGTACCTTGTTACGCACATCGACGTTTATTGTTGGATCTTTATTTGCAGAGTATTTAATTTCGTTCGAAGTCACCGAAAATTCGTAAATAATTATGTTCTGGCGATAAATCTTGAATATCGACGAATATCGAGTCGACTCTAATTTTCTTCGAATCCACAAATACTTTTTCCGTTTGATCCGTTTCAAATTTCACGGCTACCGGTGTCAAACGTGTTTGGACTGACGATATCCATTTTGAATAGCTCCATAAAGACTTGGTCCATAAAGTTTCAGGGCACGTCCGCCATAACGTACCGTTTAATAAATTACTATTTGACGTTCCGTACATGGCGAAAGCGACGATGCTTGATATCCCATACTTATTATTCAATGATTAACACCAGACCAAAGCTTCCAATGAAAAATGATAATGATTCATCGTACGATTATTCCTTGTTCAACAGGAAACCCGTTATCGACAGGAAACCTAACTTTAAGGAAAACCTTTTGTGGGCGCGATCTATCTGGTCGTCAAGGATGAAATTCGTTGAAAAAAAGACAAAGTTGATTGATAAGTTAGAAATATAAGGAATTATTTTATTCATCAAAGTATGCACCCATATTAATTGTGCAATGTCAAATAATAAGCTGTAGAAGTTGGCAATATTACTATTTACATGTTTCATGCCTGTCAATCTGGTAATTGCGAATATTCTTAAATATTAAATATTGTATATAAAAAAAGGAAATACACGAAAATCCAGGAGCAATAATTGAGAATGTTCGATGAGTGAATGTATAAAAGGATGCGTGTACGGAGTCAATTTTTAAGTTTGAATTGAAGAGAAGCAATACTGTGTTCAATTAAATTCCCACTCAATTACAATTACGCTTGCTCTCGAGAAACTTTTGTTAAAGTACAGTCTTGTTAAATGAATCGTTCTATCGTTACTAGACACAAAACGATTTAGTCCTTTGGATTTTAATTATTACCGACGTATACGAGCTAATCTTCTTTCTCTAAACGATAGTTATGCAATACATGCACAACTTGATGTGATCTAAGAGATGATCTGAAGCGCTAAATATTATATCGCTTGACGCGATGGGAATGTCGTAACGACACAATATACCTTTAATTTCGTATCCTCTAATATAAAAATAAATTCGAAGATGCAACACACTCCACGTGTACTTTCACACGCTAAGATTTTGTTATTTCTGAATTCTTATTGTTCATTTATTGATTTGTGTACGGAAGTAATAAAAAATACTATTTGAAATAACGACGACATGCTTAATTAAAGGAAATACAGAAACTAAAACACGGAAATAGAAAGACGGTATCTGTACATAATTAAATAAATAAATAAATAAATAAATAAATAAATAAATAAATAAATAAATAAATAAATAAATGAATAAATAAATATATATATATATATATATATATATATATATATATATATATATATATATATATATATATATATATAATAACAGATATATATTTCTGTACGCACGTGTTCAAAACAAAGGTAGCAATCCTTCATGCAACTTTCTTCTTTCATTCCTCCATCGCATTAACTTATACGATATTGCCTGGCCTATTCGTATATGTCAATGTACGCGCTGTTTTTGATATTCCGCCCATCCGTTCATTTTTGGACACCACAAAAAACCAACCAATTAATTTAAGATTTATATCAGGGAGAAAAAACTATACAACACATAAACACTGAAGCCCAAGAGTGAAAAACTCGACGAGAGCTTAAGCAAACCAAACGACTCTGCAAAAATACAAACAGAAACCATGTTATATTAAGCGTTTATATAACTTGTATGTAATGTAACCCTTGGCATTCTAAATAAGTGCAATTTAAAGAAAAAAAAGTATAAAAAAATTCTTATATGTCTATTGTTTATACAGAGTATTCAGCAGGTTACCAAGAAAACTGACGTTTACTTTTAAAATACATAGCTTTTCCTTAATTAATCAAATACAGCCTCGTTTACTGCCTCGTCAGCCGATTCCTTATTTTTCTCAATTAATTACTCTAAATACGATTAACATACTCCTTTATTTTCCTATCTTTTCTGATTTAGTATTATTTTCTTACCCTCCTCCAACTGTAAAATAGTCTTACACTTTTTTGAATGAAGTGTATGGTATTTACTTTCACCATTATAAGTGAAATTGAAGTTGATTGTTTCGATTTATTTAAGAATAGTGATTCCTTTTTCATTACGTCCTTCCTTATAGCTTCCTCAGACATATTTTAATTCCAATTCCGCTATTTTTTTATTTAGTTCTAAGCGTAATTCATAGATAATAATATACTCGAATTCATTTGTTTCGGAAGTAATATTTTTCATCTGTTGGCATTTGCCAACGTTTATGAGATCTATACGTTCAAAAGAGTTTTCATATCTCAATTGTCGTAAAGATAGTTTTTCTATCACAAAGATGTACTTATAGAAACAACAGAATCTTAACTATGCATTTGTAAGCAAAGATCAATATAGTAGTAGCAATTCTTTGCAAATATTTCAAAGACTGTAAGAGACTGCTACAATAATTAAGTCGTTAGAAAAAGTTATTCAAAGTTATGTTCTTAACATTACATTTTAAAGTCAAGGAACTGACTCTACTTTACTAAATAATTACTAAATATTTAAATCAAGATTAGTTAAAAATTATATGATAATACATAATTACAACAATACATATGATTATGGTCAAGGTATGCTTATATTTGAAGCCTATAGATCACATATTTTAGACTTTCTCATAATATTCATCTTAAGCATGCGATGTGTATGATCAACTTTTATTAATAAAGATTATGGACGTTACAACACTGGGCATATATGCAGGTCATCTCAGTTAATCGATATGGAAATACATTCGACACCATATGGTTGGATGGATTATTTTATAAATTAATAAAAAGAAATTTCCGCAACACCTGATTAAAATGCTATGGACTATATGACATATGACGTGATCACGAGCATTCACGATTGAAGCAGGCTTCGATAAGGAGCGGTCAACTCACCGATATTATTCGACATCTACGTCAGCGATTTATCAATAATGTTTCGACTAGATTCAAGAAAAGACAGTAGAGTAACAGCCTTTGCGGATGACCTAGACCACCGCAAAGATCCAGTAACGATAAAAGTCGCTCTACAAACCCTATTTAATGAAATATAAAACTGCCTAAACACATGGAGACTCAAAATCGACGTGTAAAAATGTGAAAAAATACATCTAACTCTTTTTTTACACGGTTCTTATTACCCTATTTTGAAATGGCAAGTTTCACCAATAAGAACAAATACAATTTTTTACACGAATTCTTTGTTCTAGCACGAAACCGAAAAGAAATTTGAAAAAAGAAGGTGAAGTTCGACTATTAACGACTAATTTAATTCGCGAAAGGGTTATAAATCTCAGCTTGACCGCGGTTACTCGCGACGCTGTCCGCCAACTTAATATTGAACTGCTTGTTCTAATTGAATATTCGTTCGTTTATGTTTGTTTCACATATTGGACTGACCCTTAAGGAATACCTTGTTTACAACATGCGATTACTACCGACGACATCGAAATGAGATATTCTAATGACCATTTGTGTCGAAGGTCACGAGAGTTTACGAAATTACTTAAAACGTCTTAATCTCAAAAATATCCTTTTCATCACGAACGTGTAACAAACAAGGCCTTCGAAGATTCCACTTTTTATTGTTCCGTCGATCGGAACACTCTTTCATATTGAACATGGAAGAAGAGAGTGAGAGATAGAATACAAGTAAAGGAAAAAGAAATTCTTAATATTATTTTTATACGAC
Source organism: Xylocopa sonorina (assembly GCF_050948175.1). Classification (NCBI taxonomy): domain Eukaryota; kingdom Metazoa; phylum Arthropoda; class Insecta; order Hymenoptera; family Apidae; genus Xylocopa; species Xylocopa sonorina. The sequence continues at coordinate 1,521,008 of NC_135206.1, read as the reverse complement.
CATAAATAAATAATGCTAAGTTTTTTACAAATAGGTGTATATAATAGTATGAAAATCGCGCAGCGGCACAAAGAGAAAAACAGAAGATAAACGAACCTTTAGCCCTACTATGGCTCGCTGCTGTAATTACAAGCACACATATACATGTTAGTTCATATACGTTCCAACAAAAACAAGTTTGCTGCGTTTCTATTGTTGGAAACGCACAGGAGGACATACCTGATGTTTTAAGGTTAGTGAAACGGTTCGTGTAGAATTTTGGTATTATATTTTGCTCGAAAAGAGATTTACAAAACAGCAAAATCGTTTCGAACTTATTTACGTATATGTACGTGTATAGTATGATAGATATACCAATTAAAAATTTCAGACACTGTATATTTCCTGTATCTATTGCTGTATATAAACTTGCGAGCTACACTCGTAATATGATTGTAATATATGGTATAGAAACAGCTGCGAGTACAGCTAATCATATGATGCGAATGGACTAATAATCCTATATCGTTTAATATTTTTAAGAAATAAAGCTGCAATCTCCTTTTAGTTCTGTTCGCAATTCAGTTTTCGGATTAATTTGCATTTCTCTAATTTTAAGTCATTCTACGCGTTTTCTATAGGATTGAAATTCTGAGATTATGGAAATGGATGGAAAACTTTCAAACGATCATGTATATATATTCCTAAGCAATTCTTGTCTTCTGCTTAGTTAAATTTTTACTTACTTACTTAAATTTTTGGTAAATTATTGTTGGTTATTTTGAGTGTTTTTGTTGTTTTTCGTTGGGAACCAAATACAAAAATTAGTCTCTTATCCTCGAATGAGAAGAGATGGCATTTCTTTCCGCATGTATATTTCTAAAGTCTGTTTATACATATAAAATGCGATCTGTTGTACATATAAAAGGTCATCGGCTCTATACGTTCTAACTTTAGTTCAGTTCTCTGGAAAGAGTGAAAGGCAAAGGTCACTTCCAGTGCGTGGAAATAAAAATTAGTTTTACAGTAAATAAATCGCTATTAGTTATTTATAAAACACATTTCCAACAGTTTTAATTGTAAATTTATGATAACGCGTTCCGATAAGTAAAGATATGACTTCACTTGAGCTTGGTAGAAACGCAACAAAGTTTACCTTAAGAAGAACAAAGAAAATAAGCATATACTTGGCAGCATACATAGACAGCTGTTCAGCAGAGATTACAATACAGTCGAGGGCATGGTAAATTAAACTTTTCAAACAATTATTTTCTAGATTCAGGTAGACGAAATGCATGCTCGTGTAATTACAAAACCTTTATATTTTACCCTTTAGCTTTTAAATTTGTTGATTACAGATCTTCATTTATGAACGAAAAATCTATTCTTGTTAGCGAAAACAATATCTTTCCATCAATTCTGGGATTTCTAATGAACTCATTGACAAAAGTCTATTTTTATCTTCCATCTATTTCGTTTACCTTGGGTTAATCAATCAGTTTTACTCATTACTCTATGCATTGTTCCAGCACTGTTTCTTCCTCATTTTCACGATGGATTTCTGAAACTAATTCTGAAGTATTTACACTCAGATATTTTTCCATTTTCTGCTTATTATTTTTTCCCCTTTTTATTCGAAATTAGAGACGGTTTCATTTATTAAATTTAATCCGGCTTTCTTTCTAATAATATTCATAACTATAACCTCTTTCGTTTCTAATAATACAAATCTAATAGTACAAATCTGTGACGACTTTTACCTTCTTCTCTATGATAAATTACAAGTTGTCTTTAGTCAAAACGATTATTCCCTTTCTGGATTAAATCTGAGATGTTAACGCTCCGAAATACAATTTGTTATGTCCCGTGATTTTCGTAGTATTTTATTTGAAAAAAATTTATAATAAATGTTTTACATCAACGTTTCAAACAGCATTGCTGATTAGTACATTTCATGTGTTCACGATCGTATGTTAACAGTAGTAAACAAAATTTATTGATAATACGTTAAGCATGAGTGCAAAGGAAATTTTTTTCTCCAAGCACGGTAAACTATTTTAGTAATATTTTATTTGAAAAAAATTTATAATAAATGTTTTACATAGCTTCAAACATCTAAATACAGTTTTATTAATTTTAAGTTAGTTAAATTACGAGGCATCATGTTTATACTTCATGGTCTATTAACTAAATTTGTTAAAATAAGACGATTCAGTGATGCAAAGGTAGTCAAAATAGAGCAGCCAGTGAGGCATTAATCCTCTAGGCTTTTTCCTCAACTTGCGTAATTTACCTTATATCGTTACGCTTGTCAATTGGAGGACGCGGTGCCCACTCTGTCCCTACTTTCAGTTACGATGGGAAGCAGCGCGATTCGCTGGTTGTTCGTCGGTTGGTTCGCCTTAGTAACCGACGCGATAAGGTGGTAGATGCTGTAACAACGAGGCTCGATATTCGCTAGCCTTTTCTCGAGTTTTTGTTAATTACGATGCTTTAATACGTTTACGACCGACCACAGAAATCTTCATGTTTAGCCGTTCGAATAATATTAAAAAAAAGAAAAGAAACATCGTGCATTTTTTACTTTATTAAAAACTGCTCAAATATAACTATAATAAACCAATTTTTTTGCAGTAATGTCATTTGAGTTGAAAGTATACCGTATGCCCAGTGCTACGTGAAAAAATGAAGATCAAATACCCGGTTATCAACGATACGATTGATATTATAATACAGACATGCAGTTACTCCATAATAGTTTAGTGTTTATCCAAAATACGCGGTAACCTTATAATATTGTAGAGTTCATGTAAACATGTGATACTACTGTAGCGTTCTAGATCGATATGTGGTGATTCTATGTATAATTTTGTAGCGTTTATACGAACATGTTGTAAAAGTACATTATAATACTGTAACGCTCGTACAAACATATGTGTGTACATATAATAACTCTATAATACTGTCGAATTTATTCAATATTTTATCATCCATACTATATTAGCACTTGTGGAACACAACATGTGCTACATAATGTGCCTTAAATGTCACCAACCTTTACATGAAAGTCCCATATTTCGAATCATTTTGCTCCAGTTTATTATCGTTTCGAAAATTGGCGATTGGTTTGTGTAAAATTAAGACAATACTAACAGACAGTAATAAATTCGAGTATATATGTATGTATGTCTGTATATATATATGTATGCTAGACTTTCAGCATTTGTTCAAGCGTGAGCAAATTAATGTTAAATGGGAATGAAGTCTTTCTTGTATGCTCACTTAGCACGTAAACGTTAATGACCAGTGAATAGTTAAGTGTGGATGATGGAAAATATATCAGAACGATTGAAAACGGAAAATAGACTTTATTTAATGTTAAACGATATTTCAGATAGTGTTGCGTTACAGAAATTACGAGAATCTGATATTTGCTTCGAGCATATTGTTTGATGAGGGGCGTAAATCTTCGTCACGAACTATTTTGTCACCGTTTCAACGTGCACCTTAACACTTGTTGCGGTAGTAGAGAGATATGTAGGTTTTGGATTAAACACAGTTACTTAACAAATAACAATTATATTATCATCATAATGAATTCACGTGAAGGAATGGTCAAGGCTGTGGCAAGTAGATGAGACGCTATTGGCGGGAAATTCGTAAACTTGATTTCTCAGCAACTGAAAGAAAACGAAAAAGTCGGCGAATGGAGCAGACTGTAAAACAATAAAAATGTAAGATATACGGCATATGCAATTTAAAGAGTCATTACTTGATCTTAATTTTGTGATTTATGATAAAAAGACATTTTACTGTTTTACGGGTTTGTTACTGCTATGTGTCGGTCAGAGTTTTTGCAGTAGGACGTAAATAAAAAAAATAATACACGAGGTAAAAAAATAATACACGAGGTAAAAAAATAATTGCGTCGAACAGAATGAACGTTTTTATAAACGAGTACAAATGATTTTTTGATAAAAGCGATAAATACACTATGCATTGTAAATGTAAATGCGTCTTGGACAGGTCGTGTCGTTCGAAATAGGATCTTCGTATGTCCCTAATTAGAATTATCTTCTTTTTGCAGAGCGCAACATTCGTCGAACAATTTGAAGAACGTGTACAGTTAGGTAGAGCATAGATATGTATATATTTTATTATACTTATATTTTTGTACAATAATATAATATAAAGATAATTATATAATGTTATAATGGTCTTTGGTAAGTACTTAGATATTTTCTTTGGTTAGTCTCTGTTTGTCTTAATTGCAGCATCGACTCTTCTTATTTATTATGCAGCTTTCGATTAATTATTAATAGCTTCCATTGGAATTTTCCGTCATTCTGTTTTGTTCTGTCTGAATAATACCAAATATGTTGAATAATATTTAAGTCAGAACTTTGAACTGACCAGTTCAGAACTTTTAATATTTCTATATCTTTTCTAACTCTTGCAAATAACTTTTCGTGGTTCGTGCTGTGTGTTTGGGGTCATTATCAAGCTGAAACAGGATCTACAGCATGGTAGTTAGTAAGCGTCATTGACATTGATTGATTTAAATATAGAACAAATGTCAGGCGGTGATCAGGAGTTTTGCAGAGTACTGTATATTCCATATTTTACCATTTTGTTCGTAGATCGTGTTGCTAAAACGTTTGGTATGAATATATTTGACAATTTTGTTTATGTCGGATTCGTGAATGGATGTTAACAGTTGGTAGTTTATCTTGAACATTCTTTACGCTTTCTTGCCAATTCTTTTAGCACGTTTGTCTTTTCAACCTGAGACCATTACGACAATATTTCTATATTCCAAAAATAGGAGTTCCTAAGCTTGGACATACAGACTGTGACGTGGTGACGTCACAAGGTTCGTACCACCTTGGCGCGCCGATTTCCACCCACGTTCGGAGAGATTTTGCTAAAATTGCGATAGCGATAGACTATGAGTTTGCGGCGTTGTAACCCCTTTTTTGAGTCCCCTTGCCCGCCCCTTCACCCTATTTCGGTAAAAATGAGAAAGGCTACCGAACACGACGTCCCAGCGAAGAAGGAGGAAAACCCGTCCCAGGAAGGGCTGTGCGTTGAAGCGGCATGAGGAGGCTCGACATTGGAGAAAAGTGAAGCACTATCGGCCATGGAGATATGCCCCCGGACGGATGAAAACGCAGCAATGTCCTGCATCGTTTCAGACCGTCACTCAGCCGTTCCAGATAGAGAGGAAGAGCACTCCATAGGGTGCGGGAGGAATCACACCTTCCTCCAAGCCCCTAGAGAGAAGAAAAGCGCGACGCAATTAAAGGAATCGAGAAGATTCGAGAGTCATCCGTCGCCTCGGAATGGATAATCGCCGAGATCCACCGATCGATGCTCCGAACAATGCTGAAAGGCACTACTTCCTTCGATAAATCGAAGAACCACACCAAAGATGACTTAACGGGCGAGAGAGAGAGAGAGAGAGAAAGAGAGAGAGAGAGAGAGAGAGAGTTTTAGAATTATGTACTGCAAAGTACATAATTAAGATAATTTCTAAGAAAATTTTATTTGTAGTAAAGATTTAGGATTGTTTATAACAAAAGTTTAGGATTATTTCCAGCGAAATTTTAAAATCATTTGTAGCAAAGCTTTCGGATCATTTCTAGTGAAATTTTAGAATTATTTATAGTGAAGTTTGAGGAATATAGGTACAAACCGTTACAAATTCCAAAACAACCTTTAAGACTCTAATACCTATACTTAGAAAAATTCAAGTAATAACGGAAAAGGTAAGTAATATTTGAAAGTCCTTAAAAGTGGATAATTAATTGTTTCCGTACCATAAACTTTGTTCTGTAATTAGGAGGCCGACCATTTTCGCGACGCGACACTTACGTTGAACACATTGCTCGTAACGTGTGTATATATGATCGATAAAGTTTAATCGATAAACAACTCGTGGTTTCTTCACCACGACAATGCATTTTGTACGTGACTATTTGACCAAAACAAAGTTAATACAGTTTTACAAGCTCCGTATTCACCTGACAAGACCCCGTGTAATTGTTTCCTGTACCCATGGCTCAATTTACCACTTCGTGGAAAGTGTTTACAACGATTCGAGAGATAAAGGAGAATTCGCAGAAGGAGCTGAAGGCGATTTTAAAGTCGGCCTATTAAAAGTGCTTTGAAGATTGAAAGAAGCGAGGGAATATGTGTATTGCTTGCGATGGAGATTAATTTGAAGGAAATAAAATAAGAAATATCAATGAATAATTGAACCGTTTTCATTTTACTGACAAATTCTGGATACTCTTTGATCATAACGTATCATTCAAGATCTGTGGTCAATTGAAAAACAGGGCTCACAGGCTGTACCATATTTGCTTCATCTATGTGTTCCGTTTCCATCTGCGCCATACTATGATTTTTGTTTAAATTGAAAGATTGCTGCTTTGTGGGGTATCCTCCAAGTATATTTATAATACTTAAACAGTATTTAACAATATTTTGAAATTAGTAATACAATATATAATTATTCCATATCTTTATTTTTTTGTTATTTGATATAAATTTATACACTTATATCTAGATATCTATTGTACATTTTTATTCATCTATTTAATTAGTTTAATTAAAGATCGTAGAAGATCAAGCTTTGCTCGGTATACTCTGTTTCCAAAGTCAGATTAAATGGCCTGTTTGTTTTGTTTTGAAAAAAAACCCATTTGCATTGTTATAGTTTTGACACCTGTGAATGTATTTATATTCCTAGGTCCACCGACGAGGAGGTGATTGCACATGGATGAAAAGTACCGAGAACTGTCTCTATTTTAATATAAAACCGGAGTCCACAATACATTTTCTAAAATTAATTAAATATTTGTAAAAATTGCTGTATGAACTTTAAGAATCGCCAAATTAAGGAAAGGAAAAAAATATCATTTTCATACCCAAAGAGAAACTTCTAAAATGACTCTATTAACACTTTAAGAAAGTGTAAATGTTTCGCAAAAGAATATACGATACGATATACTAAACTCTACTGAACTTCAACTTTTCAATGACTCGAAACTTAGAAAAAACCAGAGAAAAATTATGATAAAAAGAGCAATTAAACCTACGCCACGAACTCACGTGGATAAAGTGATTCCACGTAAGCAATATCTCTTTCTTTTTAAATAAAAAACAGTGATAACTAGATTACTAAATAGAAAAATACTGAAAATATAAAATGAGCGTGAAAATAACTGAAAAATAACTTTAACTTGTAAAAATACTATAGACACTGTAAGAGGTTGAGAAAAATGGAACAATAACTCGATGGCTCAATGTCTACTGGGTGTATTTTTCCCTTTGAATGCCGGGAGCCGATATATCGGCTCCTGCTACACTGGCGAGAAGTGCCAGAGCCGATATATCGGCCCGCGCCTCGTAGCGCTTTACTATTCGCATTGCGGGAGAACTCTATCTCAAAATAAATTTGTAATACATTATAAATGATGTAATTTCATAATGAGAGTATTAAAAAAAATAGTTTTTCGTTTTATTACTGGTTTACCCGAAGGTTCGTACAGGCACAGTATACAGTAGCGCAACTGGCACGATTTTGTGTTACAAAATTTAATGCGCCAGTCATTGTGCCAGTCGCAGTGCCATCTGAACTTCTGCCTCACTTGCTCTTTAGTTTTTCTTTCTCTCTTTCTTAGCAAACAAAAAGACGATTGAATATCTAACCAAACCTGAAGCTGAATTTGGAGGGAATTCAATATCTGTTGAAAGCTGCTTGAAAGCATTGAAGCACGTTCGAGCTATTTCGAAGATTTTAGGAGAAAAAGGAAAGAGAGCGAAAAAGAATCAATTTAAAATAATTGTTAATTTCTAAAAGTATTTTGATAAATAATTTAAGGGAATTGTTAATTTATATAAATATTTTATATTGTTTTGTAATTTTCTATAATACATATTCATTGTTGTAGTATTACATATGCAGAAGGGGCTATAAGAATTGAAGAATTTTTCATTATATTTTCTCTTGTTTATCTTGTATAATATTTATGTTCTTACATTTTTATAGTCATAGTAACATGTGTATTTTATATTTTTTCGATTTTTGCTTTCTTTCCTTGTTTTTCAGTGTATTAGAAATAATACATTTATTATTTTTATTAAATTTTGATTAACTAAACGTAAAAATAAGTTGGGCAAATAGAGAGTAAAAAAATGCAAGTGAGATTGAAATCCAGGTGGCACTGCGATTTGGATTCTTCTGTCGCGCATGCGCACTCAATTTTATGGTACACCGACATCAAAGGTGCCGACAGAGAGTTTCGCTACTGTATACTGTGGTACAGGAATGCCTTCTTAAGCCATTCGTACTAGCCTCGAGGACAACCCTCAACGTCATGGCTCATTCGTATGTTTAGGCAAGGCCCCGGGGAGGGGCGATGCCGCAAGGAAATGTCCACGGCCCTCGTCGACCGCCTGTTACCCGATATTTCTTACAACACATTGATAAAAATGAATTTATACAATCTCTATCAGAACTTTACTTGAAGCGGAGAACGTCAGTCGAGACAAATCCAGATGTCAATAATTTATAAGAAAACCAGCGCGCGCAATATCTTACAACTTTAGTGAAAATTGAGGTCCCCCCTGTATTTACCAGGGCAATTAGTAAGCATTCGACAATCCCCTTTCCACAGAGAAATGAACACCCAATTAAATTCGATGAGCTGTCGGCTGAATCCATCTCGAGGACCAATCAATGAGGACTATCCACCACTTGTTCCCAAAGGAACATCGAAGAAGGTACCGTGCGTCGTTCTTCATTTCGAGACAGGCCGCCGATAAGTACAGTTTACGAAGCTGTGAGTGTTAAGTGCTTTGCAAATAGGAAACTCTGAGTGAGTACTTTCTTCGATTCTGTTTTTTTTCCTTCTTTCTGTTCTTTCGATCTTTGGCTTATAATCTAGAGCGTTGATTTTTTGTGCAAATAGCGATAATTCATAATTTATGGATTTCAGGACCACGTATACCAGTCCATTACGTAATCACTTACGACGCGTGAAAAAGCTAGCTTGTGTATCGTATTATTAGGCTATTAAGCTAATTTGTTAGCGTCTACTTCTAATTTTATCGTTTTACGTACGTATCAATGTACAATGAAATATATCTTCATATATTTTATATGCAGCGCGGGATATTAATTCGAATGTTGTCGAATTCGAGAACATTCATAATATTCATGGTAACGGTATTACGTTAATACGTGATTCCGGACGGATATGGATAAAACATATCGTAGGAATATACCAAGAAAACGTCGAATTTGAGAACATTCGTAATATACATGGTAACGATCTGTGTAATAGTATTACGTTGATACGTGACTCTTGTTCGCTTTGTTTTTCGTCCTTCGCCTGTTTTCTGTGAACATCTCAGGTGTACGCCTCTGCCGAATAAATGCGTTGCAAAAGTAATTTAAACGTTACGATATTGTACTTATATAACGTTACATTAATGTGTTTCGTGCAGGATGAATTTTTAGATATAATACTTTCCACGTTTCACAGTTAGATAGTTTTGCTTCTGAAATATACTTTGCAATTTTTCCAATATTATAAAGATCATATGTATCAGGGAAAGCGTGTAGAGTTTAAGATGCACGATGCAACAATGCAATAAATTTAATATGGAGGGTATACTTGTGGGGTGTACGTGTTAACAATGTTGAAGGAATTCCACATACTTATACATTACATCATCTGCATATAATATAGCATAATTATTCAATTTTTAACATACTGATAATTACTTTTTCATACACGTAAACAATATTTTAAACTAATAATATAATAATATAATAATAATAATAATAAAATAGTAGGGTTTGTTACGACAAACGAGTATTATGACGAATAATTTCTTTACGATTAGCATTCTATAATGAACGAATATGCTTTAATGAAATACATAGGCTCTTTTATTACGATGAAGACACAATTGATGGTACAATTATATTAATAATAGCTGTCAATAGTAATATTAGAATATTACTCGTCATCTTTTGTTTTTATTTATTCCTGTTTTACGGTGTTTTTGCGTGTACAGTCGAACCTGCTTTTGTACGATAAATAGAGACCGAATAAAAGAAACAGCACAAACAAAATATTCAGAAACTTAATAAATAGCTATAACAAATAATTTTTTGCAACATATTGAAAAAAATTTTTTTATGCGATGGAAAGAGACTGTATAAAAAAAAAGTTTCACGTAAGAAATATGTCAAAGATTTACGAAATAACGGGAAAGTGCCTTCCAAACAAAATAGATAATTGTATTACACATGGAAACATTTAAAGACAATTTAATTTCTTATTTTAAACATAGAAAAATTTTCAAACTGCGCATAATTTAATATTAACTATCTGTTAATTTATAATCGAGTCAGTTCCTCAATGGTTATTGAACGAGTGTGGAAGACATATTTTTTAAACGTTTTTAGAATGCAATTACTGGATATGTCTAGTTAATTATTTTCTTACATACATGTGAATACAAGAACATGTAATCTATACATATATTTTACTCTAAAAGAATTACTCAACTCTTTATTTAAAATAAAAATGGATTCTACGTTGATTTTTTAACAAGAAATGTTACTTACTTTACTGTAATTGTATCGCAATTAATAATTAAAGTCTTTTTATAAATGTATTTTATTTTCAAAATTGCTAGAGTTGCATACAATGTCTCATAGAAGATCGTCTTCTGAAGCAGGTATTAGAAGATATACAAGGCTTTAAGTATCTCACTATAAGATCAACTTATATGTTAAACATACAAGGTGTTCTATAAAGTGACTTATAGCATTGCTTTCTTGACTTGTAGATTATGTATCTCATTATCAGTTTCAAATGTTTATGTTTGTTGATATAAAAAAATTTCCTTGTTTTTTGTTTTTCTTTTTGTTGAACTTTCTTGTTTTTTTCATTCATGTCTGTTTTTTAAATCTCTAATGGGCAGATTGAGAATATATGTAATATAATAAGTAATTAATGTTAATAATAAAAGAAGTAAATTGCAATTTTTTTTATATACTTTTAACTGTAATTCTAGCAGTATATGTCGAAAATATAAATTTTAATATCACTTAGAGTACTGTTAATCGCCTACTAGAGAAATTCGAATATGACTCAAAGTTCTTACTAACTATACGTATTATTAACACGTTGAACTTTACGCTAATTTTATATTGATTGCCCGTGCCGCTAACACGAATGTTTTATTATGCGATTTCTATGTTTTACACTGCATTCATTTCTTTGCGCCATTGTAATAACGATAATAGTTATGAAAAATTTATAAGTATTGACATTTATACTAATTAAGTATTTCTACTAATATTGACGCTAGCGTCAAATTGAGTGCCGGTCAGGTATTCACGTTCTTCAAACTGCAGCGGGAAAATTCAGTTTTTTCGCGTGCTCTAGTTAATTTGATAGTTTACGAATGTTATTGATGGAAGAAACTGAATTTTGTAAATAAATGACGTACTGTCGTCTATCGCGTCTCTAAAATTGGAATCCCCTGATTCCAACGTTTATTTTTCTTCGAACTGTGATCACAAGTCTCCTACCTACAGTGTCACATAACTAAGATTACAGTTCATTAGGTTTCAGCTATTGTTTTTCTTAAACTGTGATCACTGTTTACCACTTGCAATGTATTAAATGATAATAGTGCATGCTGAGTTTGGTCTTTTGTAAGCAACTTATTAAGAGAAATTTAGAGTTCCCATTTCATAGATAAAAGATATAGAAATTCGAAAAAACTAATAGCTAATTATAATCTGAAATGTTTCAGGACTCTGGTATGAGAATTGATAGGCCTTGCAAGTGTTGTAATGGCTGCAGACAGACTACCTGGTGCGGAACAAGTAGTTACAGCATCTTGGCATAGAACTGCAAATTTTCATGACGTACAAACTGGAGAAATTATTCATACGTTACGTGAACACGATCAGGAACTTTCTCATGTATCAACACGTCACGAGCGAGGTCAGTAATTTCCAGGTGTGGGATTTTCGGGAGCCCATTCATTCAATTTCCGTTTCCCTAGCACATACCGAGTAAGTACATTCATTATTGTATTCCAATTGTTTACGGTACACATGATGAAAGTGTAGTACTATTCTTGTTCAGCGCTTACAAGTTTGTATTTTGAGTTGACCTCGAACTACTTGTCTCAGGCGCTTCAAGCAGCAACCTAATGGCGCCTAAATATTGCTGAATATTGCTAGTAGCTTACTAATCTGTTTTTTGTCGACGCTTACCCAAACGATAGTCTATTAATCAGCCTTCAGTTCCGACACTTATCCGTTTATTTCGAAAGTGGTACAAGTTCATTTATGTTAAAAGAGAGATATTTAAAAATATTGGTAACTATAATAACATGGTAACAGAATGGTTTTGTGTTTCTAAGGGTATATAATTTATCCACTCAATTAGCATTTGTTGCTATATTGAGGTTTGTGGCTAATGAGTAATTCTCTTTTCCAATAAGAAATTAATATATATTGTAGAAAAAGAAACCAAAACTTTCTTATAATATACTCTTTCTCGCGATGCATATTCTCGAAACAAAATGTTTTTCTCCTCGCAATCTTATACTTTCATCTTTCCTCTATACAGATAGATAGCGCTTGAAACCTTTTGATTCTAATGGTACCAACGGCATAAATGTTTATTTCTTTTGGTTTTAGAAGCAAAGTGTATGATAAAAAGTAATTGTCGATATGTGTATATGTAGAATTGTAGAGTTTCGCGAAAACAAGCGTAATTGTAATTGAGTGGAAACTTTATTGAACACAGTACTGCTTCTATTGGATATGGGTGAAAAAAAGAAATTTAAAGTCCGATATTTTATTTAACTACATATTTTTATTAATACGCTTTAGAGACCGTCTTTATACTTCGAGAACTATATGAATTGTTAGAACACTCCACAGAAAATCTGGGTTCCTCCCTCTTAAGAAAAAATAACCACGCAAAGTCTGTATGTGCTTTTTCTCATGCGCTTCAGTCTAAACTGATTGGGGACCTCTCGAACCGATAAATTTCTTCTCCTGTTTATATACAGGATTCTATTTCTTAATAGAATATTAAAAAAAAAATTATTTTCACAAGAGAAAAACACTCGAATGAAGAAAAACACGTTTGGAGTCCGCTCCCTCACCAAGACTTACGAGCACTAGTTTCTAAATACCTAAATTAATTCTCGAAATTTTGTTTTATATGAACCTAACCAAACTGATAGACCAAATAAAAAAAAAATTATATCTACATGGTAAAAACGCCTTTATGTAGAGAAGCGCGTTGGAGCTAGAATACATGTTGGTTTCGCTTTTAATGCTTGAATTAATCTTGGAAATCTTGCATTACTCGCATTCAACTAATATTGCTTTACACTATTGGTTGAGGTAGATTTGATAAAAGTATTACAGCATTAGTTTCTTAAACCCTTGAATTATCTCGGAAGTTTCGCTTTATATAATATTTAAGTAATTCATTCCTTAGATTTCAGGAGATAGATCTGATAAGAAATCGTTTTTACATAATAAAACCACTTGTACGTAGAAGATCTTGACAGATTCCGTTACCATGTTAGGGTACATGATAGGTAGTATTAAAAACCGTTGAACTAAGTTTGGAATTCTCGTTTTATTAATACATAAATAATACCACTCTGCACGATTTTACAAGGCAGATCTGATAAAAAATTATTTATTATAAAAATAAAACCACTCGAACGTAGAGAAGTTCGACGGAACTCGCTAACGCACTAGAATATAAGAGCGATAGTTTCTAGATCTTCGAATTAACTTGGAAAATTTTTTTTTTTTTTAACAGCATGTAATTAGTAGAACCACTTGCATGTAGGGAAGCTCGACGGAGCTCGTTATCGCGATAGGATTCAAAAAGCATTAGTTTTCTGTTAAACCTCTGAATTAATCTCGGAAATGTAGTCTTACTCGCACGTAAATAAGATTACTCTTTACGAATATAAGAAGCAGATTGAATAAAAAATTGTTGTCACATGTTAAAATACTCGTTCGTAGAGAAACGCGCCAAAGTTTTGAACTCGCGCTATGACACACGAGCGTCAGTTACTAAATTTGTGTACTAAACCTTGAAATTTGTAGTAGTAAAGAAACTCGTCGTTTATTTATTTATTTACTTATTTATTATCTATTTATCTAATTGGTAAATTATAAATTAATTAAAACTTAAGCAATTTATCCTGGGGATGAGAGGCCAGGACAGGAGAGCTGATGGTATTGCAATCCGCTGGTTGTAGCACTCCCGAAGCGAGGATGGTGGAGAGTTTGAAAAAAAAAAGTTAGGTTAGGTTAGGTTAGGTTAGGAACCAGCAACCAGAATAACAACTCGTGAAGAGGAGACAAAAGTTTTTTTTAAGCGAAGAAAGCACATCTCAAGGTCTTCAGAGCAGAAACTGTGTTCGCGCTAGGGCAACAAGTGTATTGTAAGTACAGTAATGTAAAAGTAAAGCGACGGTTCATACGAATAATAAGTTGAGCAATTGTCTAGTTTCGTTGGTAATTTTCTGGGGGAGAATTGTGACTTCTGGTAACCCCCCAGAAGTACCTATACTCTTGCATTGCATACTGAGTCGAGGTTTTTTAAATTGAAACAAATTAAAGAAAACGGGCGAATGCGAAGATTAACCCTTTCAATACGGGTGCCGGATATATCCGGTGTCCACGTAGCAATCCGTGAGTGTAAATGACATCTACAGTTGGTCAGATTATATTTTATTAGGTTGGGGAATAAGCGTTTCGTAGCGTTTTTACCGAAGACTTTTATTTAAACGAGCTCGTGAGGCACGCAGGCTCCCAATTTTTCGGTAAATCCCATTGAATGAAGGTGATTGAGAATCGTTTTATGATCGCAGTTCATTTTTTCCGCCAATTCACGATTGATTTGGCGACCGTTCTCCTTCAAAAGTGATTTGAGACGTTCTTCATCGAATTTAGAGGGCCTTCCGCTGCGGGGCGTGTCATCGATGTCAAAGTCGCCATTTTTGAACTTTGCAAACCATTTCCGTGCTGTAGACTCGCCTATGACACCTTCTCCATACACGTCGCAAATGAAAAGCAAAGAAGAGCAGGTGTCGAAAATGTTGATTTTTGCCCCCTGGGTATACCATTTCTAAGCCTCAAAATTAATAAAAAATTAAATAACTCAAAAATACAATTAACATAGTTTTGTAGAGCAGAAAGAGTTCTATCGAATGAATACTTACCCTTTGCCAAACAGCAAACAAATCGTTGTAAAATAAAAGAAATATAAAAACGCTATGAACTTATTCCCCAACCTAATATTTTACCGACGTATTAGATGAAGGTCAGATTTAAAATATATTTTGCACATATGCATAAAACACCTTTGACTCTTCGATTTCTGAACAATCGTTTTCTACATTCGTATCTACGTTGATTAATTGATATTTCTGTGATAATAGAAATTATTCTAATAAAAAGTCTTTTTCTACATGAACTCCAAAGAAAACAACTACAGGTATAATCGTCGTCTAATTTCATTTGATTAATAAAACTTTAGGTTAAGCTTTGATCTGAAATTTGTTCGTAGATTTTTAAACATTTTTGGTCCTTTACAGAATGTTTAGTGCAAACAAAAGTAGCAGAAACGAAGTAATTGATTCGAAAAATGATGAGAATCGTGAAAATGAAAATAATTTCAATTGTCGCAAAAGGCGAAGAATAAATGTGATTTGCAGTAGTTCTGACTCAGAAACAGAATTGATGCCAGAATCTAATGGCATGAATTCTGAAATAACATGGACAAAAAATCATTTTTCACCAAAAATTTATAGTTTTAATTCAAAACATTCGGGAATTATCAAAGAGATACGCAGGTCATCACAATTCATTGATTATTTTCAATTATTTATGTCTGAAGAATTCGTAGATATAGTTGTAGACGAATCCAACTATTATTGGGCCCAACAAAACAATAACAATGTAAATAATCTGGAAATAACGACGCGAAACGAATTGTATTGTTTTTTAGCAATGTCCTTGCTGATGACGCGCAATAAAAAACTGTCGCTCAAGCAATACTGGAACACGGATGACAATCTACGCAGCGACATTTTTGGAAAGATGATGACTAGAGACAGGTACTTTCTCCTTCTTCGAATGCTGCATTTCTCCCATAAACTTAAATACATTGGCGACTGCCTGATAAAAATAAGAAAAATAGTTGATATACTGCGAAAATCATTCACTGCGGCGTTTCAGCCATACCAAAAACTATGTGTAGATGAAAGTTTGATGTTATACAAAGGCCGAATATGTTTCAAACAATATATTCCGACCAAAAAGGACTAGGTTTGGGATAAAATCATTCATTCTGTGTGATTGCAAAAACGGTTTTGTATCGACTAGTCTTGTCAAGGGCATTGGGAAATCTGGAGCGATAGTCTTGGAACTCTTGAAGCCATATTTAGGAAAGGACCATACGCTTTATGTAGACAACTTTTATTCACGTCCCTTGTTATTCAACCTATTACACGATAACCGCACAAATGCATGCGGGGCAGCAACAAGAAGACGGCAAGGAATGCCCAGGATTGATGATAAATTGAAGAAAGGAGAGGCGTCATTTCGTACTTCGAAAAACTTACTTGTAATAAAATGGGTTGATAAGAAGGAAGTACATATGATCTCAACTATGCATACTGCAGATTTCGTGACTGTATCTAAATATGGAGAAACACAGAATGTTCAAAAGCCTGTATGTATTGTAGACTATAATAATTCAATGCGTATGCAATATAGTTGATAAGGTAGACATTACAATGGTACCGAAAATTGATATCTGGCCACCTAATTGATATCTGTGTGTGGAACGTGTACTGTCTTTACAAGCACAAAAGAAGCGAAAACATATCCATGTCGCAGTTTCAATTGCAGTTAATAAAACAAATGTTTGATAAATATCATAATGATTATATAAATAATCAAAGACAAAAAATCGTTCACCCAATGCGACTATGGGAGAGACACTTCACTTCATTATATACCTCGAAAGAAAAGAACGGGAGTCGTCGATGCGTGCTTTGCAGTAAAAACGACAAACGATCTGATTCACGATATGAATGCAAAGACTGCAATGTTGGACTATGTGTGGATCCATGTTTTAAAATATATCACACACAAATAAATTATTAGCCGTCTTGTGTACAGTCTTACATCAACTAATAATATGTAAACAGTCATTTGTGTGTATAATTTTGTTTATAATCTTGTGTATAATCATATAATCTGAACATAATTTTTATAAACTTTACTCATATAATTTATAGAACCTTATATTACTATCTCTTAATATTAAAGTTTAAGCAACACTTGGAAAAAAGCATTGTTTTATTAAGCATAAATCATTATAAATATAAGGTTAGGAAAGTCTTCACACGAAGGAGGACTGACTAGGTGCTATGTGCGCGTTTTCAGCGGGACACCTCGTATAGTGAAAGGATTAAAGATGAATGAAAAGGATAGTGTTGGTGAGTTTTATCTCGACGACCTGTCAGATTGTCTTCACTGCTATTCAGCAAGTAGTACTGATGACGAAAGTGATAGCAGTATCACAGTATACAATAGCGAAGCTTTCTGTCGGCACCTTTGATGTCGGTGGCCCGAAAAATTGAGTACGCATGCGCGTCAGAAGAATCCAAATCGCAGTGCCACCTGGATTTCAATCTGACTTGCATTTTTTTACTCTCTATCTTCCCAACTTATTTTTACGTTTAGTTAATCAAAATTAAATAAAAATAATAAATGTATTATTTCTAATACACTGAAAAATAAGGAAAGAAAGCAAAAATCGAAAAAATATAAAATACACATGTTACTATGACTATAAAAATATAAGAAAATAAATATTATACAAGATAAACAAGAGAAAATATAATGAAAAATACAAAAAAAATATTATACATTGTATATTTTATTTTAAAATTTATTTTAAAAATTCGAATTGTTATATTCATCTTGTTTACTCGTGGTGACTGGTTTTTCCTTTCTTTCCTTCTCATGCAATCGCCGAATTTGTTCATGCAATGTTCTATTTTGCGCTGTTAATTTTTTGACTTGTTCGCATAATTTTTTTATTTTGAGACTATTATCTAACAATTTCTTTGTACGAGTCGTCACCAGGCTCCTTTCAGGCTCCTCGGCCCCTGTAATATTCAAATCTGTCAGATTCATAAAAAGGATTTTTAAATATATGATATACAATTATATAATTATAAATTAGCTGACACAAAATGAGCAACAAAATAATATGAAATAAACTAAAATTAATTACAGTTAAAGTATAAACTTACGGTTTCATTACTTCTATCTCAAAATTACTGGTAGCAGAATGGCAGGTTAGCAGAATTATTTTAAAGGTTTCAGCATTGCTGAAAACAATTTAGGTATAATTTATTAATTTAATAATTAAAAATACAAGAATTCATTATTCCATTAATATATATTACCTACTCCCTTCTGTAACTTTTACAGTGTGGCGGCTACGATTCCGAGTATTTTCCTGTCGTAAATTTTCTAGCTAGATAACAATGCGTTCCCACGATAGAGGCGACCAGGCCCGCCCGCTTCCTAAACCCGACACCCGTCTGGTTCATGTCCATCATCCGGGCCAAGCAATTGTTTTCCTTTAAGATTTCGTCGCGACTGAGCGTTGCCCAGCGTTTTCGTGGAAGCGTTTGCTCTCCCCGTCCGCGCATCCATCCTTCTCATTCTTGGCTTTCCCATCCTTTTCTGTACGCATTTTTAAGGGGCGACGTTTTCGCCCTCGCGACAGTTCGGTTAGAACAGCTCGGTTAGAACGGTTCGGTTAGAATAGTTTGGTTAGAACAGTTCGTTAAGAGCACACAGTTCGTTCAGAACATACAGTTCGCTTAGAACAGTTCGTTCAGAAGACCCATTGCATTCGTAGAGAATTGCAAATTCGTTTAGAGTTTCAATAAAGTCGCGTAGCGACTTGAAGGAATCGTGGCCACAGCACAGCCCCCACTATAAAGCACTTTATATACCACTATTGTTATTGCTGTTCATTATATAAAAATTGAGAGCAAAAGGTCGAGTGTCATCCTTTACTCCTGGTATACGCCTTAACAGCCTTCTCTACACATACATTACTGCAACAAAAAATATATATATTATAGAAAATTACAAAAAAAATATAAAATATAATTTTCATTATTCTATTAGTACATATTACTTAGTCTCGCCTTCAACTTTTATAGCTTTTGCACATGTTATTTTGTCTACTAAGAAAGAGAGAGTAAGAAAAACTAAAGAGCAAGTGATGCAGAAGTTCAGATGGCACTGCGATTCGGAATTTATTGACGCGCATGCGAATTAAATTTTGTGACACAAATTCGTGCTACCAGCGACTAAGCGAAAATTTCGCCGCGAAACCTGTGAACCCGCAACACTCGCGCCAAATTAAGTGTAAAACAAGCGTTATCAATGACAGTGCCATATAAACCTGACTAAATACGAAACGCAAACGCAAGATATAGGACTCCAGGTCCTGGAGCCACTAACCATGGAAATTACCACAGGATATTATGAAGCAAGTGAAACAAGCCTCTCTAAACCCCAAAACACGCTCCAAAAAACAACCAAGAGCAGGCATCCAATCGGAAATGGACACGGAAACTGAAGTGGCAAACGTGCCGACTTCGAACTCTTTTGCGGTGCTGTCGAACGCTCCAGAGTCACCGCTTGAACTCCCAATGAAGGAAAAAACCCCACCAATTATTCTTTATGGAACCCCGGTCGACATCAATATATTCATCACTGAACTGACAAAAATAACGAAGAAGTTCCAACTAAAGAATACTGGCAGATCCACCCAGATCCACACCACAAATCCCAAGGACCACCAGTAAGTTGCAGCAATGCTCAAACTTAAGAACATTGAATTTCACACGTACAGGATAGGCATAAACACAAGAGAAGATACGGAAGGAGAACAAGGAATAGAGATAATCATAGACGAAGTAAAAGGAATAGACAAAAGTAATGGAAATATATGCAAAAATGCGTTCATAGACAGAACAATTATGGAATGGGGGATTGACCTCAAAAGCACTATCAAAATCTACACGGATGGGTCCAAAAGGGCAGGAACGAAATCAAACGGGATAGGACTGATAATTAATGCCAATCAGGAATGGAACGACACCTCAATAGGAATAAATAAAACAGTGACAATCTTTACCACAAAAGCAATAGCAATATACGTAGCTTTGGAAAAAATAGAAGAGTATATAAACACAAATCCCAAGGACCACCAGTAAGTTGCAGCAATGCTCAAACTTAAGAACATTGAATTTCACATGTACGAACTCAAATCAGAGCTCAAGAGGAAGTACGTACTCAGAGGTTTCACGTCCACCTTCCAGCCATGTGATATACCAAAGGACATCGAAAAGCAAATCAACAAACAGATCACCATCCATCAAATGACCAAAACGCTGGAGAATGACACAAAAAAATTGTTCCCACTATTCATACTCCTCACCCCACCGGACATAACATTAAACCATCTAAGGACTATAAACTCAGTCCTTTACCATAAATGTACGTTCGAAAAGTACTTATCAAGGGCGTCAATCACACAATGTTACAGATGTCAACATTTTGGATACGCCAGTGCGCATTTCAACCTAAAACAAAGGTGCGTCAGGTGCGGAGAAGACCATGACGCAAAGCAATGCGATCGCACAAACACCCAAGTTAGGTGCTCAAACTGCAATCAGAAGCACGTTACCAACTGCAGGCAATGCCCAGCGAGGCAAAGCTACGCGGAAAAAAAGTTCATTAGACCCACGAGCGCACATAACCCTACAATCGACCTTCTTGTCCAACAATACCGAAAAAGGACGGACAACCTCTCCTATGCGGAAACAACCAGACAGGACTCCCCGCGACCTTCGCCTGGACACCCATTGGAGCTCCAAGAACTATACGAGGAATTGAACAGCCTAAATATCTCCCAACTATGCTCGAAATGAAAGCATTCATCAGGGAGTACAAGCAAGCTAACTCAGGTATCGACAAAGCAAAGGCCATCCTGAAATACAGCCACATATTCAAACAGAATAGCACCTAACCGAACCCAACCACCTACCCTAATGATTTACAATCTACAGGACATCCGCAAACACGCACTTGAGCTCCAACATATATTACACACAAACGACATTGACCTAGCAGTTATAGCTGAAACCTTACTTTACCCATCCGCAACACTAACCATCAAAGGCTACAACATAGTCAGGTACGATCGCTCTACACACGGCGGGAGTGTTGTACTTTTAATCAAAAACAAATCTCACACCTATACTGCACCCCCTCTCCCCCCTCCACTCACTAAAAACAAATCAATAGAAGCAGTATCGGCCAAAATCAAAATCAATAATCGCACACTCACATTAACCCTTTCGCTACGGCTGCTCCGTCCGCCGAAGTACCGTCACTGAACGGAACCTCGCGCCGGAAAAATGGTTTTTTATATATGTTGTTCTAAGTGTTAAATAGGAACTGTGCTGAATAAATCAATCATTGCTCTAATGTAATAAGTATATTTACATTTTTAATATGGTAGGACTTATAAAATTATTCAAATATAAAATACAAAATTATAGATAACATAGGTATTTATATAATTACAAAGCTTAACGATTAAATGATTAATATAATTAATAGCGACATGATAATTATTGAAATATAAGGTGTAAATCTAATACGTACAAAATATGTAATAAAATATGTAAAATATGTAAAAATTAGTAATATAGTTCTGTGTGATATATTCGGAAGCAAGGATCTACACAAAGGCCAACATCGCAATCTTTGCACTCATACCGCGAATCCGTTCTTTTATCAGTTTTGCTGCAAATTACACACCTCCGTCTTCTGTTTTTCGGGTTGCAAAAGGTGGGAAAATGCCTGTCGGTTAACCTCATCGGATTATCAGCGGGTCTGCCTTGATAATGTCCCTTTGTATTGTCACGATACTTCTCGACTATTTGTTTTATCAGGCTCAAATGAAATTTTGCCATCGAAATTGTTTCTCTCCGATCGTGCTTGTACAGACAATATGCATTCCACACACAGATGTCCATGAGGTGGAAGAACAATTTCCGATACCACTTCAGCGATTTCCGGGTTGAATTTACGGTACTCAGTACCATGTCCACCTTGTCAACAATTCCCATTGACTTATTGTAGTCAATGACGCAAACAGGCTTCTGGACACTCTGTTCCCCACCATATCTCGGCACTGCTTCAAAGTTTACCGTATGCATAGTGGAAATCATATGGACTTCTTTTTTGTCCATCCACTTCATCGCTAGCAAGTTTTTTGCTGCACGAAAACGTGCCTCTCCCTTTTTCAGGCTCCCTTCCATCTTCGGCATTCCTTGACGTCTTTTTTTTACAGTGCCGCATGCATTCGTACAGTTGTCATGCAAAAAGTTAAATAATGCTGGACTCGAATAAAAATTGTCAGTGTATATTGTGTGACCTTGACCTAAGTATGGTTGCAAGAGTGCTAAAACAATTGCACCTGATTTTCCAATTCCGCTGATGTCACTTTCTGTAACAGTTGATTTTCCTTCATAAACAATCAGGTCTTGGACATAGCCTGTTTTGCAATCACAGAGTATGTATGACTTTATTCCAAATCGATTCCTTTTCGAGGAAATGTACTGCTTGAAGGACAGGCGACCTTTGTATAGCATCAAGCTTTCATCGATGCAAACTTTATCGTACGGATAAAATGTGTCGCAGAACAATTTTCGTAGCATGTTTATTATGTCACTTATTTTATATAAACGATTAACAGCGGGCTCTTGTTGACGGGTAAAATGTATCATCTGTAATATCCAAAGATACCGATCTCTGGTCATTACTTCACTAAAAATACTACTGCGTAAATATTTATCAGTACTCCAATACTCGTGCAACGCTAGTTTTTTATTACGTGTCATTAGTAGTGACAATGCAAAGAAACAGTACATCTCCTCTACTGTCGTGTGTTTTCCAGTGTCTATGTTGTTATTGCTCTTTTGATCAGAGTAATAATTGGTCTCATCCACAATGTATTCTACGAGCTTTTGATCAAAAAACAGTTCGAAGTAATCGATAATTTTTGACGATCTTCCCATTTTCTTCTTCAGTCCTGAATTTTCTGAGGAAAATTTATGAATACTTGGTTCGAAAATTTCCGATGTCCATATTGTGTTGCACAGGGTGACCTTTGTATTATCGCAAATTATCTCCACGTCTGATTCTGAAGTGCTGCATATATTATTTCTCTGTCGTCTTTTACACAGGTGGACATTATTTTCATTTTCAGAATCGGTTACGTCAGTTTCAAACATAATAATGTTTTTATGCTTTGTACTCATTCTGAAAGGGACTAAACTATTTTTGTAAATACATTTTCAAACAAAACCCTAACCTGAAAATTCTAATTTTTAAGAATCAAGAATTATACCTTAAGCTGATCTACTTCTAATTCCTGTAAAAACCAGATATGTACAATCGTTTACTGCCGAATTGATTCGATAGAATATTGGTATAAAACAGTAAACGATCGCCTTGATGTTTTTAGTTTATTGCGTAAGACGTTTGAATGTGGTTTCAACAAAAAGCAGTTTTCAAGAGTTTTAAGAAATGATTAATCCTATATGTCAATAAAATCAACGGAAAATGCTCTGCCGATAACGAAAAATGTTGCCATCGACTCCAGATGGCACTTGTACAGATATTTTTGATGCCGCATGTATGCGGCGGTCGTACCCAGAAGTCGTTGCGTGGATGCCGCGTATATGCGGCGCTCGTACCTAGCAGTCGTAGCGTGGATGCCGCGTATATGCGGCACTCGTACCTAACAGTCGTTGCGTGGATGCCGCATATATGCGGCGCTCGGGACGAAAGGGTTTTAATAGGCATCTACAACCCCCCGACCTCCTATCTCACCACACAAGACCTTCGAACATTACTTGGAAATATCCCTACCATTCTGGCAGGTGACTTCAATGCCAGACACCAACTGTGGCACTGTAAGACCAAAAATCGCAATGGAAAGACTACGATCTTATCACTAACCACCCAATCACCATCTCCGCCCCTACCCACTCCACATTCATTCCCTCCTCTCCAAATCGCTCCCCAAGCACCATAGACTTCATCCTAACAAACAAAAAGCACGCAGCAACAAACCCTCGCATTATCACCGCTGGCTCTTCTGACCACGTACCTGTCATATACGACCTACCGACCATCCTTCCTCTCCTCACTGTCGCAATCACCAGACCCGACTATAGCCGCGTAAAATGAGCCAAATACAAAGTATTCATAAATGTAGCCATCCAAAACGACAAACCCACACTCCACTGTACAGAAGGTATCGAGCAGGAAGCATTCCGCCTTACCAACATTATCTCCGAAACCGCAATAGAATTCAAACAAGAATTACTGAAAGTATTCAACGAGATCTGGACTAGTCCCAACATACCAGAAGAATGGAAGGAATCAACAATAGTCCTACTACACAAACCAGGAAAGAAGGTCTCGAGACCGATAGCGCTGACCAACTGCGTGGGAAAACTGATGGAAAGAATGGTTACTAAAAGACTAACCCAATGGGCGGAAGAGGAAAGAAGTATGGATAACAACCAGATTGGATTCAGGAAAAGTAGGTACACTGTTCAATTTGACGTATTTAACCACTTACATAAGGATAAGTTTCAGGATACTCAAGGAAACTACGGCCACCTCTATAGATGTAAGACATTTACGTGCGGTCGCATTGCTTTGCGTCATGATCTTTTCTGCATCTGACGCACCTTTGTTTTAGGTTGCAATGCGCGCTGGCTTGTCCAAAATGTTGACATCTGTAACATTGTGTGATTGACGCCCTTGATAAGTACTTTTCGAACGTACATTTATGGTAAAGGACTGAGTTTATAGTCCTTAGGTGGTTTAATGTTATGTCCGGCAGGGTGAGGAATATGAATAGTGGGAACGATTTTTTTGTGCCATCTTTCAGCGTTTTGATCATTTGATGGATGGTGATCTGTTTATTGATTTGCCTCTTGATGTCCTTTATAGATGTAAAGGAGCCTATGACAATGTGAACCACAGAATACTAGGAAAAAACAGAGGGAAAAGGGGTGTCCTAGGAGAATAAGAGAGTACATAGAAAGCTGGTTGAAAGAGAGAGAAGAATAGCGGTTAGAAGAGACTACGACGAACTAGTGAAAGGCAACCAAAAGAAAGGCCTTCCACAAGGAGCCACAGTTAGCCCAATTCTGTATAATATCTACACATCAGGAATTACAGACAACATGGAGAAAGGGGTTGAATCGCTACAGTATGCAGATGACATAGTAATATTCACCAAAAGTTAGAATAAGAAAAGATCCAAAGGCATGATAGAAAATCCACTAAAAACATTGATAAGAAACCTACGAACACTAAAACTGGATATAGCAGAGGAAAAAACACAGATTGTTAACTTTTCACCCAAAATAAAATATGGACGCAACAGGATAGAAGAATATAGGATAGGACACACGGTAATAGCGGAAAGTAGGTATGCAAGGTTTTTGGGTATAACCCTAGATAATCAACTGAAAATGAACAGACATACAATAGAAATAGCCGAAAGAGCAAAAAAAAGATTAGGAATAGTAAAATATGTCGCACAGGTACCAACGCCAAAACGGCGTTAGTGGTATACAACACATTGGTAAAATCTGTTATAGAATATGACTTATACCTAGATTATACATCAGAAAGAAATAGGAACATTATAGACAAGGTCCATCAAGCGGAGTTAAGAACAGCCATGGGATACAGGATAACGACACCAACGAACGTCATGAACGCAGAAACGGGTACTTTAGATATGGAAAACAGAGCAAAGTTAGTTGCAAGTAACATGATAATAAAGCAAATGTCATTACAAGAATCGGAACTCCTCAAACAATTGAAAAAGTATGGAGCAGAAGAAGACAATTACAGGGAAGGATTCATAGAGATAATATATGAAGAATGCACAAGATCTAAGGAATGGAAGAATATAATTCTAAGGAAAGAAGAGGAGGACAGGATAGGCATAAACACAAGAGAAGATACGGAAGGAGAACAAGGAATAGAGATAATCATAGACGAAGTAAAAGGAATAGACAAAAGTAATGGAAATATATGCAAAAATGCGTTCATAGACAGAACAATTATGGAGTGGGGGTTTGACCTCAAAAGCACTATCAAAATCTACACGGATGGGTCCAAAAGGGCAGGAACGAAATCAAACGGGATAGGACTGATAATTAATGCCAATCAGGAATGGAACGAAACCTCAATAGGAATAAATAAAACAGTGACAATCTTTACCACAGAAGCAATAGCAATATACGTAGCTTTGGAAAAAATAGAAGAGTATATAAACAAAACGAAAGAAAGCAGCTTGGCAATATTAACAGATTCAAAAAGTGTGATTAATAACATTAAGAAAACTAAAGGAGAAAAGAAAATTAGGGAAGAGGAAGAAGACAATCTATAGATAACAAAAATAATAGACAAAATAGAGGAGATAGAATTCAAAACAATAAACAATAGGAGCTTGAGAATTAAAAGAAATGAAAAGGTAGATAAAAAGGCGAAAGAAGGATTAGGAAAGGATCCAGACCCTAGGTTTCAGATGCCTTATAAGGACATAAAGGTACATTCGAAAGAATGTATATGGAAAGAAAGGAATGAGCAGATGGAAGATCAAGGAAGGTGGAAAGGAATGGAATACTTCAGCAGGGAAAATAACGTTGAAAGGAGGAAACCGTGGTCCGGAAAGCTGGAGCAACTAAGTAGGAGCGCCATAACAAAATTGAACAGGATCAGGGCAAATCATTACAATCTGGCAGCCTCCTTATGGGGGAAACAAAAATAAAGGAATCCCCCATGTGTGAATGTGGAAAGGAAGAGGAAAATATAAATCATGTGATATGGAAATGCTAAGAATATCAAACGGAAAGAGAGGAACTGGTAGTGAAACTGGGAAAAAAAGGGAACGAAAAGAGATGAAGATATAAAGACCTATATTAACTCTTTGCACTCCGAGCACTTTTTAGCAAGAGGTTTCAGCTACTCCGGAACAATTTGATCATGACCATCAGCTACTCCGAAAGTGTTTACAATGTTGCGACCGCGCAATTGAGGAAGCTCAAAGACCCTGCCGTGTCATTAAAGAAAGCTTGTATATATTTGAAAGCTATGTTTTATTAACAAAATTATGTAGCGGCTAGCATCGAGGTATAATAGAAGACCTTTTCCGCTACAAGCAGCTAGCACGATTTATGGTATGCGCACAAATAAGTTACTTTTGAGAAGACGTCCTTAGCGAATTTTCTCCACATGTTAGTTGTAAATCTTAGTCGACGACCTCAGTAACACACGCGGACTCCATAAATCGAGGGTTTCCAAAAAGGGTCTAGGCCTACGGTCAAGAGGCTACAGCCTTGACGTGAGAGGAACCAGACCCAGCGAAAAGCCCGCTACATTGCCAAATGTTAAAATAACAAAATGCCCCCACTATACCTGCTGCCGCCCTTCCAAGCAAACGCGCTAAGGGCGCAAGAAGAGGCGGCACCTAGATAAACAAATACGTGATTGGCTAAGGTCGAAGCACCGACTTAGCCAATCATGCAACGCAAAGAATTGTACAAACGCGGCTGCACACGAGAGAACCAAAAAAGACACAGTTGATCTCGAGAACTAGTCGCGTGCAGTCGCTCCAGAAATAAAAGAGAAAAGTGAACATCCTACGAACTTAGTCAGATCATTCTAATAACCAACCTCCTCCACAATTACGATGTAAAGAATATAACAATACATAAAAATAACAATTATCTTTTAAAATTCTTCGTAGTATGATACCGTGAAAAGCAATCCCCAAGATGCATTCGTGGCTTGCCAGGACAAGTATCACAATATTCACTGGTTTCATGCCTTTCACCTTTCTTCTGCCTGTTAGAGCAAACGACACAATCTGTTTTTTTGCCCTTCCGCATTACGTGAAGCTTCCCGTTTAGCCGTATCTCAACAGATGCAGATGCAGAAGATGAAGCTCTCGATCTTTCTTGTCGAAAATCGTTAACTAGTTGATCTACTAGCAGTTTCACATATTTCAAATGTGTCAATGGTTTCTCATTTCGATTTTTTTTTACAGTCTTATATATAATATATGAATTGATCACACAGACTTCCATGCCCCAAAAAAACATTTTCCTCCACCACCTCAGTGATTTTCTCAAAAAACAATACGTGGCTGCGTATTGATCGGTTTGATCAACGCCGCCCATGGAAGCTGTATAGCTTACAATTGCATTAGGTTTCCTAATGTTTATCTCCTTCCCTCCTCGCAGAATTCATCTTGCTGTCATCATTCCAGCATCATTCCACGTGCTCAAAAGGGAAACGACTCTTTTGTCTTTCCAGGTTAAAAACATGGCTTCCCCTTTTTTTCTAATAAAGGTTTCCTGCTGTGAAAACTTTTTTTTCAGTAGCTTTGGAATATCTTTTCTATTTGTTTTTATAGTTCCAGTTAAGTGGCACATCATTTTCATTAATTCCTCTGCCAAAGGTATACTGGTATAATACCTGTCCGTAGACATATGATATCCCTCTGCCTCGGGAATTTTATTTAGGAGTTTCTGATACAAATGTAGCGAAATCCTTGTCGTAACCGGTAGATCTGGACGAACAAGACGTTCCGACGTGAGACTTCCATAATACTGCAGAATGGAGTAAATGTAGCCGGTTTCCGAGTCCGCCATCGAATAAATTCTTATACCCCACTTTGTTGGCTTAATAGGATTATAAGTTATAAAGCAGATCTTCCTTTTAAACTGCACTATCGATTCGTCCACACAGATATTCTGACCAGGAATAAAGTGTTCCGAAAATTTTCCGTCCAGATATTCTAAAAAATTGCTGACCCGTTGTATGCGCATGCTCAAATCCGAGCTGTTTGTGTCAGGGGTTTTTAAGTGCAGCATCCAAAATATTTGATGCCATCGAGCTCTTGTAAATGTATCGGAGAAGAAAGGGATTCTGCTATTATACCTCTTAGACCAATATTCATGGGTATTAGGTAGGGGTATTGTACCCATATTCAGGATGACTCCGATGAATGCACAGAATTCATCTTTATTTACGTCATGCCACGTATGCCATATAGAGTCTTTACGTAAGATTTCTGTTGACAACACGGATTGTGCATAGTTATTCGTTTGTCTTATTATATCATCAATAAGATCATCCGTGAAAAAAAGCTTGAAAAATTGGATCGGTTTCGAAATATCGGAGCAAACTTGCGGACCTGTCATTCTTGATCCGATGGAAAAATTTATTCTATGGGGCCTGTACGTATCCTCCGTAATAGTGACCCAGTCATTATTTTCCACCGAGGTGCTTGCGTTATCATCGGTATCAGATTCGATACGCCGTACTTTTCGTCTTCGATGAACTATTATATCACTGTCGTCACTATCACTCTTAGTATCACCATTTCCATCTTTATCTCTATCACCTTCAACCAAATTATTCTCGTGTAACGGAAATTCCAATTCATCTTCACTTTCTGAAAATCCACACTCTTCGTAAATATTATTTCCTGCCATTTTACGGTAAGGAAATGAACGATCGGTTCTGCACTGGGTAAAAGTGTGTTGCGGAGAAAATTTTTTGGACATTCGATAGTACAATAATCAGGAAGAGGTTTGTCGAAGACCGTCTCCGGAATCTTCCTCCGTACTTTTTATAAAGTAGTACACGATCGGCGTCGTTCTTATTGGTTATTCGTTTTGCCGCTGTCGCCAAATCAGGGGGTTGCACACCACTACTTTCTGTGTCCTGGACACGCCTGTTCAAGAGTGTGGGTGTGTCCTCGTGCTGTTTGGCGACGTCGCGTACCCCGGTTGACCGGGGGCCAGACTTGGGCGTACGCAGCCTTTGGTCCCCGGGTCGCGGTCAGTTAATGGGGGTGGTTTATGGCGTCCATGCTAGTTATAGACACCGAAAGAATGGGACAACTAGCAGAGTTCGTGATTGCTTTTACGGAAGAAAGTGGGTTTCTCAAAAACAGCTTTGTTAATCCCGCATCCATAAACGGAGCGACCATCTGTACGCCAAATATTCCTCGAACCCCGGACGTACGAATGGCCATTATAATCTTAACGACAAGGAACTGTTGGGGTAAGTGCCGTGGGGTTCATTAGAGTCCTCTTGCCAGAAAACATCCCTGCTTTTCCCACTCCGTGGACAGCTCAGTTAGCGTTGAGATAGTGAATTTTTACACGCCGTCGTCGGACGCCTACGTAGCGTGAACATGTGGACTAATAAACAAACAATAGGCGACTTAGCCACTCAACAGCTACGTGACTTTGGGCCAGCAGCCATCAATGGTTCAGAGCCCGGTCTGCGTCACAGATTTGCCCTGTAGTGGACCGCTTTCAGGAAAACCGTAAGATAAATCAGACTTAGGCTCAATAGCGGTGGTCTGGTCGTCTTTCAAATTTCATTTTTTCGTGTTTTACGCTGACAAACAAAAATACGATTGAAAGAAACGGAGCAAGCTCGGTCGGCAGACCGATGACACTTATCGTTAGCGCGTGCCGAAACATCTTCCTACCCGTATAAAGATACAATGTTGCCTGTAGATGCTGGCGTGCCGTGTCGCCGCAGCGGCGACAACGGAGTGCTATGGGCTATAATACGTGTCGCCGTAGCGGCGACAACGGAGTGCAAAGGGTTAAGTGTTATGTACATAAGAAAAAAATAATAAAGGGGTGTGAGAGTGAAAAAGAATGCATTGAGATAAATGAAACAAGGATGCAAAGAGATAAGGAATGTGAGGATGAATGCAATGGGATGGGTTCAAAAATGTAAAGTATTGAATGGAATGTTAGAGCAGGATGTACTTAATAAGAGTAGAAGAAAATAAAAAAAAAAAAGAAATTTTTCCTTTGGAGAAAATAAGAGCAGTGCGCTCTTTACAAACGCCATCTACTGGACCATGTACTAAGTAAAGATGGTTATTGTAATAGTGCAGGTGACCAGTAGAAAACTTTGTCACCAACTTTAACACAAGGCTTCTAGCCCACCCAAACCCACACATGAAAAATATACAAACCAATCGCAAACCCACATGGGGCTGCCCCCACTAATCACCGACGCACACGTAACGCTCAAGCTGGCTTGCTTGTACCTAACCACTTACCAAGCAACTGATAACCGTGTAAATATGTATTCAGTAGTCGATAAAATAGAATATAATAAGAATAGACTTAAGACTTAATGTTTACACAAGTAGCATAAGACTAGTATTTAAGTCAAATGTTTGCGCTGTTTTACACCTCTGGCCGTACATTTAAATTTTGTAATACCACCCAGACCTGAGAATTTCCAGACAATAATTGATATTAGTAGTTTAACTCTTGTTACCTTATAAGACACCATAATTTATCAAATCAGAACTCCGATTCTTAACAAACAGGAATGGAAATTAATTAGGAACTATCCTATACCGAAAAAATATAATGTATTCGTTACACCCATCTTTGACCATGAATATGTAATTTTACAAATAGGCTCTTACATTTATACCGACCTTCAAAGAAATTGTGAAATGACTCCAACAGGAAGAATATGTAAACTATCACAACCTGTAAACCATGGAAAATTAGATTTTAATTGTAACAACAAATGTAGTACCACAATGTTTAAAATCGATTATTTAGTATTCATACCAATGGAACAACATAATAAGTATATTGTAATTTCTCAAAGTAAAGCAACAATTAACGCTTTATGCGAGAAGAGAGAAGTTTTAGAAATTAATCAACCTGTTATATTAACCATGAAACATTCTTGTTTATTAACATATGAAAATGATGTGATGAAAATTGGAGAAACCATACAAAATAGCACTATTATTGTTCATAATTATACAATCCCTTTAGAAATCCAATTAACAGTGGATAATATGTTAAAGAATATTGTACCATCTGTACCTAAGATCTCTCCAAGCTTCAATTATAAGAACAATTTAGATCAATTAAACTCACAATTAGACAATTTACGAGGCGAAAAAAGGAAACTACCAGAAAAAGAAACTTTTACTAGATACGCTTATACTGGATACGCGGCTTTAGGACTTATAACTTTATACACTCTATATAAAGTGGGATTTCTTTCTCTTATTGCAAAATGTATACCTAAATATATTTGTATAATAATTTGTTGTAACGAGAATACGAATGTGAACGAACTCCAAATACGATATGGAAGCAAAAGACTAAATCAAGAAAGAAGAGTAACATTCAGCCCAGTTATCCACGAATTAGACACTCCTCACACATCAAGCGAGCACCTGCCCATAACAATTAACACGGAGATCGTACGCCTCCCTGATGTGAAAACGAAGCTAAGAAGGGGGATGCGATACCACCTGATAACACCATACCTCAAGATAACTACATCTGGTAAACATCAGGGGCATGTAACCAGAAGACTTCAATACCACGTAATCAGAGCAGTACAACTCCCATAATTGATCCATATATTTAGCGTAATTACACGTAATCTTATTGTACAGTATTAATTTGTGGGATATTGAGGGAATATTCCGTTAATTAAGAAATTATGATAAGATTACGTGTGATTACACTAAATATTATTGATTAATAAAGTATTGAGGGGATGTTTTATTAATCAATATTATTTAGCGTAATTACACATAATCTTATTATACAGTATTAATTTGTGGGATATTGAGGGAATATTCTGTTAATTAAGAAATTATAATAAAATTACGTGTAATTATACTAAATATTATTGATTAATAAAGTATTGGTATAATTAGGCTAAATAATTCATCCCCTCCAAACAAATTGTGAAACATATAAAAGATGGGCTCAAATAAAGAGAGTCCAGTTGACTACTGGATCATTAATTCGGCAAAGTTGCTTTTAATCATATTTTCCCGTGAGATAGTAGTGCAGGAGATTAGTAGTTTCTAATAAACATAAACATAAACAGAAACATAAATATCCATCGAAGAAGGTACTGTGCGTCGTTCTTCATTTCGAGGCAGGCGTCCGATATGTACATTTTACGAAACTGTGAGTGGTAAGTGCTCTGCAAATATGGCACTCTGAGCAAGTACTCCTTTCAATTCTATTTTTCCTTTTTCTTTTTATTATTTCGATCATTGATTTGTAATCTAGAGCATATATTTTATGGATTATATCAATTAATAATAAAATTTAGATTGCTTGAACAAACTTGAACTATGAAGCCACGAGATCTCGGATCAGAGTGCCAAGTGGGCCAATTTTGGTAAGCAGAACTGGCGCTGTGGGAAGAACCAAACGCAGAGTTAAGGCGTCTAAGTCGACGCTTATGAGATACCATGAAAGGCGTTGGTTGCTTAACCCTTAGAGCTCTATAGACGCATATATGCGTTTGGCGAAAGTCATCCGTGTAGCCTAAGGCTGCATTTATGTGTTTTCTCTAAGTCATCGCTCTGGACTAAGGGCGCATATATGCGTTTGTCGACTTTTTCAATCAGTATGCAGTCATTTTCGTGTAAAATTAATACAGGGGCACTCGTTAGTAATTTGCCTTCCTTAGGTAGCGGTTGGGCTACATTAGGGTCATAAAAATCCCATTTTACGTCCCACTTTCTAACCAATTAGATTTCAAAATAATTACCTGCACTGTTACCTTTTCGCGACTCAAAGCACTCAAAACGACTCAGTTAGCAGTATCGTCTTGTGAATGTAAGAACCTCACGGTCTCGCTCGCGTCAACAACGATAGTGGGGAATATAACTTATTCGATTATTTCTTTTTATTCGTGACACCCTACAAAATGTCAAATCTTGAGGAATATTTCACAAGGGACGACAGTGAAATAGAATATAATCAGAAATCACTATCATCAGAAAGTGAATCAGAAGAATTAATTGATGAAAAAAGAACAAATGGAAAACGGCCCAGCAAGTTAAGCACATCATCGGAAGAGGAAAATTCAGAAGGGGGCGAAAATGTCGAGACTTCTCAGCAAGATGGAACATTATTCTGGTCAAAAAGGAACTTCACTCCTGCAATACATATCTTTGACGACCAAAATTCAGGAGCAAAGGGAAATTTAAATCCAAAATCAACAACCTTAGACGCCTTTATGATGATGTTCCCGAAAGAATTAGTGTATGAAATCACTGAGCAGACAAACAATTATTACAAATGCGTACAACAGTGTATGGATTATAACAGGAGTACCCGTTTGAAGAATTGGAAGGATACTTCGGTCTGCGAAATGTTTGGATTTTTATGCATTTCAATACTAATGCCGCGTTTGAAGAAACTTTCGTTGAAGGAGTACTGGTCGACGGACGAGCTGCTAAAAAGCGGTGTTTTCCGCAAAATTATGTCACGGCGTCGGTACATGACGTTGTTACAAATGTTGCACTTCAGCGATAACAGTACAGCCACGGACGATCCGTTAGTCAAAATACGGCCAGTCATCCATAAGATAAAAACTTCCTTTTCGCAGTTATTCGTACCGTACGAAAATCTGTGCATCGACGAAAGACTTTTACTTTACAAAGGCAGATGTTATTTTAAACAGTTCATACCATCCAAAAGATGTAGGTTTGGCATTAAATAGTTTGTCCTTTCTGACTGCAAAACTAATTATGTACTGGACTTTATAATTTATACCAGCCAAAAAACAAGCATCAAGAGAAGTGATACAGCCATTGGAATCTCTAGAGGTGTTGTAATGACGCTGCTTCAGCCGTATCTTGGAAAAGGCCATACAGTGATTACAGACAATTGGTACGCAAGCACACTATTGTATACTTTGCTACACGAGCAGAAAACCAACGCATATGGGACAGTTCGAAAAAATATTATAATTCCAAGATGGGTGCTGTAGACTGAGTGGATATGACGTTAAGTACACTTAATTCAGTAAGGAAAGCGCTAAAATGGTATAAGAAATTGTTTTTCCACTTATTAGATTTAATCATATATAATGCATATATTTTGCATAAAAATTGCACTGGTACGAAACAAAAACTTAGTGAATTCTATTTAGCGCTAATGAAAGACATTTTACGAGAATATCCGCAGAGTAGAAGCGTGACCAGAAGAGGAAAAAGAAAATCTAAGGATTTATCGTTTAGGTTAACTGAAAGGCACTTTCTGTCGAAATGTGAGAATCGTGCGTGCGCAAAACAGTTGACCAGAAGAAAGTGTGTTGTTTGCAAAGGAAGTAATAGAGGGAGCGATACGCGATACGAATGTAAAAAATGCGATGTCGGTCTATGTATTGATAATTGTTTTGAAATTTTTCACACACAATTAAATTATTAATTCCTGTTGTAAATATCAAATTAAGTTTTTTAGTTTATTGTAAAATTTAATGTTTATAATACATAATTTTAATGTTCAAAAATAACAGCCTTTAATTATTTAACCTTCTGCAAAAGAATCGCTATAATTTATTACTGTTTGCGTGTTGAATAGTCACTCCAGTATGGCAAAAAAGTATCCCGGCCCCAGCAATGGTCAGCAATAACCGCGCTCCGTCCCTACGAATCGTTTCGGCCAGAAGTATTCAGAGCTCTAAGGGTTAAGACAGCAGGACGGTGGCCATGGAAGTTGGAATCCGCTAAGGAGTGTGTAACAACTCACCTGCCGAAGCAATTAGCCCTGAAAATGGATGGCGCTGAAGCGTCGCGCCTATACCACAGTATACAGTAGCGAAACTCTCTGTCGGCACCTTTGATGTCGGTGTACCATAAAATTGAGTGCGCATGCGCGACAGAAGAATCCAAATCGCAGTGCCACCTGGATTTCAATCTCACTTGCATTTTTTTACTCTCTATCTGCCCAACTTATTTTTACGTTTAGTTAATCAAAATTTAATAAAAATAATAAATGTATTATTTCTAATACACTGAAAAACAAGGAAGGAAAGCAAAAATCGAAAAAAATATAAAATACACATGTTACTATGACTATAAAAATATAAGAACATAAATATTATACAAGATAAAGAAGAGAAAATATAATGAAAAATTCTTCAATTCTTATAGCCCCTTCTGCATATGTAATACTACAACAAAAAATATGTATTATAGAAAATTACAAAACAATATAAAATATTTATATAAATTAACAATTCCCTTAAATTATTTATCAAAATACTTTTAGAAATTAACAATTATTTTAAATTGATTCTTTTTCGCCTTCTTTCCTTTTTCTCCTAAAATCTTCGAAATAGCTCGAACGTGCTTCAACGCTTTCAAGCAGCTTTCAACAGATATTGAATTCCCTCCAAATTCAGCTTCAGGTTTGGTTAGATATTCAATCGTCTTTTTGTCTGCTAAGAAAGAGAGAGAGAAAGAAAAACTAAAGAGCAAGTGAGGCAGAAGTTCAGATGGCACTGCGATTCGGTGCCTTCTTTCGCGCACGCGCATTAAATTTTGTAACACAAAATTGTGCCAGTTGCGCTACTGTATACTGTGCTACTGGTCCAATGTCATGACAAACGAGAGTGCCAAATCACCAGGCATAGAGCCGTTAGGTGTTTTAATATGGGACTCTTCTTCCCCATTCATGTATTTCTTTGCTATAGCCCTTTTCACGTAAGCTGCAATGGCGTTATTCTTAGCAACACGCGCTGCGTGTGTACTAGGGCATACTTGTAGAACGTGATTTAAGGTCTCAATCACATTGCAGCCTACTCTGCATAATCGATCAGCCAGCCTACCTCTGTTGCTCCGTGATTTTGTAGGCAATGCGTTTATGCGCAACGTCTCTGTGATCTAGTTCGAGACGCCCATTTTTAAGCTTTCGCCTTGCTTCTTCGATTTCTTGGGTGATGAAAGACAATGGCTCAGAGCCACCCTTAATAAGGGCTTCTAATCTTTATTTCCTTCTCAGTAGCATAAACCATCTCATTAAAGGGATGGATAATCTGCCATCCTTGGCATTGGCGTGAAAGTAGACGTCGACTACGTCGTGGGGCAGTGCGAGCCATTTCCTTACTGCATCCCGCACTAAGTTGTCGACTTTCTTAAGCCTGCTCAAGTTCGTTGAACCGAGCGTCAACACATGGTACAAGCTGGGCAGTACCATGACTCTTAGTGCGAACAGCTTCTGTTGCGGTTTCAGGGCTACTCTACACAGTTTAGCAATGGTTTCCTGAAGTTGTAGTTCAGGATTACAAGTGACTCGTCCCTCAGGTGTAAAAGGGACGCCTAAGTACTTCCACTCGTCCTCGCATCTCATTGCTGGAAGCGAGGCTCCTGCGCACTGGAATCTGATTTTGCTGCCCACCACCGACTTCTTCATGTGCCGGACATTTCTTATGGCCACAGTGAAGGACTTGTCGATGTTAATTGCAAATCCGCACTGTGCCACGTAGTCAGTTGCCAGGTCAAGCATTTGTTGTAGGCCCTTGTGGTGTTGAGGCTGCTAGGGCGAGATCATCACTGAATGCTAGCGCATTGTGATGCTCGCCGAAAATATCCACCCCAATTTCTGTAAGAATACTCCTCAGGAGTCTGTCTATCACCATATTGAAAACAACTGATGATAGCGGGTCGCTTTGTTTGACTCCGCATGTCGGATGGATTTTCCTTGAGACCCAGCCATCGTAAGCTAAGTGTGTTACGCTGTGAGTACACATGTAACACACCATTGGGTCGGTGACACCTCTGGACACCATTTCATCTAAAATAGCCTGATGCGTGACTAAGTCAAACGCTTTCCTGATATTAACTGATGCCAGATATAATAGCTTGAATGTCTGTCGGTGGTGTCTATGCAGCATGTCAAACAGGATCGTATTTTCGACGCACCCGTCGGCAGGAGCAAAGGCCTTTAGGCGTTTGTCAAGATCGAGAGGCGGGTGAACAAGACCTTATGGAATGTCCTAGCTATTACAGAGGAAATATTTTGGCCTAGCTATTGCAGAGGATTATTGTCCCGAAGTCGCTGGGCTGCTCAGCGTTTTCTATTTTTGGAATCAAGGTGGTTTTAAATTTCAAGGGCTATTCCGGAATTTCGCCAGGAAGCCTGAGGAAGCCTGACCTAGTAGCAATGCGTGAAAACACTGTGGTGGTTATTGATGCGCAGGTAGTAGGGAAACAAAGCGACCTTACCAAAGCCCACGAGGCAAAAAAGACCTACTACAGAGACTCTATCCACAGAGAGCTGACAGAGAAGTACAATACAAGTGAAATACCTCACGATCTTACGCCGTGGAATGTGGAGCAAAAAATCGGCTGAGGACCTTATAGACCTAAAGGTCCTGAATAAGGGAGATCTAAAGGTGCTCTCGTCCCGAGCCCTTATTGGAGGTCTGAACGCATATTAGAGAATCGGCATGTCAACTCCCAGGAGGAATAGAACAACAAAAGTAGAAATTGGATAGAGGCTGCTTAAATTCGAACTTAAGAAGGTGCTGCCTACCATCTTAGGCACAATACGAGGAGGGGGTTTTAGTGGGTAGAAGAGCTAGAGTCCCACACTACCGGTCACTAACATCTGACCGGTGTGAATAAAGCATTTCCCCCTCTTCCTAAAAAAAAAAATTTTATTGGGTAATGATTGCATCCCAACAAAGCGATTCAAATATAACCATGAAATGCGTTTTGAACAATCTTCCCAGGCTGTTGTGAGCGCTGGAAAAGCGCAAACGAGTGCAGAGTCAATGTCCATCTTGGCTCAAGGTGTCTCTAACCAGCGAGGCATACACTCGAGACCACAAGAGTTCCCCAGCTCACAAGTCCTTTAACACGTTAAGCGCCACGCCGAATTTTTGCGCCTTTCCGTTCAAGCCACAGTAAGCCGTCAGTCGGGCCCTGCCGGGCCGCGCGCCGATAGGCGAGCCAGAGTATAAACAGATGTCGGGTAACGTAACCCGAGTTGAGGACCGGAGCTTGTCTTCGTATGTTTACCTCTCCACTTGCAGCTAAACTCTACTCTAGAGCCTGACCTTTTCTGATCGTAATAAATACTATGTATATACTTTGTTTATATCCTTATAGTCCCCTCTCCTTGGTAGAAGATAAAAAACCGAAAAGCGAGGCCTAATGACGCTCGAACGCGTAAGAAATCCTCAGTTGCATACATATCGTAGCCCAGTTTCGTTCAGTCTCCAAGTTTTCTCGTACTTCTTCTTGACTAGAAATTAAAAATTTTGTTGGCCCAAAAATCAGGATGTCATCAAGTGATACGTCAAGTGAACAAATTTTAGTGGCTACAGTTCGTCATCGTCGTGTATTGCGCTCGTCGAGCGATGAAAGTTCATCAGAGAATACGCATGTGGATACTAATCCAACGGGTAATCAAGAATGGTTCGATCCTCGAGGAAATCAACCTACTATAAAAGCTTTTACAAGCGAATGTGGGGTTGATATATCTAATGAGGTGGTCATTTCGAGGAATGCTCTTTTGATCTCTTCAGGCTGAATACGCTTCCATAGAGCATCGAGGGTCCGTGTACTCGGTTCTATGCCTGGTGATTTGGCACTCTCGTTTGTCATGACATTCGAC
This sequence comes from Xylocopa sonorina, assembly GCF_050948175.1. NCBI lineage: Eukaryota > Metazoa > Arthropoda > Insecta > Hymenoptera > Apidae > Xylocopa > Xylocopa sonorina. The sequence continues at coordinate 1,481,279 of NC_135206.1, read as the reverse complement.
CAGTAGCTCATCATGGTCTCCTTCGATGAAATATTGGCGGAATTTTTACCCTTCAGGATTGTCCAAAGGCTACTGAAGGGGCTTTTCCGCCATGCACGTTGTGTGCGGCCATATTCGGCCCTTCGTTCCTGCCTTTCATTCAATATCCTTGGTGCATATCTTTCGCCTTAAGTCTATCGGCGAAGGTGCAAATATGCTTCGTAGGTAAGACATGGTCTCCTCGAAGACTTTATGGTTCGTCCACTGCTTGACACTACTGCAGATCCTATTCAGAAGGACAGCATTATATTTGGTTACTCCGATAGGTTCTAGTGCAACTAGAACCTCCTTAATTCCTTCAATCAGAGCGCTATCGACTTCGGTTGATTGGTGTTGGTCAACTGCTGCCAGGTCTTGTGGCAGGGTCCCGAGTTCCCCAATATGCTCGAGAACCTTTTACTTGTGTTCTGTCACGGAAGAAATGCTTCAGGACATAAGCGATCAAACAAATATATACGCAATGCAAAACCAATCAATGAATGCTCGAGGCGTATAAATAAGTGGGTATAAATAAATAAAAATGAAATCAAGCGCTTATTTGGGCTCATCATATGGATGGGATTGGTAAAATATCCAGCGATATATTTATACTGGTCCAGGGATCCGCAATATTATCATCCATTTCCACACAAAGTAATGAGCAGGAACCGATTTGAGATTCTTTTGTGGATGCTTCACTTTTGCAACAATAAAACAGCAGATGTCACCAACCGATTGTACAAGATCCAGCCGATTATCGATGAACTGAATAGAAATTTTAAAAAATATTACCATCCGACGGAAGTAATTTGTATTGACGAATCAATGATTCCATTTCGTGGACGAATTATATTCCGACAATACTTGAAGCAGAAGAAACATCAGTATGGGATCAAAATTTTCAAATTGGGCTGTGGTCTCGGCTACACATATAATTTCAGTGTTTACAGTGGCAAAACTTTCGACAAAGTGAACACGACGTCAACCAATATAGTTATGAATTTGTGCGAAGGTATACTTCATAAAAGATATACCCTCTGTACTGAAAATTGGTACACCAGTGTAAACTTGGCCAAGAAACTGATAGAGAAAGATACTCACTTGATTGGGACACTGAGGAGTAACCGCAAGGATGCCCCAAAAGAAGTGGTATTCAAGAAGCTAAAACGGGGGGAATGTGTCGCTAAAGAGAGTAAAGAAGGGATCACAGTTTTGAAGCGGAAAGAGAAGCGTGACGTTCTGTTACTTTCGACCAAACACACTCTAAATGGGGACCGTTCGAACAAAATCAAAAATTGTTAGTAAACCAACAATTGTCATAGACTACAATGCGAGGAAAAAATCCATTGACCTGTCAGATCAAGTTGCTGCATACAGTAATCCATTACGAAAATCGATGAAATGGTATCGAAAATTAGGTTTTGAGTTGTTATTGAACATTGCTGTTCTAAACTCCTTCTTTATATACCAAGAAACAACAGGCCAGAAGATGTCTATCACAATGTACCGCAAAAAATTGGTTGACGGACTTATGCAGGAGAACGAGGAACAAGTGGACACCCGTGTAAATCCTCGGCATCACTTGGAAAAAAAAGAAGGCGGTGCGCACGAAACTAGAAGATACTGCACCGAATGCTCTAATTAGAATACACGGACCAAAGACAGCTAAAAATGTAACGCCAAAAGTAACAACCTTTTGTACCCAATGTACAAAGAAACCTCACCTTTGCATATCTTGTTTTAATAAATTACATTAATGTTTTTAAGTATTCTATTCTATTCCATGAAGCATTGACCAAACAAAAACCGATATCGCATAATTTAAATGTTCAGTCTCACAAGTACGCAAGGATCGACACACGCGCCGCGGTAGAAGAACGAAAAATCTGTCGCCGGTCCCTAGGGATCGGCGTGGCGCTTGACGTGTTAACCCTTTGCGCTCGAGCGGTGCCTCTCAGACATCACTGCATGTGATGCGATAACTCGAGCGGTGCCTGAGAGGCACCATTCAGCTCGATGTGTTTATTTGTGTTTGACCTAAGGAATATCGCTTGAAGGTATTATTACCTTTTGTAGGTCATATTACGGAGTGTCTAAATGTCTTATCTCGGGTGATTCTCTCGCCATAGGAGATGAAAGCTGTATCGCAAACTGTTTATGTCACGTACACAAACAACCTTCACAGCGGGTAGTGACCGATAAGGCCACCAATACATAAGTCCCAGCTTTGTACTTGCAACCGCGAGTAGGACTCTGTCTTTGACATTAGTTCGAACTCAGCCTTACTGTCGATCGCAATATTTTGTTCAAAGTTACTGACCCCAATAAGTACGGAATACGACGAAGAAATTACTTCTAGTGAAGATGAGTTCCATTTTTCTGCAATAACAAACGAAATAACATCACTACATAGACAGCTTGCCTATGAGAACGACGATAGTAGTGATGAAGATAGCGATGCCGTTAGAGGAGTAAGAAGTCGAAAAATCCGATTAATCGATAGTAAATGTGAAAGCCAAAGTAATTGTACAGAAGAAATGGACAGTGTGCACAGAATCCGAAGAAATTCCCACAAGAATACCGTTTGTATCCGGTGAAAGACAAATAGGACCGCACGTAAGTGAACATATAAAAGAGCCAATAGATTTTTCAAATTATTTTTTACCGAGGAATTAGTTACTGACATAGTGCGGGAAAGTAACAATAACGCTGCAAAGAAGGTAGAGGGGAAAACATTATCATCCCGTTCTATATGACGTAACAGTTATCGAATTCTGGGTGTTTATTGGAGTAATCATAAATATGGGGATGTGGCGATCACCGCAGTCGCCTTTGCACCCCGTGGCGCAGGGCGGAAGAGAACACTTAACCCTCGAAGCGAAGAGACTGGAGACATTAAACATATATTTGACTCCAAACTTTCTCTTCGTCTTCGAGGGTTGAGAATGATTTCTGCGAACGTGCCTCCTTCTTTTCGGCATCGAAATGAGGGGGCGTAAAACAGATAAAATGTGAGGGAAAGGAGCCCTCAGGGTTAGTGAGCTTGAAGTGAGCTTGGAGTTACGTACCGAGCATCCTTAGTGTCGACCTTTGATCTTGTCTTTGTTGAAATAAATTATTTGTTATATATTACCGAGCATTATTCAACCACACACATGTAGGTTTCCCAAAGGGACAATGCCGTTGGACAACATACAAGAATACTGGTCGAAAAAGGATAATAGTTATATTCCGTTTTACTGAGAGACGTTTACGAGAGACCGATTTTCTCAAATATTTTGGAGACTTCACTTCAAGACAATACCCTTACAAAACACAAACCCTAGAACCCGTTTGCAGTTAGTATCTGGTTTTCTTGAGTATATAAATGAAAGGTTTTTGAATTATTTTGTACCCGGGGAGCAGATTTGTGTGGATGAGTCGACTGTCAAATTCAAAGGCCGAATATCATTTATAACATACAATCCAATGAAACCTAAAAAATGGGGTATTTGGGTTTATATACTCGCAGATTTAAATACCGGCTTCATGTGTGGTATTCTACCGTATTATGGATCTCTAACAACAGAGACTTTGATAAGACCCGATCCAACGGTATCAACTAGAATACCGCTGCATCTATACAAAATGATACTGGATAAACTTCCCGGTGCTCAGGGACACCACATGTTCACGGACCGTTATTATACCAGTTACGTATTGGCGGAAGAATTACAAGGTGTTGTGAATTACAAGGCAAACAAAGGTGTCACTTAAATGGAACGATCATGACAAATAGAAAGCACCTGCCATGTGAAATACGAAAGAAAAAATTTGGAAATCGATCCACATATGCATATCGCAAAGGTAATACTTTGATTCTTGCATGGAAGGACAAAAGGATTGTGACAGCTTTGACGACTTTGCTCCATCAATTCATATATTCTTTATAAATCTGTAAAGAAGCAGTAAAACGAACGGCCGCTTAGCCACCCGCAATATTTGAAAACTTTAGTTGATCAATTGAGAGGAGACTTTCGACAAAAACAACCTAGCACAGCTTCTTCTTCACAGAGTACTTCTGAAGTGATCCGACTAAATGGGAAGCTGCATGTTATTTTGATGGGACAAGAAAAGGATTGCAAGGTTTGTTCCCAAAGAACGTCTGGCCAAAGGCGACAAACTGTGTATTACTGTGACACATGTCCCGACAAGCCAAGTGTGGAGATTGCCATACTTGCCACATTGCCACATTGGAGATTGTTTTATAAAATATCATAAGAAGCAAAATTATAGAACACAATTTTTAATAAATGTCTTTCATTAAGTTAAAAAATATGTATGATGTTAAAATATACGAGTTTAAAGTGTTTTATTGTGTCTAAAATTATTTTAAGCTAACAATAACGAACTCATGAAATAAGCGGGTGCAGAAATATTACTCTCGAGTTGCTGGTTTACCCGACAGAAAAGGTTAATAAACAACGCATGAACAGTTTGCGAAATGAGAAGGGTGCATTTTTAGATTTAGAATTATCGCGCGCTCTTCGTGAAAGTCTACTTCCTGGAGTTAAAGAACAGATTTGGTTCCAGAACCTGGGTGTCCAGGAAGTACCCATCCCCACCTCCTCGTGGTGGAACCTGAGCGCTAACGGGGCTCTCTGGCTATTGAATAATACCGCGACTCGGAGGTTTGGTGCATTATTACTTTGCCCAAGTTAGTCCGAGCCATATTCATAGAGCAAAATTGAATAAGACTGAGGCTGGCAGTCTGGGTCATCAATAAATTTGGCCAAACTGATCCATCCTAATTCAAAAAGGGTCAGACTGAGCGTGTTCGCGAAAACATAGTGAGTTCGCCTCGTCGAGGTTCCCCGTGGGTGCTCCGGTGGTTGGGATTCATCCCCTCCGACGGAGTAGCTGAAGGATTCACCCGCGGGAAAGGTGTCGCGGCACATCTGGATTTTTCCATCGCCCGTTTCAGTGAGGTGGGTGTAACTGGGAGGTAGATGGTCGATTCCGTCGCGTATACCCGTCTGGATGAGGAAGCACGCCTGATCACCGTCCTGGTGTAGGGCAGACAATAAATCTGCTGCAGAAAGATTGGAATCCGTTCACAGTTTAAAAGCCATTACCTTATATATAACAACCCGCAGCATTGGATTCGGTTCTGTCACGACATTCCTCGCAATGTTTGATCTTAAGAATATACCTATAAGAGGAAACGTTATTCAATTTTACCGAGTATCTCTCGCCTTAATGGAGTCCAAAAGTTAATTTCACTGCAAGTGTTGGACGTTGTTTTAACCTCTTGCGTAGATTAATCAACGAGAAAGGACTGGAAAAGCGCTCGGAACAAAGGACTACGGCAACGCCATCCAGCGTCGAGCGTAGGAAAAAGCAGCAACGGTAAGTGGAATTTTCCATTCCAACTTTCTAACCGAGTACTGTTTGTGTGAGAGAGAGACTATAACTGTGTGAGAGAGAGAGAGAGAGAGAGAGAGAGAGAGAGAGAGAGAGCCAGTCGAGCCGTAAGTGTGAGAGAGACAGACTATAGCCGGCCGGCCGTGCACGCGAGAGAAAGGTAGCCGTCCAGACTATACGTGCGATAGTCGAAGGCACGACCTTGGGACGGGCTTCTTCAAACGCTGCGCGAGGACCCGTATGTCCTTATAAAACCGTAATGAATAAATTACGACCATGGACGCCCCTGTTGACAGAAATTATGGAAACTTCTTTCCTGGAAGGAGTCGTCAACACGCTCTTCCCGTCGGAAGATCCAACGTCGGCGGCCACTAATCAAAATTCAACGATAAACATATCATTGGATGACCCGAACATCTGGTCACAGGATTACGAAGTTTCAGAGGAAGAAATGGTCCGCGCAATCAAGCGAATGACAAAGAAGAATACCGCGCCCGATCCAGACGGAATTCCAGGCCGTGCGTGGTCCATGGCGTGCAGCATCCTCGGCACAAGACTTCGAAAACTTTTTTCAACATGCTTGAAGACCGGGATGCTACCGACAAGCTGGAAATCCGGCAGATTGGTCCTTCTCAAAAAGCCGGGAAAACCTGAAGACTCTCCGTCCGCATTTCTTTAGATATAAAGAACGCGTTCAATTCCCTCGAGTAGAAAGCGATCCGAAGAGCGCTCGAAGAACACGGGTTTCCGCGATACCTGCGCGATACAAATCAAATCTCAGCTATAAGACACATTCGTAGAAATAGAAGAGTATTGTTGCATGACCAACATCTACCAATATTAACAACACGATACAAACTCTTCCCAACACATCTTAACCCTTTGCACTTCACTGTCCCCTCTCAGACGACATTAAAGTTTATTAATGATTACAGGAAATTAACTTATTCTAATATAACTTTTTGAGAAATGCATGTCTTTCTGACGGAAAACAACTTAATATTGTCAAACATGCACAATATCAGGCTGCGATACATAATGACTAAGTGGCGCTGAGTGGCTAGTAAACGGAGTGCAAAGGGTTAATCATAGTTCCTAAATTCCAATTCTTCTATCCTCTTCTATCCTCTTACTAATCGTGTCCTCTGTCCTTTGCTTATTTGCTGATCTTTGTACCTGACTCAGTCACCCTCTACCATATAAGTACCAGCTAGTTTTCGCCATAGCTCAGATATTATATAGTCATTACTTGTGTACGCAACGGCTGCGTCAAGAAGAACATAAGCCGCGGGGTTCCACAGGGATCTGTTGTCGGTCCCATTTTGTGGAACATTGGTTATGACGCGGTCTTAAAATTGCCAATGCAGCTAGGAATTCATCTCACGTTTTACGCGGATGATACTCTGGTATTGGCGATCGAGACAAGCCGAAAACGAGCAATCTGCCGGGCGGAAATCGCCGTAGCGGCCGTAGCCAAGAAGATGGAAGAACTGGGGCTTCAAATGGTGCCGGAGAAAACGGAGATCCTCTGCTTCGAGGGAAAAAGAAGAGATCCGTATGGAGGAAACGAAATGGTCGCCATTGGTCCAGCACAGGTTAAAGTCAGGAGCGAGATGTGTTATCTCGGAGTGCTCCTCGACGATAAATGGACATTTGATCGCCATTTCGCTCGCCAGGCCGTTCGTCTGGATGCTGCGGCAAATTATTTAAGCCGCATCATGCCAAATATGAACGGCACTGACGAGAAGAAGCCTGCAACTCCTGCGAAGTGCGTGGAGAAGAATCGCGATCCGCGTCGTGAGAGGATATCGCACGATATCTTACGACGCGGCAACGCTGTTAGCGGGCCTCGTGCCCCTGGAATACCTGGCGCAAGAAGACAGGATGGTGTACGAAAACCTTCGTACAATGTGCCAGGTAGCACCTGGCTTCACCTTCGCAAAACGGAAAGAGAAACTCGCCCCAGCGTCCGCTCACAGGACCGTGGGAGCGATTCTACCCATTTTGGAAAAATGGATGGAAGAGAGAAGAGGCCAGCTCACCTTTAGAGCTACGCAGGTATTGACGGGGCCCGGATGTTTCGCTCAATACCTGCAGAAGATTGGAAAAGAAGCCACGGCCGTCTGTTTCCTCTGTGGAGAGGAAGAAGACAGGACGCAACATACGCTGGAATTTTGTCCAGCGTGGGAAACGTCGCGTCATGCCCTTGTGGCAGAGATGGGAACGGATCTGTTGTTGAACAGGATTATACCAAAAATGCTGGAAAACGAGAGATATTGGCGGGCTGTAATTCTGTTTTGCGACAGAATTATAGCCGTAAAAGGGCACGTACGCTCCCTGCTCAACGAAACTTACGTTGTCAGCGTCGTGAACGTTTGTCACGCTCCGCTTCAAGGTAGGGGACTCTTTTTCCTTCTGGATTCAGAGTCACTTCAAAGTACCCATCGGGGAGTGCCGCGGGCAAAAAGATGGCCTTAACCCTTTTAGTGCCAGAGCCGATATATCGGCCCGCGCCTTGTAACACTTTACTATTCGCATTGCGGGGACTCTCAAAATAAATTTGTTGTTTACGCCAGAACGGCTATGTCACCCTTCTTGGCGTTAGTTATTAGAGGCTCTTGCCCGTTTGTAAATAGTCATTAGTCTTCGTTCGGTTTGGAGCAACGATAATTATTTTGAGACCATGGCATTTGTAGTTTTTTCCAGGACTAGAGTTCCCATCTCTGCTCATTATGCGAGAAACCCTTCGGTTGATTTACTTCGTTACCTCATGTATCTCACAGCTGAAGTATCTCTTAAGGTTATCGCTGACTGCGGTTGTTGATGGAGACACGGAATTTCCGCTTGCATCACTCAAGGACAACATGGCGACTGAGAGCGAGCTCAGTTTGGGTGCGACCACTTAGTTTAGATTTTGTGGAATAGTATAATTCGGTCGTTTCCCTCACCACTCCGAATAGTTTGATTTTTGGAACTATCCGTGTATCTCAACCCCCAAGGACATAGTTAGAATTGTAATTATTCCGGTTCGCGCTGGGAGACGGCAGAATCGACTTAGCGCTCCAGCGGACAAGACGCATACAATAAAGAGTGCTACATAACCCGGAATCGAGTATCTGCGCGACGACAGGCTTGGAGATGGATGGCGCGGTGTTCCGCAACTCGTCATCCAAAGACGCGGGGAAGATGACGCCTCGTAGGGAACGCGTCAACGAGGATCCAGTTGATTCTCGGAAAAACAAGAAGAAGCCGGTCAAGGCGAGCAAGAGTCTGAGCGTCTGTGCCACGGCTATTGCCCTACAGATCAAGGACGACTCAGCTCGCATTATGGGCGATTTGGGGACTGGGGGCACGAACAGAAGATGGGCAACAGCAGTTGCCCAGGCTCTTAGGAAACAGGGTATCGGAGACGGTACGCTACGAAAATGGGAGGCCGAATCCTTAGGTTACGCCCGGCTAGTGCCTAAGGAGGGGGCCTTAGTGATCAAGAACGTTGTCGAGCTGTGGGCGGTCGACAACCCAAACGTCGAAGCCGAGGATGAGCTTGAGGCTATCGAGGACTCAGAAGACCGATTGGCAGAGTCTCCAAAAGACGTGGCAGCTGATCCCGAACTGGAAAGAAGTAAGGATGAGCTACGACGAAAGGTGGAAGTAAGCGAGGAGACTGAGGATCGAGCTGCCTATGCATTCGCCTACGTCACATCCCTTAACACAGACGGAGGGTCACTACGAGGCAGTAAGGTGTGGCCATTCTGTTTATTCCTCAACATAGCGGGGAAGGAGTGCAGGCCGATAACGCTGCACAAAAAGTCTACAAGGAATAGGAGGAGTATGGGGTCCGTCGCGGAGAGATTATCCACAATGGAGCGGGGGGCGGGGTGGATTAACGCAGCTGCGGAGGCCCACAACGCCGAGATGCATGCCGTGAACGGTAATATAGATAACGTCGGACGAGAGACGACTAACCGCGCGAGGCGAATAGAGGTCAATCATCCCATGTTTTGGGATGGAGGAACGATAATAACGGCCTGTGACGTTAGTAGTGCGAATGCTGCACATGAGGCCTTACTACACATGCCCTCACTATACTGGGCAAGAGGCCCGGATAGGTCACACCAAGCGCATACCATCGCGGGCACTCTCCATCAGCAATTAGGCCCTAGGGCAGGCGACGAGGCTAGCGGGGATACCTCCACACCTAATAAGTCTGCTGGTAGCTTCAGGTACACCACCGTGAAGAAACTTGCCGCTTTGACCGGTTCTTGTGATCCTGTGGGTGATACGGAAACTATATCACCGCGGAAAACAAGAGCCGCTCGGGCGGCTTGTAGCCCACAGGGTGGCGTGGATCCCGGAGCAGGAAGCGGAGGGAGAGGGAACACCACAGCCCCTTCAACGGAGGGTTCGACACAAGCCGAGTCCCTGGGGACAGGAGAACGCGGTGCTGCGGACGCTGCCAATTGGAAAAGGCTCAAGTGGTCCGGAGTGGATGTAGACAATAGGTTCGTAAGAGGGGGCCTAAGAACAACCGAGGCGGCACAGATGCTCATAGAAGCTGCGACAAAGCCGGTGCCGTCGGTGCCGAGCGTGGTCAACCCCGCAAAGGGAATATACACATGGGAGTTTATGAGCAGTATACCACTGCTCACCTCGGCAATAGAACGAGCGGTACACGAAGGCGGTGCCGATTATAGGAACCTCGCCTTAAAGGTCGACCTCTACGATGACCTACGAGAGGTACGGATCACCCAGCCCTCGGGAGTGGAGTGCGCCTGGGCCCCTCCCCATCTACCGGCCAGGCAGGTGGTGTCGAGTAGGGTATCAGGTGACTGGCACTACAAGGGCTGTTTCATTACGATTGACATCCTGGAGCATGCCCTCCGCCACGGGGGAGACTTACAGATCGGTGGGAGGCGAGGAACCAACTGGAATTTGGCCAGCCCCTCGGTTAAGATAATCCCGATAGCCGACAACAGCTGTCCAGATAACGTAGGACGGGACTGCTGGATAGCCAGACACCTGAAGTATCCGCTTACTCACGTCATCGAAACTTTCAAGATGAGCACTGTCAGAGGCAGAATGGGCCGCAGGGAAGACGATGGTCTGGTCTTTACATCCGAGGAATTTGTGCGGGCGTCGAGCTTAGTAGATATCGCCGACCCGGCGAACTGTGTCATCTTCGTCGTAATATCGAAGAGTACAGCGACAGTTGAGTTAGGCGGAAGAGTATTTGACGTGTGCTCTTGCGATCACCGAGGAGCTGTGCCCAGGGACGCCATGATACCGGAGCACTCACTCGACGATGTAATAGACAACATCGTCGGCAACATGCTTAATGCGAGTAGGTCCCTCCGTGAGGTCTTCAGTGACTATACGATCTCTTACTTTCCAAAGGGGATCAACTGGCTGGAGGTCAACGCCATAAGCATTGCACTGACGGTCAGGTGGCACCAGCGCATAGAGGGCGTAAGTGTAGACGTTCCCGGCGTTGGAGCTACAGTGCTGGAGTACTATGGGGCACCAGCAACCGTGTTAATGGAGATAGGGCTATCGCCCGGGGAGAGTATCACAGACCAGAGTTACCCAGGGTACGGTGGAATGACTACCGTATCGGGTTTGGACCAGCAGTTTGCAAAGCGCAGCAAAGCACGCCGCTACCCAATGGTCAGAATAGGCGAGTGGAGTAATACCGCTTCACTGGCCGTGGCTACCGGGTTTGCCTACTATGACACGGTGAACGAGGAAAACCCTGTCCAGGTAGCCGCTCGCTGCAGGGCCAGTGGGTTCGACCGTTTGGAGCGAGGCCGTCATCTAAGGAAGGGCTTTGAGGAGTGGAAGAAGGCCGCTGCTCAGCAGGATCGTATAGGGTACCCGGACGAAGATCCTGCCGCCGCCAAGTATTGGGCACGGTTGATTCAGGATCGTGTAGGAGGAGAAGGGACCACAACGGGGTGGTTCGCCAAGAGGTTTATCAGTGAGTTGGTACACTGGTCCTGGGCTATCAACACCCACGCCGGTGGCACTGGTGGGACGCTCACCGGGACGAGGACACCCAGCTCCTTTTGGCGGTCAACCCAAAATACGGAGTGGCAGACACTTTGTATACAGGGGAGCGGGCGGCCAGACGGAGAATCCTACTCTTGCGACACCATATCCGGCAGCTGGACCTACATGGCATATGCCCAGTTCGGACAGGGTGAAGACGACCCGATGCTCGAAGATGCGCTGATGCGCATCGATATGAATTATGATGCCCAGAGGGGCTGGGGGCTAACCTACAAAAGCCACCCCCACAACAAGCAGGTCTCGGGGTCACGTGGGTAGTCGATCAATCCCACGGGGGTCGATTAGCACGTGTACAGGGCTGGGACAATCACGGCTGCTCGAAGCCTCCCCCCGACATATGGGACTGGGGAGTCCCTGTACGTATTAAGGACTACAAGGAGGAGACGTTAAAAGCGGTCGTGATCCCGAGGGGCACGGCTCGAGTCTTGACAAGCACCCAATACTCAGACGGCACGGTGCTGTTATGGAGCGAACGAGACGAAAAAGCCACAGGGTTACAAAGTCATTACATCGACCGTCCACTAGGATGTAACCCTGACGATCTACCGGCACGCCAAGGTCCGGGAAACGGGGGAGGAGCCACGCCGGCACCCAGCGTGGACTCCGCTGCCCGTATATTGGAGCTGGAAGAGGAGGTCGAACGCCTGAGGATGGCGACGGACGTGGAGGCCCGAATGTCGCGGAACTTCGAGGACGCGGGCGACAAAGGGTGGGAGAAGGACCCCGGCATAGACCGGGCGGTAAGGATAAAGCGCGATCCCCCTTTACTGGAGACCAAGTAGGCAGAGAGGGGGACAGGGACCCTGTCGAGTGTGGCGCGGGTTGCTGCCAGGCCGGAGGTGCTAGAGGAGTATGGAGATCAGGCCATGCAGAGTGCACTTGCGGCCGCGAAGCGCTAGAACGTCTCCGCGCGTCGGATTGGGGTTCGAAAGGTCCCCCGTTGGGGCGTGGCGACCCCACCTTCCGAGCTGGGGAGCGGTCTGCTGAGCAGCCGGCAGAACTCGATGGTGAGTAGTGGTGAGATCGAATTTAGTAAGGTACTTAGTGCCTAATTAGAACATCTATCGTCTAATGATGATATATTGCCGACGCTCGGACTTCGAGCGTTAGAATGTTTGAGTGGTTTACCGTTCAAATGAGACCTCGAGCTTTAAATAATTGAAAGCCGCTGGCGCCCGGTTTGTACCGGACGTCGGCGGCTTTTTTTATGACTCCGGAGAAAGCAATACGCCGCTGGCACTTGGGCAAATACCCATGTGTCAACGGCTTTTTTTTATGACTCCGGAGGATATTTTGGGGCCCCGGGTGACAGCCCATTTTTGGAGGCCTCTTGCTCGACTACCTGGCAACTCGAGGTCTCACCAAAGCGCTTCTGGCACCAACACCTTGCCATGCGAGTCCGAGTGTCGGGAAATAGGAGCGAAAGACTAGTCTGCCATTATAAGGGAGCTTATAGGATCAGACATAGCCGTACAAACCAGCTATCAATTATTTGTGCCGGATGAACTCATGGAGGAAATTGCCGAACAAACCAACTTATGTGCAGCACAAGAAATAGAAGCTGGATACACGCAGCGCTTGGCAAAGTGGGCAGAAACAAGTAAGTCTGAAATAAAGAGATTATTTGGACTCGTCCTATGGATGGGATTAGTAAAATTGCCGACCATACACCATTATTGGTCTAATGATCCTGCCTATTTGCAAACGTTCCCAAGAGCGGTCATGTCAAGAAACCGATTTGAATTATTACTAAGAATGCTACATTTTGCAGATAACAAAAACGATAATGGTTCCAATCGTTTATATAAAATACAACCAATTATAGACATTTTGGAGACCAATTACAAAAAATATTATAATCCGACCGAGGATATATATATTGATGAGTCCTTGATTCCATTTCTTGGCCGCATTGTATTTAGGCAATATTTAAAACAAAAGCGCCACAAATATGGAATTAAAATTTTTAAGTTGTGCTGTGGATCGGGATACACCTATGCTTTCCGCGTATACACAGGGAAAACCTTAGAGAAAGAAACAACTACGCCCACTAATATTGAAATGTCTCTTTGCAAAGATTTGTTTTATAAGGGGCACACGCTGTATACGGACAACTGGTATACAAGTTTAGAATTAGCCGAAAAATTAATTAGTAAAAGCACTCATTTAGTGGGAACGTTACGTACAAATAGAAGAGGAAATTCGCACCAAGTGCTTTCAACAAAATTAAAATGAGGACAAATCATAGCAAAGGAAAATAACCACGGGATAACCATTTTGAAGTGGAAAGATAAGAAGGACATCCTAGTTCTATCGACAAAGCACTCGTCAGAAATGGTGAATGTTGAATGCCGATCCGGACGCCATATCAAGCCACAAATTATAGTAGATTACAACAGACAAAAGTCAGCTGTTGACTTATCCGACCAAATGAACGCCTACAACAATCCATTACGCAAGTCCCTAAAATGGTATAGAAAACTAGCTTTCGAATTATTATTAAATACTACGGTTGTAAATAGTTACTTTCTATATAAAAATATTACGAAGCAGAAAATTAACATTACATAATTTCAGAAACAATTAGCAGTCCATCTTACAAGTTGTGACAAAGAAAACATTCCACCGAGCAGAATTGCAAGAAGATCCAGAAAAAAACACAAACTCGAAAGAAAATCGGGAAAAGTCTCTGAAGTTCGAAAGTACTGTAAATTGTGTTATGACAAAAATGTAAGAAAAGATAGTAGAGTGATGGCAAGGAGAAAGACCAAACGTGTTGTAACATTTTGTAATACTTGTAAAGGAAAACCATTTTTATGTTTGCCATGTTACAATGAATCCCATTAATCCTGAAATGATACCAAATGAAGTAAATTTTAAATATAATTTCTGTAATTCCGTAAAATAGCGTAAAATTTTAGAGTTCTCATGTTATACGCTGTCAGCCATCGATGGTTGACGCGGCCTGAACGGAAAGTCCAGTGTCAGCCACCGATGGCTGACGTGGCCTGAACGGAAAGTCCAGTGTCAGCCACCGATGGCTGACGTGGCGCTCAACGTGTTAATAGACATATCAAAAGCTTTTGATACAGTTCCTCACAGCGTATTTGGTGATGTACTGGGGTTCAAAGGCATCCCAGCAATCGTGGGAGATTATATTAAAGCAATATATGAAAAATATAGAACAAAAATCCATTGCAGAAACGGTGAAACCGTGGACATAGACCTCCTAAGGGGAGTCCCACCTCCCAGGGAGACCCACTGTCTCCGTTACTTTTTAATTTAGTTTTAGACCCGTTAATCGGGAATATTGACGAGGCGTCGGAGGGCATAGCAATGGGAGATGAGAAGGTCTCCATCCTTGCCTTTGCCGATGATATAGTATTATTAGCAAAAGATAACAAAGAAGCCGAGAAACAGATGAAAATAATACAGGATTACCTCGGTGTACTTGGAATGAAAGTTGCGACAAATAAATGCGCAACCTTTCAAATCGTCGGCAAGGGCAAGACATGTTATATGGCAGATCCTAAGATATCTCTGGGTCGGCAGGCTGTTCTGTATGCCGATCCAGAGACTGTAATGAGACATTTGGGTGTCAATATTGATCCTTGGAGGGGCCTCCAGCGCACCTCTATAAAGGAAATAGTGAGCGCGGCAAATACAATAGAGAAAATGAAGTTAAAACCTCATGAGAAGGTCAATTTAATAAGAACTTATTTCCTGCCCAGATATATACATAAATTGGTGGCCAATCCGCCACCCCTGGGCACGCTAGACCAAATAGATCACGAAGTAAAGCAAGTGGTGAAAGAAATATTGCATTTACATCCGTCCGTAACGGACGGATGAATATATACAGAAAAGAGCCACGGAGGTCTAGGTGTCCAGAGGGTGGCTAACATCGTCAAGGTGGCCAAGCTGAGGAATGCGCCTCCATAGGTCTGCGATGGCCTGTGCAGTTGCAAGATTTAGAGGAAACGAGGAGGTCTCTCAAAAAGAAAGACACCGATAAATGGAGACAGCTCGTCTCCCAAGGCCAAGGAATCAGAGAGTTTTTCGGCGACAAGGTCGGAAACCAATGGTTGTATAGACCTGAATTACTAAAGCCGTCCAGGTACCCGGACGCCCTTAAATTAAGAACAAACACATTCGGAACGCGAGTAGCGCTCAGAAGAGCGAATCAAAACATAAATTATCAATGTCGGAGATGTGGCGTCCAGGCTAAAACCCTGGGTCATGTATTAGGTAACTGTATACATACAAAGTCTAAGAGGATCAAAAGACATGATGAAATTTGCAAGCTAATAGTAAATAATCTGCCAAAGAAGTGGGCTGTTTTTGCAGAACCGGCCGTTAACGTCCACGGAGAACTAAGGAAACCCGATGTAGTCATAAAAGACAACGAAAGGGTCCTTATAGTGGACGTAACGGTTCCGTATGAGGATAAAGAGAACTTGAGAAACGCATATAAAGAGAAAATAAACAAGTATAGAGAAACAGCCGAGTTAATAAGAAATAAATTAAGTGCAAAGACATCAGAGGTCTTGTCAGTAATCATTGGCTGCCGAGGGGCTATGCCCGGCAATACCAAAGAGAATCTTAGGCGCCTAGGGTTTCAGCCAAAGGACCTGCTGACGGCTTATTTAATTGCCCTCCGGTCGTCGATAGAAATAGCAAACGCATTCATTGACTACGACTACACTATGTAGTCGTTATAAATTATTTATTTATTTATTATTTATTCTATTTTACAGTGGACGAAACCAATGGTGGATGATTTTAAATTGAGACATGCATGCTATATATATTTTACTAACCATAATGACTGCCCTCGGGCTGGATGACGGCATTCTTTTATAAAAAGACCAGGCTGACAGGGCCAGAACGATTTTAAAGTACTAACTGCATGTCTAGAACGCAGCCGCAAGGCTAAGTTAAAGTAATAGACGAAGCAGCTGCCAGCTGAAGTTTTAATGTTAGCCCGTCTCGGCCCTTTACACCGAGCGGTGCGAGTCTTACCATACTTTTGTATGGTAAGGCGCGGGGCGGGTTCTATGCATGAAGAACCCGGGGCGGCACCTACGCGAGGTTTCCCTGTGCGCACACTTCGGTGTGCGGCTGAGTCCGCCTCCCGAAAGGGACCCCGTTCCTAGTTTTTCCAAACTCGCGGGCAGATTCTTTGCCAGCATCACTTGAAAGTAGGCTCGTACAGTGGAATCTTTGGCTCGTTTAAATTAATTAATTAATTGTTATTTATTTATTGTTATATACCTCACGAGAGGGTTGTACCTCGGAAGTCTACTGGTCTTCCTTCCGAAGGCCAGTACAGTATATAGCCAAATGCCTCGTCATCTAATTAGTGACGCGCATGAATGGATTAACACGTTGACGCCGGCGCGGATATTCGCGATCCGCTCCGTGCGACGGCGCTTCAAGTAGCGGTCTGCCCCATGGGGCGGCGCGGCACCAAATTGTGCTGTTCAATGTGAAGAGTTTTTTCCCCGTCGGCGCGATGCATTCCTTGCGCCTTCTGATTGGTTATTCAGTTTTGAATGCTTTTGCCAATCACTGAGTATTTCCTATTTTAGGCCACCGCCTTCTTACAGAAGGGTGGTGGTGCTTCTGGTGGGGTCTGACTTTGTTGTTACTGTATTTGGTCATGTAGCGAGATTTCCGCTGGGGCTATTACCTGCGCCGGGTGACCAAGTGTAGCTTGGCCACGGGCAGTGGACCCTTCGGAAATCCCCGGTTTATGGCTTCCGCATGTACCATCGAGGCCATTAGAGAAAGTTAATTATCGCATGCCTGGAAAATGTAAAAAGCTTAAAACGGTTCCTCAAAAATAGCTTGATTGCTGCACATACCATAAACGGTGCTAGTCGTTTGTAGCAAACAGAAGGGTTTCAGAAGTTGTCGTCGCTTGCGGCGGCAACATGTGCCAACCCCACCTCCTCGTGGTGGAACCTGGGCACCGGAATTTTCCGGTGGCTAACGGGGCTCTGGCTTAGCGGTGGGGATTTCCCTCCCTCCATTTGGTGAAAGAAGAATATATAATCTCCGGCGGGGGCCTCGGCCCGCCGGTCCTGCGGCTCAATCCTCTCCACAGGAGACACCCCCCCATGTCGCTCCCCGAAGTGTCTCCCCTGAAGCAATCCCGATGTCATTCCCATGTCCAGACTGTGATCGAGCGTTCAGGAGTAAAATCGGTCTTGGTGTCCATCGTAGGGCAGCTCATCCGGCAATTGTCAACGAGGAGGTCGACCTCCCCGGAGTCAAGCGAAGATGGGGCGATGAAGAACTCCGTCTTATGGCGAGAGAGGAGGCAATGGCGGTCCAGCGCGGCGTACGCTTCTTAAACCAACATCTTGCCTCAGTCGTGCCAGGTCGCACGGTTGAGGCAATTAAGGGCGTACGCCGCGGCCAACGGTATCGGGCCTTAGTTTCGGCCGCTATGGCCGACGTCATTGCCTCCTCTAGTACGAATGGAGACTCGTCCGCCGAGTTCTTCTCGCCCTCTGCTTCCAGTATTGGAATTCCTTCGCCTCTGACTCCCGGAGGAAGCGAGTCAGCGGTCGTACACACGACCTCTCCAACATCCTTATCACTCCTGGGTCACCTCGGCGAGGATATTTCTGGTGCCATCCGGGGGCTTATCCCGGTGGTCCAGAATATCCGAGGCTGGGAATCTAACACCCTTACCCAGCTGGCCCAGGAGTGTTTGGATGGAGTTAGTGTGTGTGACCGTCTAACATCTTGGCTCGCTTCTGTTTTTTCCTCCTGTTTGTGTTCGTCCCCCTCCTTTTGCCGGATCCAGCTCACCTTCTCACCGACGGTTACAGGGTACCGTTCGTACCGGACGGAGGGCCCAGCGACGGCGCGAGTTCGCGCGTATTCAGCGCCTTTTTCGCGCGAATATGTCCTGGGCCGCTCGTGAGGTACTGGATGGCACAGGTGACTCATCTGCCAATGTCCCCAGTGTCGAAGTTATGGCCCGGCACTGGGGGCCATATGTGAGTCAGGCCTCTAGGCCTGTTCCGCCAGGCACACCAGCTTCGCCGAGGGCGGATTTGGCACACCTGTGGCATCCAGTATCTTGCGAGGAAGTGGCAGCTACCACCTTGCCACTTCGCTCCGCTCCGGGTCCGGACGGTATCACTGTGCGGCAATGGAGGGCCCTACCTCCATCTCTTAGGGCCCTTTTCTTCAGCATCGTGCTTGCTGTAGGTGGGTTTTCACCGGCGTTATTGACGAGTGGGACGGTATTCGTGCCTAAGAAGTCGGGTTCCGATTCTCCGGCCGATTACCGTCCTATCTCGATCACGTCGGTAGTCGTGAGGCATCTCCATAAGATCCTGGCGACAAGGCTTTGCGCGTCCAGGTTGGTAGATCTTAGGCAAAGGTGTATGGATGACGGGTGCGGAGAAAACATTGCAGCTTTATCCTCTGTATTATGTGAGTCCCGCACCCGTCTCCGCGAATTACACGTAGCCTCCCTGGACGTTGCGAAGGCCTTTGACTCCGTAAGTCATCAGGCCATCGCCAGGATTTTGGAGTCACTTGGGGTGCCTCACGACTTTATTACGTACATCACCCGCCTGTATTCCTGCAGCAGCACGATGTTTGAAGTTCGCGGAAGGAGATCAGAGCTCTTCAGCTTAGGTCGCGGCGTCAGGCAAGGGGATCCGCTCTCGCCTATGCTATTCTGTCTAGTAGCGGATAGCATTATAAGGGCGGTCCCTCCTGACGTCGGTTTCGACCTAGGGGGATGTCGGCTGGACGCCTTGGCATACGCCGATGACATCCTCCTGTTCGCCTCTTCCAGGTGGGGCATGCAGACCGCACTGCGTGTGGTAGAGAACCAAGCGAGGGAGTACGGCTTAGCACTAAATGCTACAAAGTGTTCCGCGTTATCCCTGGTCCCGGCCGGAAAAGTCAAAAAGATAAAAGTAATTACGGCGCCAACTTTCCATCTTGGCGACGGTACCTCTATTCCGCAAATATCCACCTTAGCGGAATGGAGGTACTTGGGAGTTGACTTTTCCGTGTCGGGGCCTAGAAAGGTCAAGGTTGACCTTTCTACATATCTTGACAGGATAACACGGGCACCACTCAAGCCGCAGCAGCGGTTGAAGATCGTACGCTGCTTTTTAGTCCCTCGTCTCTATGACACGTTGGTGCTAGGTCGTGCCACACTTGGAAAGCTGAGAGCTCTTGATCTCCTAACGCGTGCCGCGGTGAGAAGGTGGCTGAGGCTGCCTAAGGACACACCTACCGGTTTTCTCCACGCACCCATCGCCGGTGGCGGTCTCGGAATTCCCCCTTTGGCCACCACTGTCCCAGGTTTGATGCGACAACGCCTGCTCAACTTGGGACGTTCGCAATCGTCTGTTATTCGGGCTGTTGCGGACTCCGCGTGGGTTACTTCGAGGATTCAGTGGGCCACTCGGGCGCTTACCCGGGATGGCACGGTCCTGGCCTCGAAGTACCTGCACGAGAAGTGGTGGTCCCATCGACTACATTCTAGTGTCGATGGATACGAATTGAGGGAATGTTCGAGATCGCCACTGTCTTCGCGATGGGTTGACGCAGGCTCGGCCGTGACTTTGTCCAGCATGTTCATGTGCGGATTAACGCCCTCCCGACGCTCATATGAACGTCGAGAGGGGCGCGTCGCCATGGACAGGTCACCCGATGTCGTGCCGGCTGTCTGTCCACCGAGACAGCCGCGCACGTCATCCAGGGGTGTTTTCGCACCCACGGTGGCCGGGTCCTGAGGCACAACGCTGTTTGTCGTACGTTGGCCTCAGGACTCCGGGAAATCGGCTGGACGGTGCATGCCGAACCAGTGTTTGTCACGGCCGAGGGAAAACGCAAGCCTGACTTGGTTTGCGTTCAAAGCGAGAGGGTCTGCGTCATCGATACACAAGTCGTCAGCGGAGCACCACCTTTAGACGATTCCCACGAGGGGAAGGCAGCATACTATGCTACGAATACTTTCCTCGTGGAGAGTATTGCCGCCAGGTACAGCGTCAGGAGGGAGAATATCATCTTTTCTTCCTGTACGCTGTCCTGGCGCGGCATATGGTCGTCGCGCTCCGCTGACTGGCTGCTGAGCATGGGTTTGACGTCGGGATTGTTGCGCGGAATTACAACGCGCGTTCTTCAGGGGAGCCACACTAACTGGTCCAGGTGGAACCACATGACAACTCGTGTTCCACCTGTGGCCTGGGAGCGACACGGGGTGGGTTGATCCTGTGGCGGAGGATCAACGCCCTGGGGGTAGCCGTGCCCCCAACCCTTTTCCTTTGCCGGGCGAACGGCACATATGGTCAATGTCGTACTAAGAAAAAGAAATAGTCGTGCGTTTGTCATAAATTATGTTGAGTGCGAGCAATTTTGTCGTACCTTCGACTGACGATTTCCAGGCAACCAGGCACTCGAGGCCCCAGTAGTACCTGGTTTCCTGGGTCACAGACAAAAGATATATATTGCCGGGTAAGTGGCCGAGGACTGTCGCGTGGTTTTCCAGAGAACAGTTTGTTTTTCCTTTGGAAAATCGCGGGCCTCGAGGTGGGTTTTAGTTGGGGGAACATTGACCCACCTCTGGATCTTCGGCGACCCAATTAGAAGTGTAGGGTCGCCCACGCATAGTGGAGAAAATGTGTGACTTTTTGGGAAACAAATACGCCCCAGTTGACACTTTTTGAATATATAGTGTGTGACCTAGTAAGGAGGAACCATTATCGAACATTTAGACGACGACTTGAGTTTTACTGAGTTTAGAGTTGACGGCAAGAGAGGAAAAGTTCTGTTGGTGTGCACGGTGTGAAGTGTTTGTGAGTCGCGAGGTCAATAGAGTTCTGATACAACGATTTATCTGAACACACATTTCTTTCGATAAGTGTAACGGTAGTAAAAAGTTTTCTTCCTTCTAAAAAGGTGGTTAGCATTTTTTATTTTGCATTTTTCATTTTTGCCCATCTAAATATTAGATACAATGGATATGGAATTCAGTGATTCGTCTGATGAATCCGTATCTGGAATCATACCCAGGAGACGAAGACATACAATAGTTTCATCATCATCATCATCATCGGACACGGCATCCGATATAAATACCGTGGAGGATGAAGTTTTGGAGTCTGGCGCAGAGGACCAAGATGACGACGCAGAGTGGCCGACAATAGCAGAAGTACCTACATCAGAGGAAGAGGAAGAGGAAGAAGAAGAGCTATTAATGAAAGAGACGGACTGCGACAATCCTGTTGCGCAATCCTGTACAAATTATTCTTTACGGACGAGATCTTGGATATCATCGTAGAAGAAACTAATAGGTACGCCGTACAGTGTCTGATGAATGCGGCATATGATAGGAGACAACACCAACAAGCGTGGAACCCGGTGACAAAAACTGAATTTAATATCTTTATCGGAATCTTACTTATAATGGGTGTAGTGCAGCTACCCGAAATTCGTCTATATTGGTCGAAAAATACAATGTATGCGAGTGCGCGTATAAAGAGTGCGATGAAACGGGATCGATTTTTAGCGATATTGAAGTACTTACATTTTTCCGATAATATTACAGCCAGAACCGAGGATCGGTTACACAAACTGCGAAATATAGTGGATAAAATTCTTGGTACCTTCAAAAATACAATAAAATCCGGTAAAAATGTAGTAATCGATGAAACCATGGTTCCGTGGAAGGGACGGCTTAGTTTTCGTCAATACATACCGGGTAAGCGACACAAGTACGGTATAAAATTGTACAAACTTTGCCTTCCGGACGGATATACATATAATATGCATATTTATTCGGGAAAAAACGAAACTAGAATTGCAAAAACACATGCACATGATGTAGTCATGAAATTGATAGGAGATTTATTATTCAAGGGCCGAATTTTATTTACTGATAGCTTTTATACAAGTATTCCACTAGCAGAAGATCTTCTCAGCAAAAGAACATATATTTGCGGTACAATAAAAATAAATAGAAAATTTCTACCACCGCAGCCTAAGCAAAAACAGAAACGAGGCGACATCATCTCTCTGCAAAATCGGAGCAGCGTAAAATTTTTAAAGTGGACAGATAAAAGACCCCTGTGCATGTTAACCACTTGTAAATCTCATAATTGCGTCATTATTCGTGGCAAGAATGATAAGATAAAACCTGATACAGTTTTTTCTTATAACAGTGTGAAAAAGGGAGTTGATATATCCGACCAAATGTGTTCATACTATAATAATTTACGGAAAACGGTAAAATGGTACCGAAAAGTTGTAATAGAACTAATATGCGGGACCTCTTTGGTAAATGCGTGGTATATACATAGAAAGTGGGGAACCAAACGTTACAAAATTTTAAAATTTAGGGAAAAAATTATTGATTATTTATTGATAAGTGAGAATCCCCCTAGTAATGAAATAATAGTTAGACGTAGTAAACATTTTTTGAGTTCACACCAAGGACCCGCGAGGAAGATGAGGAAAAGATGCAAAGAGTGTTACAAACGCTTAACAAATCGAAAAGGTATAAAGTACGCCACAAATAAAACAAAAAAGTTATGACCTTTTGTAGCAGTTGTCCGGATAAGCCAGCACTTTTGTTTAGAATGTTTTAAAAACTTGCATCGGTAATATAAGTAGTTATATTTTGTTATTTTTTATGTATTGATTATTATAAGTTATGTATATTGTGTTAAATGTTTGATTATAAGGTAGAAATGTTAATGTATAATGTTAAATCAATAAAATAACATTTTATGCAACGTATTTTTTGATATATAAACGTAGCCCATCGGTGATGTATACCGCCGCACGGAACAATTCGGCGTGGCCCATCGGTGATGCATGCCGCCCCACAGAACAATCTAGCATGTGCCACCGGTGGGTCATGCCGGCGTCAACGTGTTAAGAAAGATCAAAACGGGGCAAAAGGTCGGAAAATAAACACTCAGGTGGTAGACCAAGCAGTAAACCATCGCAAGGGCCGCAGTCGACTGGAGAACCATCGTCGATGCGCCAACGGTCGACTGTGGGACCCATGACTTAAAGTTTTGACCACACTCCATCTACAGATGGCTTAATTAAAAGGAGACTAGCTAGGACGTAAAAGTATAGCGAGCTCCATTGACGTGTACCCTCGACAGCGTTCGCTGTCGGAAGGAGGTACACAGCACTAACCACAAACACAAACACAATTGCGAGTGGCCCTGGCGAGAGTCCTGTCATGAACAGGACCGCGGCTCCGACAAAAGTGTCTCATCCGAACCTAAGGTTCAACAGTAAACCAATAAGGCGTTTGGCTTAGGTTAAACGTCGCACAGGTCCTAACTACAGTCTGAAGGCAGATTAGGAACGAAATTCGAAGTAGAGACATGTAAATCACCGAAGACTGATAATTGGCGGCGATCTGAATACACAAAGGCCTTGTTCTGTCATACCAGCAGAACGAGACCCTTACACGTGTATCTCTGCAGTGCTCGCTGCAGAAACAAGGTACACAACACTCAAACACACAGATACACGAACTTTCTTTTAAACGAAGGAGGCTCTGGCGAGTGTCTCCCTGCGATAGCAGCTGGAGTCCGCGGCCCCGGCAGGGCAGCTTTGGTGCGTGCTGATGAGAGTGACGATCCCACCGTCCCGATGCACGAAGCATCAACCCCCCCCCCCCCCCCTGGACGCAAATAATAATCATGATGGCCACACCCGACTCTAAAGATTCCGGAGGTAAACTAGCCCTCCGTTCGGATCTCCGGGTGAGGGCAGGGCCGGGTGAGGCGATCATGGCGTACGATGGGTCTAGACGGGAGAGAAATGCTCGGCCCGTGACCCCGTCCCATGGTATTGGCCCTATAGTCGAGCGGCGGAGCCGCCAAGCTCTGCGGTCGACGACAGCTGTACTCAGGCAGCGTCCGCGGGCCGCGACTGGGCGAGACTCTGCTAACGAGGCTTTGATGAGGTCTCTAGGTATCAGCCTTTCTGCTGTCGAAATCCGTATAACTAGATGCGATGAAAGACTCAGGTCAGATCCGGAATCTCTGCCTGAGTCAAACATAATTAGGGAAAATCAAAATAGAAATAGAAATATTAGCTCCGCGAACCCCTCCGCGATTGCGTTCCCGTTAAACCCCAGCGCGTCCACGTCCGTTACCGACGTAGCTCAGGCGTTGACGCAGGTATTGCGACCACGGGAATTAGGATACTGTAGCTGAATATGCAACGTTCAGCTGTAGTCACAGGACAGGTGCTTCAGCTCACTGCACAGAAGTGCTTAGACGTTCTGCTGCCGCAGGAACCCTACGTCAGGACTCTGGGCGTGAGTTACACTATTGGTGGATTAGGGATCGGTATCAGGGTGACGGCTGTTAGCTCGCAATATCCGTGGGCGGCAGTCGCTATCAGCAACCCTCACATCGAAATGGTATTTGTCTCGCAGCTTAGTACGGCGCACTGTGTTTGAGCGGAAGTACTGGCGCCCGGTTTCTCGGTATACGTTGCATCGTGCTACTTCCAGTTCAGCGACGATATCGAGTTGCACCTCAGGCACCTCGAGGTGGTGTTTCATACTCTGAGGGGGAAGAGACTCTTAGTCTCGGTAGATGCAAACGCCCGATCGTCACTCTGGGGGCCGCAGAGTACAGACGAAAGAGGAGTTATTCGAAGAGTTCATTCGGGCGTTTGGCATGGAAGTTATTAATGACCATAAACAGCCACCTACCGACTGGTCGACCAGAGGGTCGTCGTACATCGACGTTACTCTGGCTTCGCCAACCTCGCTCCCATTCATCGGGGACTGGAGGATAAGAGATGACTGGGTCACTAGTGATCATAACGCCATAGACATCCGGCTGAGGGCTCCGAGACCTGGAGCAGCGAGTCGGGGTGAAGCTGGCACTCGGTTCGACGTCTGTCGGGCTAATTGGGAGCTTTTCTTTGATCGCCTGGCCGATCAATCTCGATCGAGGCTCGAGGCAGTAAGGCTGGAGTCTGTGGAAGACTTGAATAGGATGGCGGAGACGCTCACGGGAGCCATCACTGACTCCTGTGCCGCAACAATGCCATTAAAAAGGAAATTTAGGAAGTCCAACCCGTGGTCGACAACGAAACCGCTCGCCGAGAAAAATTGCTTGAGTACCGCTCCTCTTTGCGGGAGTACAGCAAGAAGGTGAAGCGGACGAAACTCGAAAGCTGGCGACGATTTGTATCGTCGAACGGGAACTCGGAGACCTGGAGTCTCGTATATAAACTTCAGGCAAATAAAGTGCGAGCAGAGAGAGTCCTTAATACTCTCCGGCGAGATAGTGAAGAAACGCATGATATTCGCAAAACCGCCAGCATACTCCTGAGAAAGCATGTCCCTGGTGACCGGGTAGAGGAAGACACGCCGGAGCAGCGTGCTATTAGGCAAAGCGCAAGCTTCGCGCCTGCCTCTCCCGACGCCGCTCCATTCTCGGAGATGGAAGTCGTGAGAACAGTAAAAACCTTTAAAAATAGGAAAGTTCCAGGGCTGGACTTGATAGAAGTTCAAGTGCTGAAGGAATCAGTTTATACTATCCCCGGCAAAATTACACGGCTCTTCAATGGACGCCTTCAATGGGGTGTCTTTCCCTCGATCTGAAAGGAGGGCTTTCTTCGAGTCCTCTTGAAGGAAGGGAAAGATGAGAAGGATCCTAAGTCCTACCGCCCAATATGCCTCCTCACTGTAGTAGGTAAACTCTATGAGAAACTTCTCAATAAACGTCTTTACCAGACGTCGCTGGCTCCTGAGATGATCTCCGATAGACAGTTCGGGTTTACACCCGGAAAGTCGACCGAAGACGCAGTCGTGGTGTTGCGCTGCATGGTCGATCCCTTAGAACATCGATACGTTGTAGCGTTGCTCTTCGACATATCCGAAACCTTCGACAATGTCTGGTGGCCCTTAGTCTTAGAATCGCTGAAAGAACGAAGCTGCCCGCGGAACGTTTTCGAAGTAATGTCAAGTTACTTCGACGGCCGCCGGGTTAGGCTCTCTATAGGTTCCGAACAGGTTTCGAAGCAGGCGACAAGGGGTTGCCCACAAGGCCTCGTACTCGGCCCTGCTTGCTGGAACCTAATGTTCGACAATCTCCTGCGGTCACTCCAGACCACAGTTGAGAATAGATTTGTAGCTTATGTGGACGATCTCCTGGTCCTCGTAAGTGGGAATAATAGAAGGGAACTGGAGAACAGTAGTCAACAAGTTGTAGACCAAATTCTCCACTGGTGTAGGCTGGCTAAATTCGATATATCGGCCACAAAGACTGAGGCAATTGTCCTCAAGAGTGGTCTGATCGAGAGGCCAGCAATAGGTCGGAGAGGAGGAACGCGCCCAGATAGAAGGCGCAAGGCTGCTCGCTCTTCAAAGGCAGATCTTGCAGGCAAGGCAGACCACCGACCATCCGAATAGGGAACAGAAGTATAAAATTAAACCCTTTGAGTGCCGGGAGCCAATATATCGACTCCTGCTACACTGGCGAGAAGTGCCAGAGCCGATGTATCGGCCCGCGCCTCGTAGCGCTTTACTATTCGCATTGCGGGAGAACTCTATCTCAAAATAAATTTGTAATACGTTATAAATGATCTAATTTCATAATGAGAGTATTAAAAAAAATAGTTTTTCGTTTTAATTCTTTGTGGACGACGATCTTTTCCTATCACTTGGAGGTACCGAAGTCTAACATAAACCGATGGTCGCCACTCAGGCGATATCCGATCTGCGGCGTAAACCGCTGTGGCGTTGGACCCTCATCGGTACTTGACAGTGTTTTCTATAAACAACTGTTTGAAGACTCTCACGAAATAACGTTACATTGTCGCAGCGAATCGTAGGAGCAGTTAGTTTCTCCACGATCGTTGATATGAACAGTATATTTCGTCCTAGTTACAGTTTCAAAGCGTATTTTGTGTTATTACCGTTGTTTTTCGGTTGTGTCAAACATTGTTGCTTGTGACGGAAATTTTACCGCCAACCGTTTTATAAAAAAAAAACCGTCATGGATGACGCAGAATTAGTCCGAATGGTTGACCAGGTGGATCTAGCACATAGTGATGAGGAAGAAATCGTGACATCAAGAAGTCGGCATCCACGTAGGATCTACAGTGATAGTGAAGCGAGCACTGATAACGAATCAGAATTAGAGGGAAACGATACCGAGGAAGCGCTGAGAGATTTCCGTGAAGTTACCGTGGCCAACGACAGCGAATATAATCCTCGCCCACAATTTATGGAAATTGCTGAGCCGAAGCATATGCCAGCAAGGAATTCGATGCCGAGAGCATATTTTGATCTTTTCTTTACGGAAGAATTTTTAGGCTTATTGAGAAGTGAGACGAATCGATATGCCAGGCAGTTCCTGAA
Source organism: Xylocopa sonorina (assembly GCF_050948175.1). Classification (NCBI taxonomy): domain Eukaryota; kingdom Metazoa; phylum Arthropoda; class Insecta; order Hymenoptera; family Apidae; genus Xylocopa; species Xylocopa sonorina. Next base: position 1,453,399 of record NC_135206.1, on the reverse strand, counting down.
TAGAATCAATGTTCCCTCAGGATCCATAGTGACAGAGTGGAAAGCTACCACAGTTTCAGAAATAAGGGCTTTTATTGCTGTGCTCTTGGAAATGGGTATAACACATAGACCGACACTTTTTAGCTATTGGTCAACAACCTACAGACAAATCCCATGGTTTGGTCAAATGTTTTTTGCTACAGCGAAATTTCAGCCAGTTGTTATCCACGCAAACAATAAGTTCAAATTTCAATATTCGCCTAACCAACATCTGAGTATTGACGAATCATTAGTCGGCACGAAGTGCAGAATGTCTTTGATTCAATATCTGCCGAATAAAAAGCATCACATATGGGGTATCAAGTTTTGGATGTTGACTGATGCAGTTACCCATTACTGTCTATCGTTTTTCTGCTATAGAGGAGCTAGGGATCAAACTGATAAAGAAGAAATAAAGAAGAATGGTATTGGCCACGTTGTAATTCATAAATTATTGAATATGGGAAATTATTTTATGAAAGGCTATCATGTGGTGGCAGACAATTTTTTTACAAGCATTCCGTTAGCTAGAGCACTATTTGAAAAAGGGACATATCTGACTGGCACAATCCGCAGCAACAGGAAATATATTCCGTCATTCATGAAGCCTAAATTGCAAGAGGGCGAATCTAAATACGCCCGAAATAAAGAAGTATTACTATTAGCGAACCGGGAAAAAAAGTCGCAGAAAAAAAATGTTTTACTAATGTCCACATTTGAGAAGGCTCAGAACAAAACGACTACAATCAGTAGAAGGAATGCACAAATACAGGTCGAAAAACCAGCCATCATAGCTGAATATAATAAACACATGGGAGGCGTGGACACGTCAGATATGATGCTATACTCATACTTGGATGAAAGAAGAGCCATCAAATATTGGAAAAAAGTAGTTTTCTCTATTTTTTCTCGAATGGTACTGAATGCCTTCATATTATATAGCCACAATACAGACGGCAAAACCAAAACGCGACTGGAATTCATAACTGAAATTATCCAGTCGATAACCACTGAATGGTTTGCACTAAAGAGGATAGCACGCGACACACCATTAGCGGAAATTTCAACAAATGTGCCCTCCCATAGGTATACGGAAACTGCCTGGAAAACTGGAAAGGGTTTGCGTGGTATGCAGCAGAAAGGATGGTGGCCCAAAAGGAAAGTCACGCACAGTTTACAATAAGTGCAACAAAGGATTGCATGGAGTGTGCATTAGCAGCCACGAATGCTAAATAAATTATTTGTGTGAGTTACAATAACAAAATTTTACACATTTACAATATATAAATATAAATATTTATGACAACATAATTTTGTTGCAGCAATGTTATATTACCGATAACAACTACATATTTCGAAAGAGATAATCCGCCTGCCGCCTACCGTGTACCTTCAAGTTATGTTTTAATTTGTTATGTAATATTGTTTATTTTGTTACAGAACATATTGGAAATACAAAGTATATACTTCATAACAATTGACCCATATAAAATTGTGGTAAAAAGATGGCTGTTTGTATGTGCAAATGCGTTTTATACGAGAGAACTCAACTTTTACTTCATTTATCAACATATATACCTTTGTTTTTTCTATAATTCTCAAATGAGTACAAAAAAACTAGTGTCATTGTTTAGTTCTGTATTTCATCAATAATACGCAGCTTTTTGAATCATGTAAATATCGTTTCTCGTTTGGTTTTTATAAGCATTTTCCCGAACCCCTGTAAAACTGTGAAATTCGGCCGGTTTTTCTCGCATAGGCACCTCTATTTCGCCCGGCACTCAAAGGGTTAAACCCGCGGTACAGTACCTTGGCGTCAATATAGATGCAGGAATGGGAGTTAGATCCCATTACAGATACTTGAGCGACAAGTTCGGGTCGCTAATCGGTAGACTCTGTAGGCTGGCAAGGTGTACGTGTGGACTCCGCTTCGACTCTCCCGCCGGCATATATAGCGGTGTGGTTGTCTCGTCGGTGGTTTATGCCTCCGCGGGATGGGCCGACCTGTGTACGGAGAGAGAGCTGAGGATGCTTAGATCCGCGCAGCGTCGCACCTTGATCGCGGTAGTCGGTGCTTACCGCCGAATGTCGTTGGAAAGTGTGTGCGTAGTGGTTGGCGCGGTCTCTATCGATATAGCCGTCCAGCAGCATAGGGCCCACTACAATCTTCGTAGAGGAAATGACGCCAGGATAGGTGACACCGTCATCCAAAGTGGACTGGAAGACGGCGTAACTTGCGTTAAAGAACAAGCGATAAGTGTGTGGCAAATCTTGTGGAAAAATTCCCACAAGAGGATGCCCAATAAAAAAAAATTCAGAACTTTTCGATGTTACGGCAGTCGAATTAAAAAAATGGTTTGGACTAGTAATTCTTATGGGAATCGTTAAAAAACACCAATATTTGGTAAAACGATGTCCCGCAACAGATTTCGTCAAATATTATCCTTTTTACATTTCTCCGATAATAGTAACATACCAGAAAATGCCGACCAACTGTTCAAAGTTCAATGTATAACTGATTATTTTGCAAAAAAGTTTCAAGAAAACTTCAATCTTGATCAAAATATTACTATCCATGAAGGAATGATACTGTGACGTGGGCGATTGAGTTTTAAAGTTTATAACCCCTCAAAAATTACAAAGTACGGTATACTTGTCCGGATGCTGTGTGATTCCGTTACAGGATATATTCCGCGTTTCAAAGTATACTCAGGCATTAAAAAACCTTTAAAGGGCATAGTGATGGAATTATTGGAAAATGTTACTGGAAAATGGCATCACCTGCACATGGATAATTACTATAACAATGTGGAACTTGCGGAAGATTTGTTGACCAAGAAAATTCGCGCTTGTGGAACGCTGCGGCAGAATAGAGGATTACCGGCAAAGTTGAAAACCTGCAAACTAAATTTATTTGAAACCAAATGTCAGCGAAAAGGAGCAGTACTCGCGCAAGTATGGAGAGCATCGAAGACGAAAATAATAAAAATAATTTCTACCATACACAATGGAACTTTAGTTGACACAGCAAAAGAATGCCGAAAAACCAATACAACGATTAAAACACCAACATCTATTTTGGATTACAATAAATATATGAAAGGAATGGATCGCGCTGATCAATTTCTAAGCTATTACCCGATATTCCGGAAAACCATAAAATGGTCAAAGAAAGTGGTGTTATACCTCTTCAATTGCGCTCTATATAACGCGTTCTTACTGCAGCAACATTATAATACAGATCCCAAGAAATTCTGCTTTCATGACTTTTTATTGAAAATATGCGAATCTTGGATAAAAGATCATTCACTGATCAGACTTTCCGGTAATGTAAAGGAGCAACAGCTCATACGTATATCAGAAACCTACAACCGAAAACGCAGAAGGTGTAATGTATGTTACAAAAACAAAAAAAATTAGGAGAACTAATTTAATGTGTAAATCTTGTGGAGTTCCGCTGCACCTCGGAGATTGCTTTTCTTCATTTCATTTAAAAAATAAATACTGAGTATCTAACAAAATGTAAATAAGCAGATAAACATATTACATAAAAAAATGTTAGATATGTTAATTATTATATATTAAAATGTTAAATAAAATTAGTAAAGAAGAACCTCGAAACAATGCCGGCGGTAAGCGATATTATTTAACTCAGACCCACCGGCGCCCCACAAGAAAATCTAGATTAGACGTGCGGACGGCATAGTGTTAACAATTGGTCTTCGGACAATCCTGACGGGTAAAAATTCCGCCAATATTCCATCGAAGGAGACCATTACGAGCTACTGGTCCAATGTCATGACAAACGAGAGTGACAAATCACCAGGCATAGAGCCGAGTACACGGACCCTCGATGCTCTATTGAGCCTGAAGAGATCAAAAGAGAATTCCCGGAAATGACCACCTCGCCGGGCCCAGATTTGGTAACTGCAAGACAATTTCGAGCAACACCGCTGGGCATAATAATGCGGATTTTTAACATGTTTATGATCTGTGGCAAAATTCCGGAATAGCTCTTGGGATTTAAAACCACCTTGATTCCAAAAATAGAAAACGCCGAGCAGCCCGGCGACTTCAGGCCAATAATATTCTGCAATAGCTAGGCCTAAATATTTCCTCTGTAATAGCTAGGACATTCCATAAGGTCTTGTTCACCCGCCTGTTGCACTCTCTCGATCTTGACAAACGCCAAAAGGTCTTTGCTCCTGTCGACGGGTGCGCCGAAAATACGTTCCTGTTTGACATGCTGCTCAGACATCGCAAGCTAAGTGTGTTACGCTGTGAGTGTACATATGCTTTATGTAACTCACCATTGGGCCAGAGACCCCTCTGAACACCAATGCGTCTAAAATAACCTGATGCGTGACTGAGCCAAACGCTTTCTTGATATCAACTTACGCCAGATATATACGTAGTCAACACCTATTTTCACGTCAATACCAAGGATGGCGGATTATCCATCCCTTTAATGAAATGGCTTATGCTACTGAGAAGGAAAGAAAGATTAGAAGCCCTTATGAAGGGTGGCTCTGAGCTATTAACTTTCATCGTCCACGAAATTGAAAAAGCAAGGCGAAGGCTTAAAGATGGGCATCTCGAACTAGACCACAGAGACAGAATTGAAAAAAGATGGACTGAATTGCTGCACTTTTCTGTTGATGGCAAAGCTCTTAGTGAGTCTCGAAAGGTTCTTTCGCAGAACCAATGGTCATTAGATGGAACTCGGTTCTTCTCTGGTAAAGACTTGATCAACTCGGTAAAGTTGCGCATAAACGCAACTCCTACAAAATCACGGAGCAACAGAGGTAGACTGGCTAACCGATTATGCAGAGCAAGCTGCAATGTGATTGAGACCCCAAATCACGATTTACAAGTATGCCCTAGAACACACGCAGCGCATGTTGCTAGGCATAATGCCATTGCAGCTTACGTGAAAAGGGCTCTGACAAAGAAATACATAAATGTGGAAGAAGAGCCCCATATTAAAACACCTAACGGTCTGAGGAAGCCTGACCTAGTAGCAATGCGTGAAAACACTGTGGTGGTTATTGATGCGCAGATAGTAGGGAAACAAAGCGACCTTACCAGAGCCCACGAGGCAAAAAAGACCTACTATAGAGACTCTATCCACAGAGAGCTGACAGAGAAGTACAATACAAGTGAAATAAAGTACACGTCCGTCACGATATCATGCCGTGGAGTGTGGAGCAAAAAATCGGCTGAGGTCCTTATAGACCTAAAGGACCTGAATAAGAAAGATCTGAGTGTGCTCTCGGCCCGAGCCCTTATTGGAGGTCTGCACGCATATTAGAGATTCGGCATGTCAACTACCAGGAGGAATAGAACAACAAAAGTAAAAATTGGATAGAGGCTGCTTAAATTCGAACTTAAGAAGGTGCTGCCTACCATGTTAGGCACAATACGAGGAGGGGCTTTTAGTGGGTAGAAGAGCTAGAGTCCCACACTACCGGTCACTAACACTTGATCGGTGTGCATAAAGCATTTCCCCTTCTTTCAAAAAAAAAAATTTTTATTGGGTAATGATTGCATCCCAACAAAGCAATTCAAACATAACCATGAAGCGTTTTGAAAAATCTTCCCAAGCTGTTAAGGGCGCTGCAAAAGCGCAAACGAGTGTAGAGTCAATGCCCATCTTAGCTCAAGATGTCTCTGACCAACGAGGCATACGCTCGAGACCAGAAAAGAGTTCTCCAGCTCATGGGTCCTTTAATAAACAATAGTATGCGAAAAGATAAGGGTGCACTTTTAGATTTAAAAGCTACCACCTTATATATAACAACTCGGAGCATTGGATTCGTTTCTGTAACGACATTCCTCGCAATGATTGATCTTAAGAATATACCTATAAGAGGAAACGTTATTCAATTTTACCGAGTATCTCTCGCCTTAATGGAGTCCAAAAGTTTATTTCGTTGCAAGTGTTGGACGTTGTTTTAACCCCTTGGGTGGATTAATCAACGAGAAAGGACTGGAAAAACGCTCGGAACAAAGGACTACGGCAACGCCATCCAGCGTCGAGCGTAGGTAAAAGCAGCAACTGCAAGAGTGCTGTTTGCGTGTAAGAGAGAGGTTATAACAGTGAGAGAGAGAGAGCCGGTCGAGCCTAAGTGTGAGAGAGACAGACTATAGCCAGCCGACTGTGCACACGAGAGAGAGGTAGCGAGAGAAGAGAAATGGTCCGCACAATCAAGCGAATGACAAAGAAGAACACCGCGCCCGGTCCAGACGGAATTCCAGGCTGTGCGTGGTCCATGGCGTGCAGCATCCTCGGCACAAGACTTCGAAAACTTTTTTCAACGTGCTTAATGACTGGGATGCTACCCACAAGCTGGAAAACCGGCAGATTGGTCCTTCTCAAGAAGCCGGGAAAACCTGAAGACTCTCCGTCCGCATACAGACCGATAGTTCTGCTCGACGAAGTCGGAAAATTATTCGAAAGAATAGTTCATGACCGTCTCGTCGAGCATCTATCGCGGGTCAGACTGAATTTAGAGGAAAACCAATTCGGCTTCAGAGAGAGAAAATCGACAATCGACGCGATACAGAAAATTAAATGTCTCGCGGAGAATGCGATTAAAGAAGGGGGAGTTGCAGTGGCGATTTCTTTAGATATAAAGAACGCGTTCAACTCCCTCGAATGGAAAATGATCCGAAGAGCGCTCGAAGAACATGGGTTTCCGCGATACCTGCGCGATACAAATCAAATCTCAGCTACAAGACTCATTCGTAGAAATAGAAGAGTACTGTTTGCATGACCAACTCTCTACCAGTATTAACAACAGGATACAAACTCTTCGCAACACAAACATCTTAACCCTTTGCACTTCACTGTCCCCTTTCAGACGACATTAAAGTTTATTAACCTTTTGAGTACATTTGACGTGTGAGACTCGTCATCTGAATTTGAGTAGTAAGCGTTGAGTTTTGCGCCACCCCACCTAGGTGGCGTTGATCACAAACAATTGTCTTACCTCTGTTTTCGACATCTTACAGTTGCAAATAATTATTATTTTATCCCTGTTTTTTTTTTTTTTTTTTTTTTTTTGATACGCTATTCTAAGATGTCTGAATTAAAAAATTCATTCAACAGCGAAAATGATAGTTCCAATGAAGTAGAATTAAAGCTGTATGATAACAGCGATTACAGTGAATTAGTGAATGAAAATGATGAAAACAACAATGAATTGCAAAGTGATACTGACAGTAATGAAGTAATACCAGTACGTCGAAAACGCATGCGGCTTTTATCGAGCGATAGTAAATCTTCTATCGAACAATTGCAAGAACAATGGATTTGGGAAGAAAAAGAAAATCTTACTGATATAAAACAATTTCAAGAAATAGCTGGAATCAATGCTTTGTACCTGCGCAAATTAGGTGATAATCCTACACCATTGAAAGTGCTAGACCAAGTTCTTACTGAAATTTTTTGGAAAATGATAGTAGAAGAAACGAATAGATATGCCAGTAAAATAATTGCGAAAGAAGGTGCAAATAAACGAAACCTAAAGTGGTTTCCAGTAACTGTGGATGAAATGAAAGGATATATTGCATTATGTATTCTTATGTCTCAAGTAAAAAAATCTAAATTGGGTTCATATTGGTCAAAAAGAACTATTATAAATGCTCCAATTTTTCCAGACACTATGCCACGGGATAGGTTTTTTGATATCTCAAGATTCCTTCACTTTACAGACAACGAAAAGTTGGATAAAATGATGGAATTAGGAAGATCAGAAATTTAGTTGATTATCTGAATAATACATTCGATAATCTTTATACTCCAGAGAGTGCAGTATCACTAGATGAATCTCTTATGAAGTTCAAAGGACGTTTGAGTTATATTCAGTTCAATCCATCGAAACGAGCGCGATTTGGAATAAAAATCTATAAACTTTGCGAGTTTTCATCAGGTTATTGTATTCGTTTTAAAATCTATGTTGGCGCAGATAAAATACCGGGAACTGATATACCGGTGTCTAAGAGTGTTGGCCTAGAAGTAGCACAACCAATTTTGAAAAAAGGCTACGCACTGTACATGGACAATTGGTATTCGTCTCCACAATTATTTTTAAAATTACTGAAACAAGAGACAAATGTAGTTGGAACTGTACGACAGAACAGAAAACACATGCCAAAAGAGCTTGCTTCCCCCAAACTAAAAAAAGGAGAGGCCAAAATGTTATCATCCCACGGTTTATTAGCACTAAGATGGAAAGATAAGAAAGATGTATATATGCTTAGTACAAAACATTCAAATATTGATTTAGTTGATACAGGGAAGTGAAAAAAGAAAAATGATAATTTTGACAAAATTATCAAACCATCATGTGTAATCGAATATAATACGTGTATGGGAGGCGTTGATAAACAGGACCAATTGCTAGCGTGCTTTCCTGTTATGAGAAAATGCGTGAAAGGTTACAAAAAATGGCGTTTTATCTAATAGACATGGCTATTTTCAATTCACATGTTCTACATAATAAAGTCAATTGTGAACACAAAACAGGCATTGTCCAATTTCGTTTAAAAATCGCTAAAGAATTATTGGCGCAAGTGGTCCTGCCAAATTATAATACCCGTGGGCGTCCTTCAAGTGGCGATGCGCCACATCGTTTGCAAGCGAAAAATAGGGCACATTTTCCGGAGAATATTCCGGCAACAGAATTAAAGAAACACCCTACAAAACGGTGCCGCGTATGTTATAAACATAAAATAAGAAAAGAAACCACTTGGCAATGCAAATAGTGCCAGATACCTTTGCATTTAACGACATGTTTTGAAAAATACCACACGGTACAAAATTATTAGACTTTAAGTTCGTTCTTGTTCTTTATAAATATTTTTATTTTGTTTCAATTATATATTTATTTACATTTTGTAATTGAAATCTTCTTTCAAAAATATATTTATATCACCAATATAAGCATATTCCAAATAAAATGTATTACTCCTACATATTAATCCAGATCGTAACAAATTAAATCCGTTATATATGCATAAAAGTCTCCAAATAATTCAGTACTCAAAGGGTTAATGATTACAGAAAATTAACTTATTCCAATATAACTTTTTGAGAAATGCATGTTTTTCTGACGGAAAACAACTTAATATCGTCAAACATGCACAATATCAGGTTGCAGTACATAATGACTAAGTGGCGCTGAGTGGCTAGTAAATGGAGTGCAAAGGGTTAATCATAGTTCCTAAATTCCAATTCTTCTATCCTCTTGTATCCGCTTACTAATCCTGTTTTCTGTCCTTTGCTTATTTGCTGATTTTTGTGCCTTGACTCAGTCACCCTCTACCATATAAGTACCAGCTAGTTTTCGCCATAGCTCAGATATTCTATACCTATTACTTGCGTCTAAATAAACCTCTGAAGCCTTTTGATAAGTCTTGTAATCGATTCCCCAGGAACTATTCAAACTGAAGTCCTACAATTGGGTTCCTCCGACTAATTTCTCTTTATAATAATAAAATAAAGTTCATCAAACAAAAAGTAGTTAAAATAGCAGAAATTATGAGAAGTTGTTAAAGTAAACAGTTACCAGTGGTAGACATAACCTTAATTGCTAGCATGCTCAACTGATATTAAGTATATCATCGCATGATGATAATGATTTAGTACTAATCTTTGATATACAGAGTACCCCACGATATTATTATAATTCTTCATTAAAATACCATTCTAAAAGAACAATCTTTACGTTACGCTTACTTTTAAGATTATACTCATGTTTCTTAAATGCAATATTTCCATCTTTGTATTAGCAAGTATAATATACGTACTTGAAATGATAAAAAATCGCAAGAACGAAAAAGTTTTAAAACAGATAATGATCGATTTGTTCATCAATCGTGTAATTTCAAAATATTCATTTCCAGTTCCGAAGTATCGTTCTAGGTTATTGTGAAACGAACGGTTGAACGCAAGTGCAATTGTTTCTGTTCTTATATATAATGATGTATGCACCAACTGCTTTTATCAATATATTTGTTCATAATACTTTATACAAAAGGTTATGTCGTATCTCGAACTTGATATGAAGGTTACTACGTATATGCGTTGCTTCTTCCTCTCTCACACCCTCAGCAATGCTTCTATTCGATAGGAAGGTTAGTACGCATGTGCCATGCTTCTTTCTTTCTCTCGCCTTCAGCAATGCTTCTATTCGATAAGAAGGTTACTATGCATGCGTTTCTCTTCTTTCTTGCTCCCACCTGGAGTATTCCTTATTTCTGTCCTGCTCTCTCACCTCCAGCAGTCCTCTTACTCGATAGAAAGGTGACTATGCATATGCTCCTCTTCTTTTTTGCTCTCACCTTCAACAGTTCTTATATTCGATAGGCAGGTTACTACGCAAGCACTCTTCTTCTTTCTCTCTATCACCTCCAGTGCTTCGTATCTCTGTCCTCCTTCAATCGAAGTCGGACGAAGTTAATCGAAGCTAAACGAAGCCAATCGAAGTACAAACAGAATAATGGAGGGAATTTTCAAAACTGTATGCACGTTACAATTTCTTTTCTTCTTTTCATTCATAATAAAATTATAACAATTCTGATTTACACAATTCTCTCTTTCATGTATTTCAGACGGTATCATTGGTCCGCGTCCAATCAATCGAACTGGAAATATTGTTTAAACATCTTCTTATTGTTACATTGTTTAAACATCCTCTTACTGTTAATAAAATAATGAATATATCCATAATAGGATGAAGCTATGGCGGCTATGATTCCATGATTTTTAGAATCGTAAATTTTCCGTTTAGATCACAATGCGTACCCAAGATTCAGCGCAGGTCTGGTCACCGCGGGTTAACACTTGGCGACCAGGCGCGTGTTATCCTAATCCCGACATCCGTTTGATTTGTGTCGATACTTCAGACCAAGCAATTGTTTTCCTCAAGAATTCGTCGCAATTGAGCATTGCCCAGTCGTGTATGGTAGATCCTTGACTTTGGTTTATTTATGACCAATTGCCGTTCCTTGCGTTTTCATGGAAGCGTTCACATTTCCCGTCCGCGCATCCATCCTTTTCGTTCTTGGTTTTTCCATCCTTTGCTGTATGCATTTTTAAGAAGCAACATTTTCGCTCTCGCGACAGTTCGTTTAGGTCACTCAGTTCGTTCAGAGCAGTTCAGTTAGAACATTCATTTCATTCGTTTAAAATCGTGAATTCATTCAAAATTTGGAGTTTGTCGAGAACTTTGTGTTCGTTTACAGCTTTCAGTACAATCGCGTAGTGATGCGAAATAATTGTAGCCACAGCACCGCTCCCGCGATCAGAAATATTTTGTCCTATCATCACTATTGTTATTGTTGATTTATATATTAAAATTGAGAGCGAGAAGTCGAGCGTTGTTCTTTCTCCGTATGCCTCAAAGCACCGTTAAGTTGAAACCACTCATTCTAAAAATGACTTAAATTAACGTTTCTCAATATATGGTAGCTCATTCCACAGAAAAACCTTCAATATAATCTCAAACAAATATGGACCAATAATTTAATCGTTAAAAATTCCAAATTGTAAATATTAAGACTTTAAACTACTTTATTCATCCACTATTCTCATCCAATGAGGATTATTCTGTATTGTGTATGTGGATTGTCCAGTAGCTCTTCGTTGCATAACAAAAACTTAAAAAAAAAAAAAACAGATCAGTAATTTTGTTGAAAATTCCGCACCAAGTATCAAGAGTTCAACCACTCACTATTCTCATGTGATATGGATTATTCTGAGGTCAGTAGGTCTCCCTTAGAGAACAAAGATTTGTTTAAAAACTGCAGATCTTCAATAATTTTCTCCTTCGTTCAATTACAATATCGTATTCCTATTGTCTTTCTTCTTTTCTTTTTTACTTCACCTTTTTCTTCTTCTTCTTCTTCTTCTTCTTCTTCTTCTTCTTCTTCTTTCATCACTTTCTTCTTCTTTACTTCTTTACTTCCACAGACTATGCAACAATTTGCACGATAACAATGAAAATGTAATTGCAAGATTCTGTATTTTTCAGTGAACTTTTGCTGCAAATATAATTCTTCTTATATCAATTTGGGGACTGGTTATTATTACTTCTAACACAGTTTCAGTAATCCATAGAAGAGGATGGACTTCTTCCTATAGGAAGTTCCAGTTTCATATTCTCTTGATACAATCCTTTAATTATTCTTGCTGAGGGTGCATACTTCAGAGTACAGTTTCATTACCGTATTACATGTTCGAGAATTAGAATCGTATCGACGCCTTTTTTTATACTAATAATCATCATTTAATAACAGCAGTCGAGCAATTACGGACAAATAGAACAGTAGAAATATTTCTAGGTTATTTTTATGTGAAACGATTTTCGTTATTTGCAAACAATTGTTTTCTGATCAAGCGTTCACTTTATGATCAGATCAGTTAGATCCGAGTTTCTTAAACTGAGGGTCGCGAGCCCAATTGGGGTGGCTAAAGATGATTTTTATTTAAAATTTTCATATTGTCTTATGGCTAAAATTGCAAAAAATATTTGCCAGCAATGTTTATGTTAGCATGACTTGTAACAGCCTCTTCATACTAAAAATTTTAAGAAACCCTGGCGTTAGACAATCGCGATACTTAGGAACCAATATGTAACATGTAAAACACCAATTTTCGTTCCTGCAATTTTGCTAAGTTGTTTGCGTCGTAAGCTCATATTAGCGCGGAATTTATTTAGATACTTTTCTGGGTAAAGGCAAAAAATTTCCATAAAAATGGAAAGTTTCAACTGTAATGGTAATAAAGACGTAATTAGGTCTACAAAAACGTAGACGTATTATTGCGATATTAAATTCTGGCGCTCTGAGTTAGTTTTCAACTTTTTTCAATAAACTGAATCAGTTAATAAATATAAGAATTTGCTTAAAAGAAGAAACATGAGATAAACATAATATTTTGGAGCACTTGTCAGAGTTAACTCTTTGATGCACAGTGGGATTAAAAATGTCCCAGCTTTTAATGTATGGTGGGACATTTTTAAAGTTCGAAATGTAATAATATGTAGATTGTTCAATCCATATGGCACGATGAGATTATTTGAGTCTCTATAGATATTATAATAACTAAAATATTGCTATTTTATATATAATAGCAATAATTTAGCAATAGTTTCTATTTTCTACTTTTCTGTTATTAAATATTACTATTTTAACAATAGTTCAGTAATAGTTTATATTTCCAAATTTTAATTTCTATTGTCTAATTTTAGTAATAGCTTTTATTTTCTAATTTTCCATTTTCTAATTTTATACTATTAAAATATTGCTATTTCAGCAATAGTTTTTATTGCCAAAATATCCCAGTAACAGAAAATTAAAAATGGAAGCTATTCACCACGTCACAAGGCTCGCTCACCCCCCCCCCCCCCCCCCTCCTGTTAGACTAGCTCACAGATCACCACCGCGATAGCCATCACCCAGATCGCGATAGCAGTACTTGCGAGGAGCGTGAAATACGCGATGGTAGAACCTTCCTCCCCCCCCCCCCCCCCCCCCCCGTTCTTTTCTCTCTCTCCGTTCGACGGATAAGACTGGCGAGCTGAAGAAGAAGCAACCCAGAAGACGCCCCTTCGGCGGATACGAAAACCACAGGACCGCGGACGGGCTGTGCGCCTAGGTAGCGTGACGGGCTCGACGGTGGAGGAGTCGGGAAGCGAACCAGAAAAGACCCTGAAGCCCGAAGGATAAGATCCAGAGCCCTGCACCGATAAGACCGCTGCCATAGTCCATGGAGATAAACAGGAAGGACATTGGGTGTGAGAAGGACCTTCACCCCTCCCCTGAGCCCATGGAGAGGAAAACTCAAGATGCGCAGCGGAATTGCAGGCGAGCCGAGGAAAGCGCGGCACGCGACACGCGCCGCAGTTCAAATAATCCAGAGGACCCCCGCTGGACACACCAGAGGGGGCGATCAGGGAAGATCGCCGAAACCCACCGATCGATGCCCCGAACAATACCGAAGCGTATAGCCCTACCCCACCAAGGAGCCCTAAGGAGGATCTAAGGGGATCCAAAGACCCCCAGCAAACCTATATAATGAGCTAACCAGCATGAAGACGGCCTACTCCACTGCGATTTTTCTTCTCAGCGACTTAGCGACTTATTTAGCGAGCAACTGAGCAAGCAATTATACGGAGCGATTCGGAAGAGAGAGAGAGAGAGATAGACGGACTGAACGAGATCCAGACTTGCTGGAAGCGAGAACGTGAGTCCTTATACGCTAAAGCGTCCCATTTATTCCCTGCCGCATTTGCGATATTGCGTATTGTATTTTGTATCGTATAACGGGTGGTGATCCCCGGTCATTCGCGGCGTGTCGTACACCCTTTTGTAATACCGCGTCGAGGCAATCTAGAAAGAAGCCGTGAGTTCAGTATTCCGCGACCCTAATTTGCGCACTCGGCTAGAAGTAGTCGAGCTATAGAGTATTTCGAAATTTCGAGGGTTATCTTGCACCGGGTTTCCCCGGGTTGCGTGGTTCACTAGTTTTCGCTACTTCTTGAGTAGCTGGCGCCCAAAGAGTTCCAGCCTCGCAGTTACGAAATACTCGCTGGATAGGCAATTCTTGGTTCTGCATCTGGCGTTGGCGAATTCGTCGACAATCATACCACGCGGATATTTTGTACCCCGATATTCTGTACCCCGGATTAAACTACTGTATACCCCCGTTAGTATTAGTTCTATATACCCCTTTCTTGCGGATTGTAACAGGAAAACCCGTCACAAAATTTGGCGCCCAACGTGGGGCCCTGAGAATTTCGACAATAAAGTCTGAGGCATCCTGTATCCCTATTCTTTCCCGAATTTGCCCCCCTTGTCCGGAAATACGGAATAGGATAAATTCGCGGTAAGCATTTGACAATATGGATTCCCTTACGTTGACCGGAATAACGGCTACGACCGTAACGACGACCGTTACCATGGCCGGGGGATCGGGCACAATTGCCCGCGGTCCTACACCCCCGTCGCCCGGAATTGCGCCGCCTGCTGCCCCGATACCCGCGGACGTACAGGCCGAGATCAATCGTCTTAGGTCGCGGATCTTAACTATGAGGAATGTTCGCGATCTAGTCATTGTGTGCGATCACGCGAAATTAAATTTGCAAGGCACCCTGGAAGAATTGTCTGACCGATACTGGCGTCACGAGGTTCGTCGTCGGTACCCCGAGGTGTCGGTTCCTTGGGATCCGGTGGCAGACGAAAGGGGGATAGCTATGCCACTAACGGTGACCGCGGCGATCGACGAGCCGTGCGAAGATGAGGCAGTAACCGCGCGACTTTCGCGGTTAGAATTAAGATCCCCGCCGCTACGAAATGACCTTCGCGCGACCTGCGAAAGAAATAATCTGATATCGCACGAGGAGATACCCCCAGTACGCGCCCGGCCAACCGTTGTGTTCGCGTCCAACGCGGAATCCGACTTGGTAGGAGATAGACCCCCACCAGCGCGGACCGCGAACCGTTCCCGTCCGCCTATCACCCCCCAGACTAGCGCCCAATGGAACCCTCAAGAAACATTCGCTGTCACCCCGCGTGGACCCCCGCGGTATAATAGCACAGTATACAGTAGCGAAACTCTCTGTCGGCACCTTTGATGTCGGTGTACCATAAAATTGAGTGCGCATGCGCGATAGAAGCAACCTAATCGCAGTGCCACCTGGATTTCAATCTCACTTGCATTTTTTTACTCTATCTGCCCAACTTATTTTCACGTTTAGTTAATCAAAATTTAATAAAAATAATAAATGTATTATTTCTAATACACTGAAAAACAAGGAAAGAAAGCAAAAATCGAAAAAATATAAAATACACATGTTACTATAACTATAAAAATGTAAGAACATAAATATTATACAAGATAAACAAGAGAAGATATAATGAAAAATACAAAAAATATATTATACATTGTATATTTTATTTTAAAATTTATTTTAAAGTTATTTTATATATACTTAATACCTATGTATACAAATATATCGGTAACAAACATATAATATCTTAAAAGTAAAGGTTTCATTAATGAAAAAAACGAAGATATCATATTTCTAAAATCTTCGAAATAGCTTGAACGTGCTTCAACGCTTTCAAGCAGCTTTCAACAGATATTGAATTCCCTCCAAATTCAGCTTCAGGTTTGGTTAGATATTCAATCGTCTTTTTGTTTGCTAAGAAAGAGAGAGAAAGAAAAACTAAAGAGCAAGTGAGGCAGAAGTTCAGATGGCACTGCGATTCTGTGCCCTGTTTCGCGCATGCGCATTAAATTTTGTGACACATAAAATCGGGCAAGTTGCGCTACTGTATACTGTGATAATAGTACGCGGGTTGTCAACCCCACCATCCCGGCTCTAGGTCCCCACCCCACCGTTTTCTCCCCGACTACCCGCGAGGAACACCTAGTAGAACATTTCCGCCGTTATGGGCCAAAATTCGAGGGGCGTCCAGATGAAGATCCGGAGGACTATCTTCTCCGGTTGCACGAATATTGCTCACGGCGAGGTTACACCAAAGAGGAAATGCTTCAGGTGTTAGGCGAATCGCTACAGGGAGCGGCCCTTATATGGTATCGAGTAGATAAAGATTCGTGGTCGGATTACGACGGGTTCATATATCAATTCCGAGTGCAATTCGGGCATAACGATTTACAGGAAGGGTTGCGTCACGAAGTAGAGTCCCGAACCCAGGGTCAGTTCGAGTCGTCTACGGAATACATAACGAAAATGAGGATGTATTTCCGATATTTAGATCCGCCCCTATCTTTAGAAGACCAACTCTCCCTTTGCTATCGAAATTTGCGCCCGGATATCGAGCGGCAAATATTCCGGACCGATTTCTCCGACTTCACCGAACTGAAACTAAGGTGCAAGGAAGTAGAACTACGAAATGCCCGCGCTCGAAATTACCGACCCCCGCCGTCCCCCTTACAATCATTCCTCCCCGCGGCCGCGTACACACCACCGTCCGGGAACCCGAAGATCCAAAGACTTCACGCGATGGAACAATTAGTTCCGCAGCCAGAACGGACCGCGTTAACGGTTGAACCCGCACCCCCTGATTCCCTGGTTCCCCCTGTACCCCCAACCCGACCCGTCGCCACCTCCACCCCCCAGACGACACCCCAAAAACCGAGAAACCCAAAGACGGAACGGAAAAAGGAAGCCCCACCGGCCGTCCTTTCGACAAATCCGTAACGTACGCGAATTCCCCGCCAAGTACCCTGATTGGAAGGTCGAAAATGACCGATTGTTCCACCACCGCCCCCACCCGATAATCGACCCCGCGGTAGAAGACCTCAACGCGTGGAAGTTGGTATTACCCTCAGAATCCCGTCCCCGAGCCCTTCACGAGGCCCATGACTCCCCCCAGGCTGGCCACTTAGGAGTGGATAAGACGTACCAACGAGTGATACAAGACTTCTCGTGGCCAGGGGTCTTTCAAGACGTCGTCAAATTCGTTCGCGGCTGTCAGACCTGTCAGCTTAGTAAAGTCGCGCAGAGTGCCCCGGCCGGGTTAATGCGCGAAAGGACGACTGAAGGACCTTGGACAGTAGTTGCTGCGGATGTTATGGGGCCGTTCCCGCCGAGTAAGAATCGGCATCGATACGTGGTGGTATTTCAGGACTTATTCACGAAGTACGTGGAACTCAGACCGTTAGGAACCGCAACCGGAGCGACGATCGCCGCCGCCCTCGGAGAATTAGTGTTAAACCGATGGGGTTGCCCCCGGTATTTATTGACCGATAACGGGACGGAATTCGTGAATAAGTCATTGACCCGGTATTTGAGTCAATACGGGATCAGACAGACCACGATACCCTCATACCATGCCCAGGCGAACCCTGTTGAGCGCGTGAACCGGACCTTAAAGACGATGATTATCTCCTTTGTGGGAGACGATCATCGAGATTGGGATGCCCATCTCCCTGAACTGGGTTTCGCACTCAACACGGCAGTACAATCCTCCACCCAAATGACCCCCGCTTTCCTTAATTTCGGTAGACACCCGAGACCCGCTAAAAGTATCCTGAAAGAACTGCCAGTACCCCCCTATGAGAAACGAACCGACCCCGCGGCCTGGAAAGACCGAATGAAGCGCCTACCCCTGATCCATGACTGGGTAAAAAAGAACCTATCGAGAGCGGCCAGCCGGCAGGCGAATTATTATAATCGAGGTCGTGTGCACCGGGAATACGAAGTAGGAGACCTAGTGCGTAGGCGGAATAGAGTCCTGACGTCCGCCGCGCAGAAGTTCGCGGCCAAGTTAGCACCCAGATTCAAAGGCCCCTACAGAATAACCGCGAAGTTATCTCCTGTTGTGTACCGAATCCGAGTCCCGGGGAAAAGGACGCACCCCAAGGTCCACATTAAGGACCTTTTACCCTACTACCCACCCCTGAACCCACCAGAAACCAAGGGATTCGATACCACCCAGTACCCTCGATCAATTCGGGAAATAAGTCCCGCTATCCGGCCATTGCATAACAGCAATGCCGAGACCCAGAACCACCCTACCCAAACGGGACGAGACGGCCCTCATCGGGTACGGAGAGACCGACCCTCCCACACTGAGGTTGAATTGGGAGACGGAACGGGCCAGACAGTTTTACGTAGACCTCGCGGCCGCCCTCCAGGTCGCCGAGCGGGAGGCATTCCGGACACCCTCCACCGCGAGCGACGTCCCGCTCCCTCCAGGCTAGGACTCTGGAACAACCCAAGGCCCCCTCAACTCCCCCAGGATCAGCTAAGCAAACCACCTCGCGAGCGCCCCCGAGATCCCTGCGGGAGACAGCCCGCACTCCAACAACCTCCACCACCCCCCGAGAGGACCTCCTCATCACTCCCAGATCAGTCCTGCAACCGTTACACAAGGACGCATCGCCCCGTTCCCCAAGCACTATACCGCCCTTAATGTCACTTAAAGTTTCCCGCCCCCCGTTCGTCACCGCAAACCCCTCCCAACAGGCGGCGGGAGCCATACGTTGCTGGGCGTGTGGTGGCGTTGGGCACATCGCACCGCGATGTCCCAACAAAATTGAGGACCGCCCGCGCCCCCATAAAAAAAAATATTCCCCCGGTCTAGGAGCCACATGTATCCCCCCCTCTGGAGTCAAATAAAATATTGATAAGTTCCAATGAGGAAGTTAGTTTTCTTTTGTTACGTCTCCGTGGCTAACTCCCTTCCCTATCCCCGTTTAAATACCACACCGAGTAGTTGCAGCGGGTGGAAGAGTTAGGGAGGAAGCCGGAAAACTGCGAACCCCAGCAGTCGCATAGCAGTACAACCTAGTTACCCCACCTTCTATGTTCCCCAACTTATTACCAATTCCCGTATCCTTCCCGGATCCGCAACCAAGACGCTCTAGCACATAAGTGAGAATGAATGAGCGGGATACGTATGGTTGTGTGTGTGTGTGCTCAGGTTATCCAAGGGATAACCATCGGCAAGTGGGGGGGAGTTGTGACGTGGTGACGTCACAAGGCTCGCTCACCCCCCCCCCTTGCTTCGGTTAGCTTAGCTCGCTGATCACCACCCATGCGAGAAGTGCGACGCGGACCATCGCGATATCTGTATTTGCGAGAAGCGTGAAGTACGCGATGGTAGAACATCCCCCCCCCCCCCCCAATTTCTCTTCTCTCTCTACCTTACAGATTAGACTGGCGAGCTGATGGAAGAAACGACCCAGAAGACGTCCCTTCATCGGATAAGCAGACTGCGGGTTCGCGGAAGGGCTGTGCGTCAAGGTAGCGTGACGGGCTCGACGGTGGAGGAGTCGGAAAGTGAGCAAAAGGAGGAGACCCTTAAATCGAAGGGATATGGATATATATACTTGGCGTTGACGAGTCCGCGGACAGTCTAATCATGCGGATATTCTGTACACCGACCTAACCCCGGATTAAACTTGTATATACCGTCTTATTACTGGTATAATTAACCCCTTCTTACGAATTGTAACGGGAATACCGTCACAAACAATGGAAAAACTGGCATCGACAGGAGCGACCAGATGGTGTCATATGCCACAACGATACGGAAAAGTATCAAGTGGTATCACAAGTTAGCACTACATTTGCTTTTGGGTACAAGTGTAGTAAATGCTCATATCGTATACCAAAGAGTCAAAAATAAAAATATTGAAATAAGAAAATTTCCAGAGCTGCTTGTTGCCGAATGGTTGTCCCCGAAAAATTCTACGCTCGATGATAATAGGATTAAAACAAGGAACGTGTCCCGTAAGCTGGAGATTCGTACGAATCAGCAGGCAAGCCTGTAAGAAGAATGTGCGCCCTATGTTGCCGGAAAAGGAGGCAAACTACTGAACAAACCCTACGGTCAACTTTAAAAATTCTGGTCGATTTGACCATGTACACGTCGACATCGTAGGGCCTTTACCTTCTTCTAAGGGTTATAAGTATTGCCTGACATGTGTCGACCGTTTCATCGCTTCGCCAGCGAGCGAAGGTCACCAGGCACGTAACAACCCCTACGGTCGACTTTAAAGATTCTGGTCGATTTGACTATATACACGTCGACATCGTAGGGCCTTCACCTTCTTCTAAGGGTTATAAGTATGGCCTGACATGTGTCGACCGTTTCTCTCGCTGGCCGGAAGTCATGCCCATTACTGACATCGACGCACAGACTGTCGCTACGGGACTTATTCATATTTGGATTTCTCGATTTGGCATTCCCTTGAGATTAACCACTGACCAGGGACACCAATTCGAATTTTGTCTATTTAAAGAACTAACACGTTCAATTGGTGCTACACATTTACAGATGACAGCTTACCACCATCAAGCAAACGGCATGGTGGAGCGTTTCTATCGTCAGTTGAAGGCTACAATAAAATGCCACAAGACTGAAGACTGGGTAGAGATTTTACCTATTATCTTGCTCGGTATTCGGTCAGCGTACAAGGAGGACTTGAGCGCGTCGGCGACGGAGATGTTATATGGCAACAGCCTCCGACTGCCTGGCGAGCTTTTTGCAAGCAATAGAAATGAAGGACAAATTCTGGAATTTGTACACAAATTACGAGGATATGTTTTTCTCCGCCACGACGCAGTCAAAGGTCGTTTATAGCCGATGGGCCCTTCAAAGTATTGCAACGTGGCGACAAAACTTTCACCTTTGAGATCAAGGGTAAAGAAGACAAAGTTTCCGTTGACCGTTTGAAACCCGCCATCATAATGACTGACGATGGGGATTGCCCACATGCCGAACAGTGACATGACAGTGATGTACGGAACAATGACGAACGCAGTAACGCACCGACGACGCGACAGAACCAAGACACGACTACCACAACCGACTATAAGACGCGATCCGATAGACGTGTCAAATTTCCCGAGCGACTACAAGTCGACTTATAACTTCACTCTTTTTTAATACTTATTATAACATATATATCCGGAATAGAAGTATTTCTTGTGTTCGTATGGCGTTCATTTCATTTTAATTCTATTTTGTTCCGCGTTTTAATATAGTCTTAGAATATATACTTATAATACTGTTATACTATTAGCCTAAGAAATAGTTTTTAAGGATAACTTTCCTTTAACGACATTTGTAGAGCTATTTTTGTATGTTATATTTCTTTTCTTTCTTTTTTTTTCTTTTGTCCCTTAGCGCTATCACTGGTAAGGAGGTGATGTGGCGACCACCGTAGTTGCCTTTGCACCCCGTGGCGCAGGAAGAAAATACTTGACCCTCGAAGCGAAGAGACTGGAAATATTAAACATACGTTTGACTCCAAATTTTCTTTTCGTCTTCGAGGGTTAAGGACGTTTCCTGCGAACGTGCCCCCTCATTTTCGACATCAAAATGAGGGGGCGAAAACAGATATAATGTGAGGGAAAGGAGCCCTCAGGAGTTAGTTAGTTAGTAGTTACCATCTGAGCAGCATAGCGTCGACACCTTGAGCGAGTATAAAATTTGTTATTTATTATTTGTTAAAATAAATTATTTTGTTCCGTTATTCCGAACGAGCATCATTTTACCTCACCCACGTAGGTTTCCCAAAAACTTTGAACAATTATGCTCAAATTTCCCAATGATTTCTTTAATAAAATTATATCTCCGCATGCGCATATATTATGCATTAACGGGACATAGAAAAGCATAGAAAAATAGTAACAGAAACGATAGAAAATTATTAAATATTTTACATTTATAAATTTTCCTTTCAACCGTTATTCTTTTTTTTATAATATGTTGCGACGTGTTAATATCACAAGTTGAGATTGTTTTCAGAACAAATATTGCTGGTTATTTATTTCAGTTAGCGTAAAAGATAAACTTCAAACTATTATGTTTAAATTTTCCAACTGTTTTTCTTTTTAATAAAATTATATTTTCGTATACTTTATGAGTAATATAAAGTATGTATTTAATTTAATATACATATAAACGCGTATTAGATAAATTTGTTGTATCATTCTTGTTGGAATAGCAAATTAAAAAAATTAATATTTCAGAAAGCAATTTTAAGAAAGATAGAAAAGTGTTATTTTTTTTACGCAGAAAAATTAGGTGATTGAATTTGTAATGCTTCCAAATATTATTAATTGAATAATATTAAAATAATGTTGGAAATAAAACTTTTGAATAACTAAAAATTGAACATTTATCGATCTGCTTGGGATATTAAATTGGTTGGTCAGTAATATGGTTATATGTTTCAACAAAGTTCACTGTAATATCCTTTGTAATTCTATACAGACTTGATTTCAATTAAAATGTTTTATTTTAAACTAATATAGGCATGATACAAAAAAATTATATGTGAGGATGCAACTCGCTTGGTAGAGTAACGTTCAGTCAGGTATTTGTTGAACTAATTCCTATAAAAATTAATTTATTGGTTTGTTATGTTATGTATCTTAAACTATACACTCTTTCCTTGATAGTTATGATTTTAGCATTATTTTAATCATTGTAAGGCATATGCCGGAAACAAAACAATACAACTGTAAAGCATGTGGCACATACATCCCACGTGGCCTGAATGGAAAGTCCTCAAAAAAACGGTTCAGCTGGGAGCATGTTAATAGAACAACCCTCTGCAAGGTATTCTTTATTCTAAATAATCATTTATAAACAGAGATTCAGTAATTATAATTCCATTTACGCGGAATCCAACAGTATAAATTTCAATTGTCGTCTATCCACCTCTGATTGAATGCTTTAAGAATTGACAATATATTACAAGTGGTTTGCCCTTTAAAACATAACAAGTAAGGGAAGATAATCATAATAAGCAAATCTTTAACAAGAAGAATGTAGAAGCAAGTAAAAAAATGTGACTATTAATTAATGTACTTAAAGTACGATAAACTGATATTTAGTTTGGCTATCATTTAAGAAGTTGTGGCGACCACCGTAGTCGCCTTTGCACAAATTGTGTTGATTTGTACCATGCAACCTCCATTTATTTACAAACATATGAAGCAGGTTAAGTTACTAATTATTCTTCAGTCTTTCAAATTGTTTTAGTAAAGTCAATATTTCTAACATACATGACTAGTCATATAAGGGGTATTAGACCTGACTTAATGATTGAACACTATCAATAATATTTGTCAATATTAAATTATAAAAAACTATAAGTGGAACTCAAAAAATAAAATAATTATCTCTGCTGGCTTTTTACATTGCCAATCATTTAAAAAACTACAAGAAAACACTGCAGAGAGAGGAACATAATAAAGATTAAAAATTAATTGTAAAATTATGAAGAGATCAAATAATAAAATGATAAGAAATCAATTAATGGATTGTAAATCTATTCCAAATCTTTGCAAATAGAATAGAAAATGTATTCAATTTATATTAATACAGGAAGGAAAGAGCTAGAAAGATAGATTCATAGATTAGAGAAGAACAAGGAAGGCAAAGAAATAGACAAACTGGAAATGATTTGGAAGAATAGAAACTATGTGAAAAAGTTTCCAGAATTGAATTGAATTGAATATTTCCAGAAGAATGAAGGAAACCCTGCCTTATGGCAATACAACATTATAGATTAATTTAGATTATTTAGTGAGCCTTTACATTTTTTATATTAATTTCATATCCATTTTCAAATATTTTAAAATTGTACAGTGTGAAAACTGTTCATTATTTTTATCAACTATTTCTATTAGAATTCTTTAGAAATATAATTTTATTCTGTTTAATCACTCAACCAACATATCATGGTGATATACACAAATTTTAATACTTCTTTTTAAGAAAATGATAGGTAATATATATTATGACTGTAAAAGACTCTATCTTATTTTAAATTATAAACAGTTTTAATAATTGTAACCATAACTTTAAAAGTATAATTACTAGGGCATTACCTTATTCCTTCTGTAGCTCATTGTTTTTAACGCATTCTTAGTTTTCAAATAACTTTTTATGTTTCAGTTATTTCTTAGTTTAAATAATAAAATAAATATAAATAATATACCAAAATAATAAAATAAGTATAAATAATATACCAAAATAATAAAATAAGTATAAATAATATACCAAGTGTGAATATGGTTACCAAGTATAAATCTGGTTAATATATATATTCAAGCACTATACATTCCCTGTATTTAATGTTATGTATAAATAGAAATAGTTTAATTACTATATTGCCTATTTTATAAGAATATAAATCATTTATCGAAGACTGAAAATACACAATAAATTCATTCCTAACAGTAACATTTTATGATACAATACTAAAAATAGAATTATTATCTTTCATTTTAATGTCATTTTAATGTAACACTAATATTCTAACACTTTTGCATATTCTATTACTTAGTAATTCTAAACGATTACTTTAAGAGCAAAATAGCTTTGTTCTATGTATAAACTACTGAAGTATAAATTTCCCTTAGGAGAAAGTTGTACTTCAAAATCTTAACATTTAAAATTTAATATAAGAAAAAGAAAATTGTAAACACAAAATACAATTTGCAATTTATCATAAGGATAGTAATGAAAGAGAAAACAGTTATAAGTATTACTAAAACGTATAAAAAATAAAACCAGATTGAATTTAAATAACCATCTCAAATTCTGAATGAAAGGGGAAAAAGAATAATAATGTAGAAAATTACAAAACATCTGCATGTAAATGCTTCACACAATTAGTTTCAGAAATCCATCATGAAAATGAGGAAAAAACAGGACTTAAAACAGTGCACAAAGTAATACGAAAAATGGATTTAATGAATTTAATGATGCAAAATCAAATGGCAAAAAGAAAGTTACAATTAAATAGAAGAAAAGGGTCCATTTTTGGCAAAGAGTTTCTTTATTTATCCAAATGTGTTACCAGAAATTACAGTGAAAACACTCAAAATAACCAATAATAATTTACTAAAAATCGTATGGGAATAAATGCAAATAACATAAAAATCTAAAATACATTAAAATTTTATCAACATAATGACCCCAAACAAAAAACAAGAATTATGCAGAAATATTTGTACTACGATTGCTTGAAAGTTTTACATCCATTTCCAAATTTAAATTCTATAGAAAACACATAGAACAAATTAGAAAAATGGAAATAAATTCCAAAATTGAATTGCAAATAAAGCCGAAAAAAGACTGCAGGTCTATTTCTTCAAAATATTAAACAACAATTATTCTTAATGTGTGTAAATTATATAAGATTATTAATCCATTCACATTATATGGCTACCTGTAATCACACATTTTCCTATATAAATTATATATTATATTATTATATTATATTATATGAATTCAGCTGGTAAGCTTGCACTGCTGCTCAAATAGCTCACAAACGTAAAGCTTTCTCAAAACTCTTTTCTTTGCATCTCACATGGTTTACTTTATGGAAAAATGATTCCATTTCCCATATGAATTCATACCTTAAAAAGCAGCTGCAAGGAAATCTTCGCTTTGTCATATAATACAATCATATTATAACATTTCTGGTAAAAAGTGCTTCTAGTACTACACATTCAAAGTTTCAGACAAAAATATTTATTAGTTGCTTTTATATGACATTTTTGATATTGCAATGCTATTATCCTTATTGCTAAGACATTTAAATCAGATTTCACAGGATACTACAAGGTATTTAAATGCATCATTGTTGAGATAAATCAAGGAGATTTGCAATAAAACATTAAAATCATAATTTAAAATTATTATAAAATTTATGTACAAAAGATTTACTTTTCAAAAAAAGACTATACATTATCCTATTAGTGCCAGTTGTCCTAATATAAAGGTTTATATAAATTTTTTTTAATCCTTGCTGTTATCGCTTGGTCTACATATACAAATGAAGTTGTGTGTTACTTCAATTTGTATTAGTTGAAGTACTTTAGTGTTTTATACATCTATGTTACATATGTATTTTGTGTTTAGTTACACAATTTTCATTCATCAGCTTCTCTGCCTGCATTAGTGGGTTATTGAAACAACTTTTTGTCTAAAATGTATTCTATCCCTAAATGTTATTGTTAGAAAAATTTGTTCTGAATTTCAAACTACTATTTTTTTATCAAATAAGTAACTTAGTATTTAAATTATTCTTACTTGCATATAGCAATAAATACAGGCAATGTATAGTGTCTGTAATTAATGTGAGTGACTGTAGGTACAGGTATGTATATACAGGAACGTTTACCATTTTCTACATCACTTTTCGTGCAACATATAATACTACAGTTCTACATAACCGTTTCACTAACCTTAAAACAATCAGCATGTCTGCGTGTGTGTTCCCAGCAGCAGTAATACAGCAATCAACTTACGTTAAGCGTCTCGAAACGACTACTCCAGTTTTCAATTCACATGCCTCTATGTAATAATCATAAACATAACAGATTTTGTACTAAATAGCTCTGTAACAGATACTTCGATATAGAAGAATACAAGGGGAAAGAGTAACTTGAAAAGAATGTTCTCAAAAATTGTCATACTAATACCGACACAAATTTTTCGCGGCAAATGTGAGAGAATCCTTTGTTCCTGTTGGTTTTATTAACACCACCTTAAACTACACTTAACCTAGAGCGTAACCTACTTTACAGGATTAGTTATTTACTTTACAGGAATTTACCCTAGGGATTTTGGTGCTGTATTTTGGTACTGTTGCATGGGAAGACTATCGTTATATTACTGTCACGGTTCAATATGAGTTTTATGCTTATTAATTTCTACTGGTTTTTTATTATTTGCTATCAGTCGAAGTCGTTTGGAAATAAATGTTTTTAACTCGTCCAACGTAAAACTTGCCCTTTCAATATTTTCGTTTCCGTCGTTCTTTCTTTCTCCTTACATACGTATTCGCTACTTTTTTTTGCACACTCATTCATTACTTTCTCTTTACATTCTATTATACAATTTTTCTATAAAAACTCTATAATACTCTTTTTTTTAATGTTTATGTAATATGTGTCATATGTGATGTGAATGTTAGTACAAATGTAAGTATTGGATGTAAGCGGTACATGTATTTTGTTTAGTGGCACGCACAGCTGTTCTTCACGACGCAAACATGAGTGCATTTTCTTCGCCCGTGAAGTAAAGATAAATTTGAAGCAATTTACTTCGTAACCACGCTATAGGCGATGTCAATAAAAATTTGAGTTCGAGTTTGAGTTTTTTATTATGTAGGATAATGAAATTATCTTAATTTAAAAAATTAATCAATAATTCAAGTTTCAAATGTTATGTGCGTGGAATAGTCTAGAATACGAGCGAGAGCGAATGTGCGGAGTAAATGAGTTTTTCGTGTGAATGTTTTAAAACGATCAGTTAGTTGTTCATTAGCAGTTTTTCAAGTAATATCTCAATTTAAAAGAACTATCTAATAATCTTGTAATTATCATTAATTAATAAATTTCCTACAATTATATGGTGATATTTAAGGATTTGTAATTGAATGGTTATGTTTTAGACGAGCTTTTGCAAACATTGCGCGAGCAACAATAACAAATTACGTCCATGGACGCCCCTACTGACAGAATCAATGTAGACGCTCTTCCCGCCAAAAAAGTCCGTGCCGACAATCAACTCGATAAATTCTCAAGACAAGGACCCGATCATTTGGTCACAGGCAAACCTCCTCACCGAAGAGGAGATGGCTCACGAAATAATAGCATGATGAAAAAGAACACCGCGCCCGGACACGATGTAATACCTGGCCGTGTCTGGTCGATGCCATTTAGTGTTCTGAACTCAAGACTGCGAAGATTATTCTCGACATGCTTGAGGACGAGCACATTGCCAAGAAGTTGGAAAACCAGCAGGCTGGTTCTACTTCGCAAACCCAGAAAACTGAAGAAATCACTGGCCGATTGTTTTTCTCGACGAGATCGAGAAACTGTTTGAAAGAATAGTTCACGATCGTGTGAGGACAAATATTCCAGGGATAAATATGTTTATGCGACGAATAATGTAACAACCAAACATGCTTACAACACCGGACAATGTCCAGACGGTCCGGACGGTTTCGCTCACTGACACGGCTTAGTCAGAAGGGACAATAACCTGTATAAATAAAGGTTTCGCCACGATTGATTTCTGTAACCTTATTCTGTGCTAAATAAGGTATCTGAGCTCACGATTTTAGAACCCAAGTTTTTCCTTGTCTTTCCACCCAAAATTACGCGACGAAAAAAATACGAACGTGCATAAAAAATACGTGAATTCGGTTGGCAAATTTTATTACACCCACCATATTCTTTGGTTCCATCTGATTACCATCTATTTCGGTCAATGCAACACTTTTTAGCAGAAAAAGAATTTGATAATGTCGAATCCATAGAAACCAACGTAGAAAAGTATTTTAACGAAAAATCACGGAAGTTTTATAGTGACGGTACAATGTCTTTGCCAAAAGAAGGTAAGAGGTTCTGGAACGAGAGGGTGATTACAATTTTTCATAAATTTTGAAGTTATTTTTCGAATTAAGTAAGCTTGATGTGTTTAAATTACTACCCATTAATCCTGAGAGCGGAAAGTTGGCCCACGTCCCCCGTTTAACACCGCATCTATCCGTGGTTATTCGGCAACTGTCGGATACGCGGATGATTTGGTGGATTGTATCGGAAACGAGGGGCAACACTCATGGAACAGCAGCAGAATTGATCTGCATTTTCGTTTCCTTTTAATTTTGAAGCGTATTATACGCTACAAGAATTATTTATTAAAATCATAGAAAACAATTAAAATCTATATCTAGACGACTGGATTTAGATTCAGATACAGTAAAGACTGGAAATAAAATTTTAATTTATATTTAATAGTTGATTTTGAAGCGTATTATACACTATAAAAGTTACTTATTGAAATCATAGGAAATAATTCAATCTCTAAACATTCTTATTTTTTTGAAATCTTTAAATAAGAAGTAGAACTGCAAGATCTTTTTTCTTTTTCTTTTGGAGTGCACGAAATTTCTATATCCTGGGAATGAGTGTCCAGGACAAGAATGCTGATGTCATGGCAATTGCTGGTTCCAGCACACCTGGTGCGAGGATGGTGGCGAGTAGAAAAAAAAGCATGATGTATTTGTCGATGAAGATGAGAATGTTTTGAATGTCCGTAGAGGACAAAAATTTTTATCGGGTTTTGAAAGTGATGATGAGCAGGATCCTTAAGACAATGTAAAGGCTCGTGATGAAACTGTGTGGAGAATAAAAGAATAAAAGAATAAAAGAAAGATCAGCAGCGAATCCAACATTTGACTGTGGACAATTTCGCTCTAATTCCAGACGTAGGGAACAAGTTGGTTGAAAATAACCAAAGTTGTTACAAGCTAGCCACGAATCTGAGCATTGACGAGCAACTCTTTCCTACGAAAACAAGATGGAAATTTACGCAATATATGCAAAATAAACCTGACAAATTCGGAATCAAGTTTTGGTTAGCGTTTGACGTAAAAACCAAATATGTTGTAATCGGGTTGCCATATTTAAGATGGGATGAAAGAAGACCAGCGTCGATACCACTCAGGGAATTGTTGTTATGAAATTAGCCAAACCATTCATCAACTGTGGAAGAAATATTGCAACAGACAATATTTTTACCGCTACATCTCTGACTGCACAATTGTTGACAAAAGGGACAGCATTAGTCTATTATTATAATTAAACATAGTTTGCCGTCGATATGTTTGACCAAATAGCGGGAAAGTATAGCGTCAAATCCAAATGTAGTAGATGGCTTGTACAAGGATTTTTTAATATCTTAGATTTCGCTGGAATGAATACATGCATACTCTATCAGGAAACAACTAGATTGAAGATGTCAAGGCAACGCTCTTTGTTACAATTAGCAGACAAGCTCGTTACGGAGTATCACGAATTTCGTGAAAAAAAAGAGAAAAAATGGAAAACCAACGAGAAGGAACATTAAACAATTCCAACAATAATTCTCCTCTGACATAAAAAATGTCAAATAAGATTATGCACAGGCAATAAAACAACTCAACCTTGTAAAATTTCTAAAAGATTTGTCTACGGGAAATGTACGCAGAAGAAACCAATCATCTGTAAAAAATGTAATTAACACGGATATCGGTGTCACGTCCTGATCCAATGTGTTTTCTGCGGGAGAATCTTCAAAACACGAGCTGGCCTGTCAACGCATGAGAAATCGAAACATACCATTATAAGGAATCTAAAAAGAGCAACTGCTCGCTCCAGCTTGTGTGGGAACTGATTAGGCAATAGAGCCTCGGTCTGCTCAAAGGAGGAAGTGGATTTCCTAAAAATATTAAACGAACATTTCAAAAATTTCACACAGCCAAAATTCACCTGGCTTCATATGACATCTTGTCTTATCTGCCGACATCTGACTTCTGTGGTGCTTGGTCGCCCCTTAAAAGCCATTAAAGTCGTACACCGCGAGGAAAGGTATCGGACCCTTGTTTCGACAACTATGGCCGACGTCATTGCTTCCTAAGATACAAGCAGTAATTTCTTGCAAGCGAGCGAGCGGCTCCATGTGCTTTCTCTCCAACCACTTTAACCTTCTTGGGCCATCTTGATGAGAATGGCTCTGGCTTGCTTTACATTTTAGCATATGACACCGACATCCGTGGAGTCTCTGAAACTCCTTTAGGCTCCTCTCGGAAACTCCTTAAGAATTCTAGTATTCTGCTGACCCTGGAAGACGAGTTGTCTCCATTTCTTCGCATCCTACCTACCTACGAAGAACCGATAATGAAAAAGAATACTTATGTAAAAGACGTGTCATCCAAGCAGAAACCCTGAGGCATATATTGGGTAAATGTTTCTTTACAAAACCCAAAAGAATTAAAAGGCATAATAACATAAGCAAATGTATAATGTATAATGTGACATGGTGACGTCGCAAGATCCCTATCGCGCCAATTCCGCATTGTGAAATGATAGGATGAAGCGCTTACCTCTTATATGCGACTAGTCAGCAAGCCGACCATTATAATCGAGGCCGAGTAGATAGGGAATACAACGTGGGAGAATTTAACTCCCCGGTTTAAGGGACATGAGTTCACAGCGAAGTTATCTCCCATTATATATCGAAACCGAATTCTAGGAAAGAGAGAGCAACCAAAGTTCCATATTAAAGACCTTCAACCCTACTACTCACTATTTGAACCCCCGCTACACTGTAACCATAAAATACCTTTGCCCCCGAAGCCCCAACCTAATACGAGTCCCGAAATGACTCGGTAGGAGGAGGCAAAGGAGGGAGAGGTGAGGTGTCGAGGCTGTTCAGATATTTGTACGCCATTAAGTTAAGAACGAATACATTCGGAACTAGAGTAGTGGTGAAACGAGCGGATAATGAAAGAGATTATTTGTACAGATGTGGTATCCAGGCCGAGACTCTGGGACACATATTGGGTAACTTTTTCCATACTAAATTAATGAGGATTAAAAAGCACAATGATATATGCAATATGATTGCAAATAAGGTTTCAAGTAGATGTGCGGTGTTCGAAGAGCCTGAGGTAAATGTTATGGGCGACCACAGAAGACCGGATCTGGTTATCAGAAACCAGGATAGGATTCTTGTGCTGGACGTAACGGTACGTTACGAAGATAAAGAAAATCTCTACAACGCGTACCAGGAAGAATTAAGAAAGTACAAAGACAGCGTTTAATATATTAAACTAAAGTTAAACGGACTCACAGCTCAAGTGGTCTCAATAGTAATTGGCTGTAAGGGAGCAGTGCCAAAATATATGGTGACGAGTATGAAATTCCTGAGGCTCAGGTCTAAAGACATCTTGACGGCCTCACTGATAGCCCTCCGGTCGTCGATAGAATTGGCGAATCAATTTGTCTCCGACTACACAAGGTAGTCGTTTTAAGTTATTTATTTATTTATTTATTTGGTTTTAAGCGAATGGACGAACCCTACGAGAAATAAATTTTAAAACTAACGACAAGCATGCTAGAAATTTTACTAACAAACAAAGGACTGCCTCTGGGCTATATATCCAAATCTGATAACGGACCAGGCCAATAAGGCTCGACAAAATTTCTTAACTACTAACAGCATGCTTAAAACACGGCCGTAAGTCTCACCGTACTTTTGTACGGTAAGGCGCGGGGCGGGTTCTATGCATGAAGAACTCGGGGCGACACCTACGCGTGGTTTTCCCTGTACGTACATTTCGGTGTGCGGCTAAATTCGCCTTACAAAAGGGTCCCCGTTACCTAATTTTTCTAAGTTTTTCTAAATTTTTCTAAGCAGATTCTTTGACAGCGACGTCAATACGACGTAATAGTTTTGTTGTTACTTATTTATTTGTTATACACACTACGAGGGGGTTAAACTTCGGAAGTCTACTGGTTTTCCTTCTGACGACACAACGGTTCTCCACAACGACATAGTTAGAATTGTAATTTTTCCGGATCGTGCTGGGAGACGGCAGAACCGACTTAGCGTTCCAGCGGTTAAGCCGTGCACAATAAAGAGTACTACAGAACCCGGAATCTTAGTTTTGGTCCTTCCACCATCAGGAAGGTGGTTCCTCGATCATTAGAACATAGTTTCTTAGTCGGCACACCGTTGTGTAAAAACGGCCAAGCCCGAACCTTCGGTATTCATTCCGAAAACCCGTGGCCAATACCAAACAGCTTTCATGCTGTTCAAGTCCATTTAATTAGATGCGACGAGGGACTCGGATTCGGTATCTTCGGCTGAGTCTAAAATAGGAAATCGCGAAATCGAAAACTTAAATAGT
The DNA here is from genome assembly GCF_050948175.1 of Xylocopa sonorina. NCBI lineage: Eukaryota > Metazoa > Arthropoda > Insecta > Hymenoptera > Apidae > Xylocopa > Xylocopa sonorina. The sequence continues at coordinate 1,420,128 of NC_135206.1, read as the reverse complement.
AGCCCCGCGAAACCCTCCGCGACCGCGATCTAACCCAACCCCATTGCAACCGCGAAGATGCTTCCGAGCATCGACATGTACCGTTGCTTTTCGACATTTCCGGGGCTTTTGACAATGTCTGGTGGCCTTTAATTTTAGAGTCACTTGAGAAACGAGACTGACCTCGGAACGTTTTCGATGAAATCTCAAATTACTTCTACGGCCGATGGGTTAAGATCTGATTAAGATCGACAATCTCCAGTGGTCACTCCAGACTACAGTTGAGAATAGGTTTGTTATTTACGCGGACGATCTCCTCATTCTCGAGGGCGGAAACAGTAGACCCGAAATTGAGAATCAAGGTCAACAAGTCGTTGACCAGATTCTACAAAGGTGTAGTTCGATCATTAGTCGAATTCTCGGCCACAAAAACTGAGGCAATCGTACTCAAGGGTAGCTGGATCGAGAGGCCAGTATTAGGTCGAAGAGGAGGTGCCCGTCTCGATCGAAAACGCAAGGCCGTTTGGTTTACCAAGACAGACCTTGCTGGTAGATCGCCCATCATTCGTATAAGCAAGAAAAATATCAAATTTAAACCCGCGGTACGATATCTCGGCGTCTACTTAGACGTAGGAATGGATGTCAGAACTCATTGTAGGTACTTAAGCGACAAGATCGGGTTGCTATTCGCGAAGATGGGTAGAATGGCGAGGTGTGGATAAGCCTTCGCTTCGGCTCGCTTTCAGGGATTTACAGGGATGTGTTTGTCCAAATGGTGGTTTATGTTTCCACGGGATGGACTGACCTGTGCGCTCTCAACTCTCTGTCCGTGCACAGCCGCGTTACCCCCGTAGGCTCCGAAGAGGCAGCGGCTAAGACGGCGAGGAAAACCCCTTCTGAATCGACGGTAAGCCGACAGAAAGCTCTCTCCCGGAGGATTCAGCCGCCCATACGTCCATCCGTTCCCCAAAACTAAGCTTCATTACCACCCACAAGAGCCTCCTTATTACTGCAGGCTCCGTCCTGTGACCAGACAAAAAACCCAACACCTCCCGTCCCTCGCTACCATTACCCTCATTAATGTCCATCGAAATATCCCGTCCACCACCGCCAATCATGTTCCTCCGATTTTCCCGCCTCCGTCAGTCCTCAATGACCCTCCCCACGTAACCATACCAAAATACCGTTGTTGGGCGTGCGACGGTACCTGGCACATAGCCTGGAAGTGGTCCAGTATGGTGGAAGTGGTCCCCTTACCCCCGATCAACCCATCACTCCCTGTGGATATCCTGTTTGTCTTGTTTAATGTAATAGACAGTCATACAAGGACTTAAGAACTCATTTTTCTTATTGGTATCCTTAAGTATCCGACTTCCTATTTCCGTTCCTATTATCGCGCCGCACAAGGAATAATTAGGGTCATTGAAAAAACAAGTATCGAGACAGTTATTGAGTTGGAGCACAACACGCAATACGAGCTTAAAGCAACCCGCGTGACGATGCTCCATAAAACGCAGTACATCTAACCGTTTCTTTGTTCCTTTTCCTTGTTGTCCCTTCTTTTCGGCCCACTATCCCAGCGCGATACTGAATGAGTGGAAGCGTGAGTGTTTGCTCAGGTTGATTAAGAGATAACCTTCGGCACCTTCATTTTTGATAAAAAAGCCGCGACGTCAGTATCTCGCGGCCCGTAATTGCATACTAGGCTAGCCAGATTAGAAAAGTAATTCCAAAACATTAAATACTATTCATCTATACTCTTATGCATTAACAACAAAATTAAAGAAAAAGAAAAGAAATAATTTGTACTAATACAGTTACTACCCAAACTTGTTGATTCACTAGGTTTTGGTTTTCATTAACTTGATCATTCTCGATTTCCGCCAATATCATTGATAATTCAAAAATGAATATACACGTACTGTGAATAGAAACTAATATAAATTATAGTAAAAAATAAGTAATGCAATAATTGTAAAATACAATAAACTCACAAGTTTAATTAATATTTCCTGTGGGATGTGGTATAACAGATCACGATATATATTTTTCAAATGATAGTATTTTTTAGGCGCATATGTGTATGGTGTTTGTAAAACTCGGTCAATACTGCTTGTAAATAAGCAAAAGATCGACCGTCTAAAATCTATGGATGATAATAAATATGATTTGAATTAAACCAGTACATATCAATTTAAATTCAATAACTCTGTTTATGCTTCACGATTTCACGATTCGTAATTATAGAGTGTATTATTAACTTATATGCATAAACATATATGCACAAATAAATGGTAACGCGAAAGCAATAATAGTAATAGAATTAATCGATCGCTCTTCAGTTATGCGTAAACCAAGTTCTAGTGTTGATAGCAGTGTTTACGAGTTCCAACGAATTCCTACAGAATTAAATACTGTAATCAGTTATCCAGTTTGAACAATTTGCATTTAATAAACACAGAATATTTCGACAGTGATCGAAATGACTTGATAAATTGGTTGCTAATGTGCATTGTTTTATTTCGTCATTGATCATATTTAATTGACCTATATTCAAATGCTACGACCAATATACTGCAATCAGACAAATGTAAGATTGAAGAAAAATGGCTGCCTACGATAGTTTCTTCCTTAAATGTTTCTCTTCAAAATTTTTTCGTTACAGTCCTCATTTACTGTAAACAACCTCTTCCGATCTTCTGATATCCTATCTTGCTATCAGATTTCCAAATGGGACAACCATAAATCTTCCAATTAGTATGAAAATTGTTCTCCCGACTAACATAGTACGTGTAGATAGCACTGTATGTGACAACTACTGGCTTGCGGCTAAAATGTAGCTGTTAGGCAGCATCAGAATTCTTTGTTACGCATTAAGAGTCACTCGTTTAATTTTCACAGCAGAAATGAGCTTTGATGCGATTTTCTTTTTCTTCTATTTTTACTTCCATTTGTTCTTAGCACTGAAGTATTACAATACTTCCCAAATGTGTATTGTTTCCTGTGGTCGTTGGCGATGCTAATCTTTTCAAAGCGATACCATTTAGTCACTATGCTCAGAACTCCACTGATAATTGGTATAGGATTGCAGGTACCTTGTTGAACTTCCTATCCGGGTTCGCAATGAGGAGAAAAGATCTTTGCCTTGGATACCATCAGATGTCACTAGTTAGATGAAGCAGTCAAGACAGAGTGGTTAATGTGGCCCAATGTAGAATTTTTGGCTGGCATCCTATCCTCTATGACGGTATTAGCTTTTCACCAGAAAAGAGAGACTCAGTGGGGCATTTTTTGGGTCGATTATCAACTTTCTTATATTACCTGATATCAGATAGGCAGAACTCAGCAAAATGGCTTGTGACTGTCAAGAGGGCCTTTGCATTCTGTAATAAGACACAAATGATGTCTCTTATTGCCGATTTTGCACTTGTAGTGACCACTAGGCAAGTTCAATGAATGTTACCTCCTCATGTGGCATTTTCTTATATTCTTATCGCTGCCGACCATAGAGTAAGGAATAGCACTCATTGTACAGCTACTTTGATCAAGTCTTTTAACTTCAGACGACAGTGGTGGTGGGTACTATTCCAAAATCTTCCAGAATATTAAATGGACCATTAGCTTTAATAAAGTGACTGATTCTGTGACAAAACAAATTACATATCATTCAATGTTTGCCACCCTCAAAGAAGATTTATCCTTATTGAAGCGAATAACAATCGATGTCACATGGAACACGAGACAAGAGATGGGGAATGGTTTTCAGAAAATGAACAATTGCAGATCGGTAGTGTAATCATTCGAGACCAACAGAATTTCTCTTCGGTACTTGAGGCTTATCTTCTTCACTGCACTCGCCAAAAATGGCTTCAGCGTAACCACGTGTCTCATCGTGGTTCGAGCAGAATATCAATTGGTTTAATATGTAATATCATCTCACAGTTCACAAAATGAATAAAATGGAAAAGAAGCAATGCATTCATTCGAGGTGGTCGATATTCCTGAGAAAATTCAATTTATCACCAGTCGTAAATAGGAGGTCGCTAATAGTAAATGCCTTACGCCTTGATTCTTGCAATGGTACCAATTATCAAGAAGTCGCGCTTACTTTGCTTTCTACTACATCTAATAATTTCAATGTATTCTGTACAAAATCGTTGAATCTTGCACACTGTGCATCACTTTTCTTAGTATCATTTTGAGATTAGCAACCGGTGGTAACGAGCACGTCTATTCTTCTAGAGATTTTAAAAATTTCAATAGCATGTGATACATTCAAGTTTAAGTATTCTATATTTCTTTGAAATTAAATAATTTATAAAATGACAACTTACAGTTGACTACTACTTTGACATTACAGTTCCAGGATTTTCAATGGTTACTTTCCGGGTCTGTGATCTCAGTCTACAGTCTGCAATGCCACGTAATGAAATTACACGTCCCTGCTTTCAACATTTGTTTTTCAAATTGCGATCATCACAGCCACCAACATGTAAATATCATAATTAACAAGAGAATCAACTAACAGCAGCGTACTAACTATACACAATAAAGGCTTTATGTGATCTTTGCTGGTTATATTTCTCATCGATAGGTGGCACGACCTTTCGTTTTAGATTAGAAATTTATTTTGTAACGCAGTAATTCGAGTCTTACGTTTAAGCGAGTCGGTACATCCTCCATTCGAAGGTGAAGTTAAGATCATGATATTGCGGTCACAAATGTATCTATCGAGAAGAAAGTCTCATTCTTATATTGGTCTTTTGTTAATGTGTCTGACATAATTTATATGCTTTCCAAAATCGACTATAGTCACAAGGATTATTTTGTCTCAAAGTTGACAAAAAGTTAAAAGGATGCTCGTTTTCGTCTGACATGGAAAGTGTTTTATGAAACAAAAAATATGAGCTAGTAAAAATGCTACACGTATTAAGGGCATATATGTTTATATACCTGGTAGTCACGGTGAACAAGTTCAAATTAAAGGTATACCCGACTCCACTAGTTCCATAGTTAAATGACTAAACTAGAGGCTGTCCATGCATAGTAAAAACAGATTATATTTGAAAACTAAAATTTGCAAAAAGTAGTTGAGATGGAAAGAGGAAAGATTAATATTGAACAAGGGCGAAAAGAAAATGCAAAAAATGAGAATAGGTTTAGTAATGGAATAAATACTTCTTTTGATTCCATTAATACCACAGGGCAATCATTTCGTGAGCGTTCAGCACCTTTTTTGTAGATATCAATATAATGCATAAACAAGGAAATAATATATTCTCCCGGTTGCGTACACATTCATGTTTTTCTGATTTGCCAAAAGACATTAGAACACTTCTCAATGTGCCAAGCGATAGTTGAGTTGTGTCGGTGGTTCCACCAAGAGAATATATACACTTCTGCCCAAAAGTAGAAATTATTAAGAGACTGTTTCAATCTCAATCCATAGGTAACATCAGACAATTAAAATTAGACATTGATAACGCTGAATGTACGTTAGATAAATCTAACGGTATCTATCTTCGGCCTATTCAATGCAGAATTGTCAATATTCCAAATACAAATCCAATAATTAACAGCATTTATATTGGTAGTTCAAAGCCTCACAGTCTTGTTAGTTTCTTTGAAAAATTAATTTCTGACATCAAAGAAATCATGCCCGATGGAGGCATCAATCATCAGGGCACTAAATTTTCAACATCATTAAGATGTTCTATAGCTGGTACACCAACTCCAGCCTTCATTTTAAATCATCGGGGACAAAAGTTTCCTCGACCATGTTCAAAGTGTAAAGTAAGTGCTATACGTGAAAATGGTCGATATGTTTTCAGTTGCATAAATCATCCCCTAAGAAGTGACAAGGTATATGTTAGATGTGCTGATGAAGGTCAAAGACTATTATCTTTGATATCATTTGGAATGGTGTCATAAGTATCTTTTGAGCATATGCACATCGTATGTCTAGGTATTACGAAAAAATTATCATCTGCCTAGGTCGATAGTTATTAAGTAAAGATATTTAAATAGTATAAAATAAAATGATAAGACTATAGGCACGGGCCGCAATTAAAGGGATCGAGAAAACTCGAGAGACATTTGTCGCCACGGGAAGAGATGATCGCCGAAATCCACTGATCGATGTCCCAAACAATGCTGAAACGTAGAGCCCACCCTACCAAGAAGCCCGGGATGGTCGTGGAAGTCGAAGGACCGCACGAGGAATCACAATTAGCGAGCGACCCAACGAGCGAATAGTCGAGTTTACATAGAGAACGATAAATAGTAAAGGAAGAAACAAAAGACAGCGACAATTGGGAGAACGAGTGAGTTCTGATTTGCTAAAGCGTCTCCTTTTCCTCTTTTTTTATTTCGCTCTTTATCATAATAATTATAAACGGTAATTTAGATTTTCAAAAGAACCGGCTATTTTGCGTGCATCACTTCATCAAATCACCAATGCGTTATTATTCGTAGCGAAAATGATAAATTAGAACCAGACGTCGTTTTTTCTTACAATGACGCTGAAAAGCAAGTAGATCTATCCAACCAAATGTCTTCATATTATAATTGTTTACGGAAAACAGTAAAATGGTATAGAAAAGTTGTTATAGAACTATTATGAGAAACTTGTCTGGTAAATGCGTGGTGTGTTCATAAAAAATGGGGAACTAAGCGTTTTCAAATTTTGCAATTTAGGGAAATAATTATTGCTTATCTGCTGATGAATATTGCGAATCCTTCTAGTGAAGTCATAATGAATAAACGGAAACATTTTCTAACTTCGTACGAAGGATCTGCGAGAAAGACGAGAAAGCGATGCAAGGAATGCTACAAACGCTTAGCAGAGTTAAAACGTACTAAGTACGCCACGAATAAAACCAAAAAGGTAATGACGTATTGTAATTATTGTAAGGACAAGCTGGCACTTTGTTTAGCCTGTTTTAAAAAGCGCATAGAAAAAATAGATAACTATATTTTATTATACTTAATGTATCTCGCTGTTTTGTATTGAATGTTTTATTATAATGTTGAAATGTTAATATATAATATTAAATCAATAAAACAATATTTTGTAATATATTTTGTATTTTTTTATATAAAAGCAACCGAGCATGACCCACCAATGGTTAACTATTCGCGATAATTAATTAAGAAGAAATTTCTTATCAAGTATTTCAGAACGACGTCACACGTAGCTCCATCTACCGATCAGAAATTTTCCTGCCAAAAGGTTTCATTTCAGGAAGCGCGTGGGAGAAATCTCCTTTAAGAAAGAAAACAGTCGAATCTTTACGACAAATCTTTGTTCTAAAGAGAAGTATTCGATCAATAAGAGTAAGTAAGAGTAAGAGTAGAAAACACAACACGCGAGCGACTGGTCGATCTGGTAGATAGTGTATAAAATTCTTTTAAAATTGAAGACCGTGGTTGAATAACCGCGTGTACATCCTTTTCATGTTTCTAATTGTGAGGGTAAAATCAGGAGGTGTCTTACCAACACGTATGCACGCACCCCACAAAAGCGAAGAAACTGCGACATCTGAAAGCAGATATGTCTGTAGGATAGCCAATTAATGATATTATTGCGACTGGATACGTGTGTAAACAAAGATGTAATTGCTAATATTCTAAAATATTGAATGTTCGAGATATTCTAAAATTTATGCAAAAGAGTACATGCGCACGTGTATGTGAGTACTTGGCAAAACGAGGGAATGCATAGAAATCCGAGGAAACTAATCGGGAATGTACGACAAATGAATGTATAAAAGGATGTGTATATGGAGAACGAGTCAGAGTCAATTTTGAATTTGAGTTGAAGAGAAGCTTTTGGATTATTTCACATGTCAATGAAGAAACAAAAATGAATATTGTATCAAGAAATAGAATCCTGTATATAAACAGGAGAAGAAATTTATCGGTTCGAGATGTCCCCAATTAGTTTAGACTGAAGGGCTTGAAAGAAAAACACATACAGACATTGCGTGGTCATTTTTCCTTAAGAGGGAGGAACCCAGAGTTTCTGTCGAGTGTTCTAACAATTCATATAGTTCTCGAAGCATAAAGACGGTCTCTAAAGCGTATTAATAAAAATATGTAGTTAAATAGAATATCGGACTTTAAATTTCTTTTTTTCACCCATATCCAATAGAAGCAGTACTGTGTTCAATAAAGTTTCCACTCAATTACAATTACGCTTGTTTTCGCGAAACTCTACAATTCTACATATACACATATCGACAGTTACTTTTTATCATACACTTTGCTTCTAAAACCGAAAGAAATAAACATTTATGCCGCTGCTACCATTAGAATCAAAAGGTTTTCCAAACCACCAGTGGTATCTAGTACTGAACTCAAAAAGAAAAAAAAGGGTTGGTCTGATGAACAGCGAGGACAATATAGTCGTACTCGAATAGCATAATAAGAGTTTAATGTGTTTCACATCGAATTTTATAGAAACAGGATATGACGATGAAATACGCAGATTGGACAAAGTAAATTAAATATATTTCTGTAAGACGATCGGAAATAGTAAAAATGTGCAATAATTATAATATGGGAGACGTAGATTTATTAAATGAAATGGTAAGTATATATATATGGAATATTTATTAGATCAAAGAAATTAACTCTGAGATAAATCATGCACTTTGTCGACTTTGCATTAGTAAATAGCTGATCTGAATATAAGAGAGACTATGTACAGTTCAACATACCAAAAACACACTTTAGATTTGTTAGAATGTATAGTGAGAGTGTCTAAGAGCATAATAGCGTTGGATAAAACTATGTATAAAGCTGAACGAGATAGGCCGTCTTCATTATTTCCATCATCAGCAAATATAAAATTATTTCGAACATCAGAGAAACGGTCTTTCGAAGAAATTTAAAAGGATCGTGCAGAAAACATGCCTTAGATAGGTGACAATAAAGAAGCCACCAGATGCAAGTTGCTGGGATATAAAGGAAAACGTTATCACGCTTTTTGTGGTAAATGTCGAGTCCAATTATGTCTTTTAAAAGTAGAAACTGCTTCTCAAAATTTCATAGGGATTGGAATTGAAAATAGTGAATTTTTGTAACTGTTATAAGAAACATAAAAAGATTGATGTATCGTATACTGTTACTTACTTCATTTTTAGTTTCAGAAATTTCATTATCGATTGTTGTAAAATATAATACATTGTTTCGATGCTATCGCAAACCTTTTTAGGTAAATTATTTTCTTTTTATATGCAGCATATCGGATAATGTGTACAATGTAATGTACATGCTGTAAAAGAAAACGAAAAAAAAAAACTGAAATAAACAATGATTCTTTGCATATTGAAAAATTATGTTCCAAATCATCTAATAATTCAAAAATATATCTTTGCTTTTGAAAAAGAAATCAGACCTGTAAGGATTAAATCCATTTATGGCCATCAAAAAGGTATTATTTTTTACACAATTTTAATAATGCTGTTGGAATACGTGTAAATGGTATAATCTTGAACCATGCGCCATCTATCGGTATACAGGAGAGATGAAAGTGGTAAAGATAAGATTGCAAGAAGGAGAAAAAAATTTTGTTTCGAGAATATGCGTAGCGAGAAAGAGTATACAATAAGAAAGTTTAGTTTCCTTTTCTACAATATATATTAATTTCTTATTGGAGAAGAGAATTACTCATTAGCCACAAACCTCAATCTACCAACAAATGCTAATTGAATGGATAAATTATATACCCTTAGAAACACAAAACCATTCTATTACCATGTTATTATAGTTACCAATATTTTTAAATATTTCGCTGTTAACATTAATGAACTTGTACCACTTTCAAAATAAACAGATAACTGTCGGGACTAAAAGCTGATTAATAGACTATCGGTTGGGTAAGCGATGTAAGCTTGAAGCGCCTGAGACAAGTAATTCGAGGCCAAATCAAAATACAAACCTGTAAGCGCTGAACAAGGATAGTATTGCACTTTCATCATGTGTACCGTAAACAATTGGAATACAATAGTGAATGTACTTACTCGATATGTGCTCGAGAAACGTCGACAAAAATCCCACACCTGGAAATTATTGACCTCGCTCGTGACGTGTCCATACATGAGAAAGTTCCTGATCGTGTTCACGTAACGTATGAATAATTTCTCCAGTTTGTACGGCATTAAAATTTGCTGTTCTATCCCAAGACACTGTAACTACTTGTTCCGCAACAGGTAGTCTGTATACAGCCATTACAACACTTGCATGGCCTAGCAATTCTCGTACCAGAATTCTGAAACATTTCAAATTATAATTAGCTATCAAGTTTTTCGAATTTCTTTATCTTTTATCTATGAAGTAGAAACTTGGAAATCTGAAGCAATTATGCATCACAAATTACTGCACAATGTATATTAATAAGTTTTTTATAAAAGCTCGAACACAGCAAGCGCTATTGCCGTTTAATACATTGCAAGCAGTAAACAGTGATCACGGTTTAAGAAAAACAATAGCTGAAAGCAATGAACTGTAATCTTAGTTACGTGACACTGTAGGTAGGAGACTTATGATTACAGATCGAAGATAAATAAACGTTGGAATCGGGGGACTCCAATTTCAGTTACGCGATAAACGACAGTGCGTCACTTATTTACAAAGTTCAGTTTTTTCGTATCAATAACATTCGTAAATTATGAAATTAGCTAGAGCACGTGAAAAAACTGAATTTGCCTGCTGCAGTATGAAAAACGTGAAAGTTTGACCGGCATTCAACTTGACGCTAGCGTCAATATTAATAGAAATACCTAATTATAATAGAATAAATGTCAACACTAAGTAATTTTTCAAAATTATTATCATTCTTACAATGGCGGAAAGAAATGTATGTAGTGTAAAACATAGAAATCGCATAATAAAAAATTCGTGTTCGTGACACGAGCAATCAATATAAAATTAGCATAGCGTTCAACGTGTTAATAATACATATAGTTAGTAAGAACTTTGAGTCATATTCGAATTATTCTAGTAGGCGGTTGACACCACTATAAGTGATTTTAAAATTTATATTTTCGACATATACTGCTAGAATCTCAGCTAAAAGTATATAAAAAATAATTGCAATTTACTTCTTTTATTATTTACATTAATTACTTATTATATTACATACATTCTCAATCTGCCCATTAGAGATTTAAAAAACAGACATGAATCAAAAAAACAAGAAAATTCGACCAAGGGGATATCAGATCGATCTCTTCTTTATCGATTCTTAGTACATTAATGTCTTTTTTCATATCAACAAACATAAACATTCGAAACTGATAATGAGATTCATAATCTACAAGTCAAGAAAGCAATGCTGTAAGTAACTTTATAGAATACTTTGTATGTTTAGCATACAAGTTGATCTTATAGTGAGATACTTAATGCCTGTTATGACTTCTAATACCTGTTTCAGAAGACGACTTTTTAAAAAACGTTGTATGGTGTTCTAGCAGTTTGGAAAATAAAATACATTAATAAAAAAAAACACTAATTATTAATTATGATACAATTGTAATAAAACAAGTGACATTTCTTGTTAAAATGTCAACGCAAAATTCATTTTTATTTTAAATAAAAAATTGAATAATTCTTTTAGAATAAAATATATGTATAGATCACATGTTCTTGTACTCACATGTATATAAGAAAATAAGTAACTAAACACATCCAGTAATTGCATTCTGGAAACGTTTGAAAAGTATGTTTTCTTCTCACTTAACAGCTATTAAGGAACTGACTCGCTTATGAATTAACAGATAGCTAATATTAAATTATATTTATTATTCAAAATTTCTCTATGTTTAAAATGAGAAATTAAGTTTTCTTTAAATGTTTCCATATGTAATTTAATTATTTATTTTGTTCGTTGTCCCTCTCCATCGTATAAAGACAATTTTCTTCATATGTTGTAAAAAATTATTTGTTATAGTTATTTATGAAGTTTTCGAATACTGTCCTTGTGCGGTTTCTTATATTCGGTCGCTTTTTACCACACAAAAACAGGTTCGGCTGTATACGCAAAAATAGCGTAAAACAAAAAATAACTTTCAGAAACAATACATTGTACTGCTTTGTTTTGTTTGATTTGCAAGAATTCACGAGTAGGACGAAGATAGGAAGGGAACAGTCAACAGATGTACCAGCACCTCACGTTCATCGGTAAAAAATTTGCTGCTCAACTGTTTTTTCAATTTATCGAAAACGTCCTGGTCTAACTGTATTATTTGAAATATAACGAAATTAAATTGATAAGACAGTGAGTAGTGCTGATTTAATCTCAATAGGTATATCCGCAATGTGGAAAAATCATTACATTAAAAATAAAATTGAACAAAAATAAACTATACGAAAAATTTAGGATATTGTACGATGAAATTATTGTTATTGGGTACAAAATTATTAAAGAAACGATTTCAGAATGCATAAAAACGATTGCACAATCGGTTGTTATTAAATATTAACTAATGTGAATTTAAAATAAATAATTGTTTATTTATTTATCAGCTTAACTGAAGATTTATCGGGTCTAATACTTCCTGCAGGATTTCTGACGGTTAAATACTTATTTCCAATCAGTCTTTCGTAAATTCACCAACTTTTAATACATAATTAATACTATTTCACTTGCTTTCATTTTATATAGAACCAATGTAACGAATCAATGTAAACCGCTAACGTGAATTCACGCGTTTTCAAGTTCTATACCTGGTTGCGGCTGATGTGAATTCGCGTCATTTACAATTCAATTCCAGATTGCCGTTGACGTGAATTCAAGTCCTGTTTAATTGGCTCACTAATAGTTAGCCGGTTTTATTTTAAACAACACATAATTGCAATATTGATATTTCAAAACAAATTTTATCATTTTTATCCTTGCTTTAACGATACAAGTTTGCGGCAACCAGTTTTAGAATTTCATTATTTGCGTTGGTACTTAGTATTAGAAACGGAAAAAATTGGCCGGTCGCGAATGTGTTCATACTATACTATTCCATATATAGTATAGTCGAATACTTTTTGCCAACTGTTGTGTACGATATATACGTGCAAAAATATGTAATTCTACAAGTATAATAATAATGAAAGATGACGAGTAATATTCTAATATTAGTACCATCAATTGTATCTTCATCGTAATACTCGTAATAAAAATACTCGTTGGTCGTAACAAACCCTATTATAGTTTAAAATATTGTATGAAAAAGTAATTATCAGTATGTTAAAAATTGAATAATTAAGCTATATTATATTATCTAGATGATGTAATACATAAGTATGTGGAATTTCTTTAACATTGTTAACACGCGTATACGCTTCATAATAAATTTACTGCTTTGTCGCATCATGCATCTTAAACTCTACACGTTTCGCTGATAATTATAATCCTTATAATATTGTAAATATTGCAATGTATATGCCAGAAGCAAAACTATCTAACTGTAAAGCGTGGAAAGCATTATATCTAAAAATCCATCCTGCAAGAAACACGTTAATGTAACATTATATAAGTACAATATCATAATGTCATTTGAGAAGCGTATCTGAATTTAGAATTAAGGTTCCAGTTGGATAATTGCTGAAAGGTACTAAACTTCATATGAGGTCAAATGACTCCCGTTGGTACGTAAGGTAGGTAAAGAATTTTTGTCCATAAAACATAGGCTACGAAGAAAACAGGAAGCGAGCAATTGTATAACCGGATGATATAAGAATTTACAGAAAGTCAGCTGACCAACAGAAATAAGAATAAATGTATGAATTTAAAGTAAATTTTCAAAAGGGGGCATTTGACCCCGCTTGGTGCGTTTTGTGTTAAATTACTTTTGCAACGTATTTATTCGACAGAGGCGTACACCTGAGATGTTTACAGTAAACGGGCGAAGGACGAAAAACAAAGCGAACAAAAGTCACGTATCAACGTAATACCGTTACCATGTATATTACGAATGTTCTCAAATTCGACGTTTTCTTGGTATATTCCTACGATATGTTTTATCCATATCCGTCCGGAATCACGTATTAACGTAATATCGTTACCATGAACATTATGAATGTTCTCAAATTCGACAATATTCGAATTAATATCGCGCACTGCATATAAAATATATCAAGATATATTCCTTTGTACATTGATACATAGGTAAAACGATAAAATAAAAAGTAAACGCTAACAAACTACCTTAATAGCTTAATAATACGATACACAAGCTGGCTTTTTCACGAGACGTAAGTGATTACGTAGACTGGTACACGTGGTCGTGAAATCGATAAATTATAAATTATCGCTACTTGCACAAAAAATCAACGCTCTAGATTATAAACCAAAGATCGAAAGAACAGAAAGAAGGAGGAATAACAGAATCGAAAAAAGTACTTACTCAGAGTTTCCTATTTGCAAAGCACTTAACACTCACAGCTTCGTAAACTGTACTTATCGGCGGCCTGCCTCGAAATGAAGAACGACGCACGGTACCTCCTGCGATGGATAGATTTATCCGTTGAGAACAGGTGGTGAATAGTTCTCATTGATTGGCCCTCGAAATGGACTCAGCCGACAGCTCATCGATTCTAATTGGGTGTTCATTTCTCTGTGGAAATTCTAATAATACAGTGGGGGCTCCAATCTTCACTAACGTTGCAAAATATTGCGCGCGTTAGTTTTCTTATGAATTATTGACACCTGGATTTGTCTCGACTGACGTTCTCCGCTCCAAGTAAAGTTCTGATAGAGATTGTATAAATCCAATTTTATGAATGTCTGTAGTATTTTAACAGGTTAAACTTATTTTTCAATTATTTTCACGCTCACTTTACATTTTCAGTATTTTTCTATTTAGTGATCTAATTGTCACTGTACTTTGTCTGAAAAAAAAAAGAAATTTTGACTATTTTTATGAAGCGTAGTTCTAGTATTAAGTAATATATAATTCAGTGTCAATTTTCGAAGTTCTTTCAGGATTTTGGAGCTTTAAATTGAATTTATAAGCAGTGTAATAAATTAAGATACAAGTTAACGCAAGACAATCATCGTTGGATCATCAAGAATTTTATTTTTCTCCTCTTTGGTTTAATTTTTACTCCAATAATTATCTCAATTTGTTTGGTCTTTGTTTTAGTATTATGTTGGAAGGATTTTAATAATTAATAACCACATCAATGGGTAATACAGCAATTAATTCTGAATCTAAATTGGTGAAAAGGGGCATACTGATTTGTGTGATTCTCGTAATATCGTTGTTTTCGGTATGACGGAGGTCTTTTATTCATGAAAATTGAATTTTCAAATTTTTGTTCTGAATTAGCCAACGAGTGAACGAAATCAACAAGATCACCAATTTCTTCGCTGTCAACGAGAGATACGTGTGCTTTTAGTTACAAATACTTAAGTACAATACACTTAAGTAAATGAAATGTAATTATATTGTAATATATCTGCAAGAAAATATATATTTTCCAATTCAAAGTGAAGAATAGCTTCTCATTCCGTCTATTATTTGTTCTCGTGTAATTCAGTTCGCGCTTTCTCGGTACCGATTAACTATTTTGCTGCGTGCTCGCTTGCATATAAGTAATGGATAATCTAGTTTCATGTTTCGTAAGTTCGCTTCAACAAGAGTTCTACATCTGCTGGCATCGAAGCATCTAACCATCTGATGTTCTAGCATCTAATTAAACTGATGCTGTTTGCAGATTTCGATACACACATGTGTTTGTATGATCGTTACAGTGTTGTATTATACTCACCACATGTTCGTATAAACGCTACAGTATTATACATAGAATCATCGCATATCAATCTAGAACGCTACAGTATTATCTCATATGTTTACATAAGCTCTACAATATTATAAGGTTACCACGTGTTTTGAATGAACGCTAAACTATTATAGAATAACTGCATGTTCATATTAGAATATTAATCGTATCATTAATAATCGGGTATTTGATCTCTATTCTTTTGACGTAAATAACATTACTGCAAAAAATTTGTTTATTATCGTTATATTTTAACATTTTATAATAGAATAAAAGTGCACCCCCCTCCCCAAATTGTACCCAATGTTTCTTTCGTTTTTTTCATATTATTTGAGCGGCCAAACATGGAGATTTCCGTAATCGTTTGTCAACGTATTAGAGTATCGTAATTTACAAAAGAAACGTCAAGCGTCGTTGTTACGCACAGTCACCATTTTATCGTGTCCATTACTAAGGCGAATCAATCGGCGAAAGACCAATCAGCCGCGCTGCTTTCCAGCGTAAGTGAAAGTAGGGATAGAGTGGGTATCGCGTCCTCCAATTGGCTAACGTAAGGAGGTAAGGTTACGCAAGTCGAAGAAGGAGCCCAATGGATCAATGCCTCACTGCCTGTTCCACTTTGACCACCTTCGCACCAATGAATCGTCTTATTTTAACAAATTTAGTTTATAGACGATGAAGCATAAACATGGTACCTCATAATTAATTTAACTAACTAAAAATTAATAAGACTGTATTTAAACTGTATTTAATTTGAAGCTATGCAAAACATTTATTACAAATTTTTGCAAATAAAATTTTACCAAAATAATTTGCCGTGCTTGGAAAAATAAAATTACTCTACACTCATGCTTAACGTATTATTAATAAATTTTAAGCAATATAAAACATTTATTATAGATTTTTTGCAAGTAAAATACTACGGAAATAGTTTCAGTGATTTTAATGCACACGTAAATATCAAACAATCCCAAAAGATCAACCACGGGACATAACAAGTTGCATTTCGAAGCGTCAACATCTGAGATTTAATACAGAAAGAGAAGACTTTGTTTTAACTAAAGACAACTTGTAATTTTGTCATAGAGAAAAAAGTAAAAGTCGTCACAGATTGATACAACTATTAGCAACGAAAGAGGTTACAGTTATCGATATTATTAAAAGGAAAGACGGATTAAATTTAATAAATGAAACCGTCTCTAATTTCGAATGAAAGGGGGAACAGAGTAATAAGACAGAAAATGAAAAAAGATTTAAATGTACATACTCCAAAATTAGCTTCAGAAATCCATCGTGAAAATGAGGAAGAAACTGTGCTGAAATTGTGCATAGAGTAATGAGTAAAATTGATTGAATAACTCAAGGTAAACGAAATAAATGGAAGATAAAAATAGACTTTTGCCAATGGTTTCATTAGATATCTCAGGATTTACAGAAAGATATTATTTTCGCTGACAAGAGTAGATTTTTCGTTCATAAATGAAGATCTGTAATGAACAAATTTAAAAGCTTAAAAGTAAAATACAAAGGTTTTGTAATTACACGAGCATGCATTTGGTCTCTCTGAGTTGAGGAATTCGTATCTATTAAAGACATTCGAGATAAAACTAGGTATCTAGATCTGCTAGAATATAATTGTTTGAAACATTTAATTTATTCTGCCTTCCACTGTCTTGTAATCTCTGCTGAACAATGGGCTATGTATGTTTGTCAAGTATATGCGTCTTTGTTCTTCATAAAGTAAGTGCTATTGCGTTTCTACCAAGCTCAAGTGAAGTCGTTTCTTTACTTATCGCAACGTGTTACCATAAACTTACAACTAAAAGACTCAAAATAATTGACTAAAAACCTTATGGGAATAAAATAGATATAATATATAGAATTTAAATCCTATAGAAAACGTGTAGGATGAATTAAAATTAGAGAAATGCAAATAAATTCCAAAATTGAATTGCAAACGAAACTAAAAGGAGACTGCAGCTCTATTTCTTGAAAATATTAAAAAATTAATAGTCCATTCGCATCACACGATTAGCTGTATGCCTCATGCAGCAATAAATACAAGAAATGTATGGTGTTTGAAATTATTAATTGAGAGTAATTGTATGCAAATATGTACGTACAGGCACGTTTAACTATATGCATACGTATATCTATCATACTATACACATACATATATGTAAATAAGCTCGAATCAATTTTGCCGCTTTATAAATCACTTTTCGAACAAAATATAATACTAAAATTCTACATAAACTGTTTCATTAACCTTAAAACAACAGGTATGTCCTCCTATGCGTCTCCAACAATAGTAATGCAGCATACAACTTATACTAACGAGCTTCTCGAAACTACGACAATTTCCACTCCACGTGTTTCTAAATAACAATCATAACGGTATTGATTTTCAGTATTGTATTAGATAGCACTCACTGTAAAGGATATTTCGATGTAGAGTGATATAAAGGAGTGGAGTACCTTGGAAAGAAAGTTTTCACTAATTCTTTTTTTGGTTGGAACGTATTTGAACGAACATGTGTACGTATATGCGTGCGTACGCGTGTGAGCCCAAGCAGGGTTATACGTTCGTTTATCTTTTATTTTTGCTTTATGCCGCTGCGTGATTTTCATACTATTATATACACCTATTTGTAATAAAATTAACATTATTTATTTATGGTCGTATAAATATATTATTAAGAATTTCTTTTTCCTTTTCTTGTATCTCTCACTCTCTTCTTACATGTTCAATATGAAAGCGTGTTCCGACAAATGGAACAATAAATTTTTTTTACACGTTTATTACACGTTCGTGACGAAAAGGCTATTTTTGAGATTAAGACGTTTTAAGTAACTTCGTAAACTCTCGTGACCTTCGACACAAATGGTCATTAGAATATCTCATTTCGATGTCGTTGATAGTAATCGCATGTTGTAAACAAGGTATTATTTAAGGGTCAGTCGAATATGTGTATGAAGCAGTACATCGAACCGTGTACATAATGGGACTGGACCGAAATCTTGACCTTTGGGGAATTCTCAAAACGTCACCGGGGGATTTCGAAGATTCCACGTCGGTGCAGGCATATCTTCCCACTCTCTTGAGACGAATGCGCGCCTCGAGCGCACAAGAGTGTGTGGACGATACTCGAAAAGGCACACTGATTGCTAATTTGCATCGTTTCGGCAAATGCCAACAGTGTCGAGCGGATCCAAAAATCTAGCGAACGAAATAAACAGTCGGATATACACGATCATCGGCTAACAATAAACGAACAACCTCTCATAAAAACGGTCGAATTGTGAAAGAAACATAAACGAACGAATATTCAATTAGAACAACCAGTTCAATATTAAGTTGGCGGACAGCGTCGCGAGTAACCGCGTTTAAGCTGGGGTTTATAACCCTCTCGCGAATTAAATCAGCCGTTAATAGCCAAACTTCGCCTTCTTTTTTCAAATTTCTTTTTGAATTCGTGGTAGAACAAAAAATTCGAGTAAAAAATTGTACTCGTTCATATTGGTGAACCGTGCTGTTTCAAAATCGGGTAAAAAGAACCGTGTAAAAAAAGAGTTAGATGTATTTTTTCACATTTTTACACGTCGATTTTAAGTCTCCATGTGTTTAGGCAGTTTTATATTTCATTAAATAGGGTTTGTAGAGCGACTTTTATCGTTACTGGAACTTTGCGTTGGTCTAGATCACCATGTCATCTGCAAAGACTGTTACTTTTCTGTCTTTTTTTTAATTTAGTTCAAACATTATTGATAAATCTCCGACGTAGATGTTGTTCATCTGTTATTATGCATTTTTTAACATGTGTCATATAGTCCATAGCATTTTAATCAGGTGTTTCGGAAATTAATTTTTTTATTAATTTATAAAATAATCCGTCCAGCAACATGGCGTCGAATGTTTTCCCATATGGATTAACAGAGAGCCCAGACGTTTGTCCTTATTTTTTGCCCAATACATGTCATCTACAAATTTTATAGTTGCGTTTATGTCTACATCCAAGTTGTGGTTTTGGTATCATGTTGTTTTTACTCCAATGATGGTTCATGGCTTCTTTTCTTACTATTTCATAAATTTTACTAATATTCGGTAGTAGAGTAGTCGGCCTATAATTTGCTGGGTTGCTTCCGTCTTTGTCTTCTTCTTTAATGGGGATTGTTTTTGCAGTTTTGCATTCTTCTGGATAGTATGTGTTATGTAAGCAGTTGTTAAAAAGAATTGCACAGCTTTTTCTGTATTTTGATGTCAGGTTTTCAATACGATATTAGGAATTTAAACTGTAGTGAACTGTAGTGAACTATAGTTCGATATAAAATGTAGTTTGGTGGTGTTTGTATTATGTCTGAGTTGTCTAATGTGTTTCGGGCTGCTCCCAACTTTTGGTAGACTCAAGTGGAAGGCAAAGCCGACTTGTGGTCCATGCCTTCGTGTTTCACGTTGCAACATTCGTACGTGCAAAGCCATACGCGTTCACGATGGATCGAACGAAGTTAATAGTTCCTCCTAGATATAATAGGCCTTTCGTACAAGCTTCACCTTTCATGCTTGTTGTAATATATTACATCATGTACATGCGCAAAGCTTTGTATGTTAACAATAGTAAAAAAAAGTTTATAACTAACACGTTAAGCGTGGGTGTGGAGCGAATTTTTTTCCCTAAGGACGGCAAACAGTTTTGGTAGTATTTTATTTGCACAAAATGTTTTACACAGCTTCGGACATTTAAATGCAGCTTTATTAATTTTCAGTTAGTTTAATTGTGAGGCATCGTGTTTGTACCTCACCGTCTATAAACTAAGTTTATAATATGATAACTATATAAACAATTACACAATTAATAACGAGTATACGAAATCCATTGGAATTTATGAATAATTTTTGTAAATGTATAATCTTTCTTTCCTTTCTTCCTTTCTTCTTTCTTTCCCTTGTTCAAATTCTCCCTTTCTCATTATTTGTTGACGACAATAAACAAAACTTGTATAGTTCTATATTCTCTCCTCCTGGCTAAATTCTGTTTTTCCTTCTTCAAAAGGTTATTTCTAATATCTCAGTTACAATATAATATTTAATATACATATAATGTAATAGTAAACTAAAAGTATCACGATGGTGGTCGTTGTTTATAGTGTTGAATAACAAAGCAACCACGTGGAGTGTTGCATCTTCGAATTTATTTTGATAAATATACAAACCTTACAGTATACGAAACTAAAGCTACATTATGTTGTTACGACGTTCCCATCGAGCCGAACGAAATGATATTTGGCGTTTGAGATCATTCCTTAGATCACATTATATTACGCATGTATTTAACAACTATCACTTTAACGATAATAGTAGCAACATAAAAAAGTTTGTTTCCTGTCGATAACAACCAACATAGTAATAATAACTGGCGTTATATCGCAGTTTGATATATCACGTTATATCTCTAAATTATGTCACAGTTAAAATGAACTTGTGTTCACAGCTATACCAAATGTTGGATTATTTCAATATGTCAACGTATGAACAAACATGAATCTTGTGTTAAATGCCAATTTCGTTTCGGTACTATAATATCTTCGACAATTTGTATGTACCTTGTTACGCACATCGACGTTTATTGTTGGATCTTTATTTGCAGAGTATTTAATTTCGTTCGAAGTCACCGAAAATTCGTAAATAATTATGTTCTGGCGATAAATCTTGAATATCGACGAATATCGAGTCGACTCTAATTTTCTTCGAATCCACAAATACTTTTTTCGTTTGATCCGTTTCAAATTTCACGGCTACCGGTGTCAAACGTATTTGGACTGACGATATCCATTTTGAATAGCTCCATAAAGACTTGGTCCATAAAGTTTCAGGGCACGTCCGTCATAACGTACCGTTTAATAAATTACTATTTGACGTTCCGTACATGGCGAAAGCGACGATGCTTGATATCCCATACTTATTATTCAATGATTAACACCAGACCAAAGCTTCCAATGAAAAATGATAATGATTCATCGTACGATTATTCCTTGTTCAACAGGAAACCCGTTATCGACAGGAAACCTAACTTTAAGGAAAATCTTTTGTGGGCGCGATCTATCTGGTCGTCAAGGATGAAATTCGTTGAAAAAAAGACAAAGTTGATTGATAAGTTAGAAATATAAGGAATTATTTTATTCATCAAAGTATGCACCCATATTAATTGTGCAATGTCAAATAATAAGCTGTAGAAGTTGGCAATATTACTATTTACATGTTTCATGCCTGTCAATCTGGTAATTGCGAATATTCTTAAATATTAAATATTGTATATAAAAAAAGGAAATACACGAAAATCCAGGAGCAATAATTGAGAATGTTCGATGAGTGAATGTATAAAAGGATGCGTGTACGGAGTCAATTTTTAAGTTTGAGTTGAAGAGAAGCAGTACTGTGTTCAATTAAATTCCCACTCAATTACAATTACGCTTGCTCTCGAGAAACTTTTGTTAAAGTACAGTCTTGTTAAATGAATCGTTCTATCGTTACTAGACACAAAACGATTTAGTCCTTTGGATTTTAATTATTACCGACGTATACGAGCTCATCTTCTTTCTCTAAACGATAGTTATGCAATACATGCACAACTTGATGTGATCTAAGAGTTGATCTGAAGCGCTAAATATTATATCGCTTGACGCGATGGGAATGTCGTAACGACACAATATACCTTTAATTTCGTATCCTCTAATATAAAAATAAATTCGAAGATGCAACACACTCCACGTGTACTTTCACACGCTAAGATTTTGTTATTTCTGAATTCTTATTGTTCATTTATTGATTTGTGTACGGAAGTAATAAAAAATACTATTTGAAATAACGACGACATGCTTAATTAAAGGAAATACAGAAACTAAAACACGGAAATAGAAAGACGGTATCTGTACATAAATAAATAAATAAATAAATAAATAAATAAATAAACAAATAAATAAATAAATAAATAAATAAATAAATAAATAAATATATATATATATATATATAATATATATATATAATATATAATAATAATATATATATATAATATATAATAACAGATATATATTTCTGTACGCACGTGTTCAAAACAAAGGTAGCAATCCTTCATGCAACTTTCTTCTTTCATTCCTCCATCGCATTAACTTATACGATATTGCCTGGCCTATTCGTATATGTCAATGTACGCGCTGTTTTTGATATTCCGCCCATCCGTTCATTTTTGGACACCACAAAAAACCAACCAATTAATTTAAGATTTATATTAGGGAGAAAAAACTATACAACACAAAAACACTGAAGCCCAAGAGTGAAAAACTCGACGAGAGCTTAAGCAAACCAAACGACTCTGCAAAAATACAAACAGAAACCATGTTATATTAAGCGTTTATATAACTTGTATGTAATGTAACCCTTGGCATTCTAAATAAGTGCAATTTAAAGAAAAAAAAGTATAAAAAAATTCTTATATGTCTATTGTTTATACAGAGTATTCAGCAGGTTACCAAGAAAACTGACGTTTACTTTTAAAATACATAGCTTTTCCTTAATTAATCAAATACAGCCTCGTTTACTGCCTCGTCAGCCGATTCCTTATTTTTCTCAATTAATTACTCTAAATACGATTAACATACTCCTTTATTTTCCTATCTTTTCTGATTTAGTATTATTTTCTTACCCTCCTCCAACTGTAAAATAGTCTTACACTTTTTTGAATGAAGTGTATGGTATTTACTTTCACCATTATAAGTGAAATTGAAGTTGATTGTTTCGATTTATTTAAGAATAGTGATTCCTTTTTCATTACGTCCTTCCTTATAGCTTCCTCAGACATATTTTAATTCCAATTCCGCTATTTTTTTATTTAGTTCTAAGCGTAATTCATAGATAATAATATACTCGAATTCATTTGTTTCGCAAGTAATATTTTTCATCTGTTGGCATTTGCCAACGTTTATGAGATCTATACGTTCAAAAGAGTTTTCATATCTCAATTGTCGTAAAGATAGTTTTTCTATCACAAAGATGTACTTATAGAAACAACAGAATCTTAACTATGCATTTGTAAGCAAAGATCAATATAGTAGTAGTAATTCTTTGCAAATATATCAAAGACTATAAGAGACTGCTACAATAATTAAGTCGTTAGAAAAAGTTATTCAAAGTTATGTTCTCAACATTACATTTTAAAGTCAAGGAACTGACTCTACTTTACTAAATAATTACCAAATGTTTAAATCAAAATTAGTTAAAAATTATATGATAATACATAATTACAACAACACATGTGATTATGGTCAAGGTATGCTTATATTTGAAGCCAATAGATCACATATTTTAGACTTTCTCATAATATTCATCTTAAGCATGCAATGTGTACGATCAACTTTTATTAATAAAGATTATGGACGTTACAACACTGGGCATATATGCAGGTCATCTCAGTTAATCGATATGGAAATACATTCGACACCATATGGTTGGATGGATTATTTTATAAATTAATAAAAAGAAATTTCCGCAACACCTGATTAAAATGCTATGGACTATATGACATATGACGTGATCACGAGCATTCACGATTGAAGCAGGCTTCGATAAGGAGCGGTCAACACACCGATATTATTCGACATATTAAAGACAGTAGAGTAACAGCCTTTGCGGATGACCTAGACCAACGCAAAGATCCAGTAACGATAAAAGTCGCTCTACAAACCCTATTTAATGAAATATAGAACTGCCTAAACACATGGAGACTCAAAATCGACGTGTAAAAATGTGAAAAAATACATCTAACTCTTTTTTTACACGGTTCTTATTACCCTATTTTGAAATGGCAAGTTTCACCAATAAGAACAAATACAATTTTTTACACGAATTCTTTGTTCTAGCACGAAACCGAAAAGAAATTTGAAAAAAGAAGGTGAAGTTCGACTATTAACGACTAATTTAATTCGCGAGAGGGTTATAAATCTCAGCTTGAACGCGGTTACTCGCGACGCTGTCCGCCAACTTAATATTGAACTGCTTGTTCTAATTGAATATTCGTTCGTTTATGTTTGTTTCACATACTGGACTGACCCTTAAGGAATACCTTGTTTACAACATGCGATTACTACCGACGACATCGAAATGAGATATTCTAATGACTATTTGTGTCGAAGGTCACGAGAGTTTACGAAATTACTTAAAATGTCTTAATCTCAAAAATATCCTTTTCATCACGAACGTGTAACAAACAAGGCTTTCGAAGATTCCACTTTTTATTGTTTCGTCGATCTGAACACTCTTTCATATTGAACATGGAAGAAGAGAGTAAGAGATAGAATACAAGTAAAGGAAAAAGAAATTCTTAGTATTATTTTTATACGACCATAAATAAATAATGCTAAGTTTTTTACAAATAGGTGTATATAATAGTATGAAAATCGCGCAGCAGCACAAAGAGAAAAACTGCTCCGAAATACAATTTGTTATGTCCCGTGATTTTCGTAGTATTTTATTTGAAAAAAATTTATAATAAATGTTTTACATCAACGTTTCAAACAGCATTGCTGATTAGTACATTTCATGTGTTCACGATCGTATGTTAACAGTAGTAAACAAAATTTATTGATAATACGTTAAGCATGAGTGCAAAGGAAATTTTTTTCTCCAAGCACGGTAAACTATTTTAGTAATATTTTATTTGAAAAAAATTTATAATAAATGTTTTACATAGCTTCAAACATTTAAATACAGTTTTATTAATTTTAAGTTAGTTAAATTACGAGGCATCATGTTTATACTTCATGGTCTATTAACTAAATTTGTTAAAATAAGACGATTCAGTGATGCAAAGGTAGTCAAAATAGAGCAGCCAGTGAGGCATTAATCTTCTAGGCTTTTTCCTCAACTTGCGTAATTTACCTTATATCGTTACGCTTGTCAATTGGAGGACGCGGTGCCCACTCTGTCCCTACTTTCAGTTACGATGGGAAGCAGCGCGATTCGCTGGTTCTTCGTCGGTTGGTTCGCCTTAGTAACCGACGCGATAAGGTGATAGATGCTGTAACAACGAGCCTCGATATTTGCTAGCCTTTTCTCGAGTTTTTGTTAATTACGATGCTTTAATACGTTTACGACCGACCACAGAAATCTTCATGTTTAGCCGTTCGAATAATATTAAAAAAGAGAAAAGAAACATTGTGCATTTTTTACTTTATTAAAAACCAATTTGAATAATATTTAAGTCAGAACTTTGAACTGACCAGTTCAGAACTTTTAATATTTCTATATCTTTTCTAACTCTTGCAAATAACTTTTCGTGGTTCGTGCTGTGTGTTTGGGGTCATTATCAAGCTGAAACAGGATCTACAGCATGGTAGTTAGTAAGCGTCATTGACATTGATTGATTTAAATATAGAACAAATGTCAGGCGGTGATCAGGAGTTTTGCAGAGTACTGTATATTCCATATTTTACAATTTTGTTCGTTGATCGTGTTGCTAAAACGTTTGGTATGAATATATTTGACAATTTTGTTTATGTCGGATTCGTGAATGGATGTTAACAGTTGGTAGTTTATCTTGAACATTCTTTAGGCTTTCTTGCCAATTCTTTTAGCACGTTTGTCTTTTCAACCTGAGACCATTACGACAATATTTCTATATTCCAAAAATAGGAGTTCCTAAGCTTGGACATAAAGACTGTGACGTGGTGACGTCACAAGGTTCGTACCACCTTGGCGCGCCGATTACCACCCACGTTCGGAGAGATTTTGCTAAAATTGCGATAGCGATAGACTATGAGTTTGCGGCGTTGTAACCCCTTTTTTGAGTCCCCTTGCCCGCCCCTTCACCCTATTTCGGTAAAAATGAGAAAGGCTACCGAACACGACGTCCCAGCGAAGAAGGAGGAAAACCCGTCCCAGGAAGGGCTGTGCGTTGAAGCGGCATGAGGAGGCTCGACATTGGAGAAAAGTGGAGCACTATCAGCCATGGAGATATGCCCCCGGACGGATGAAAACGCAGCAAGGTCCTGCATCGTTTGAGACCGTCACTCAGCCGTTGCAGATAGAGAGGAAGAGCACTCCATAGGGTGCGGGAGGAATCACACCTTCCTCCCAGCCCCTAGAGAGAAGAAAAGCGCGACGCAATTAAAGGAATGGAGAAGATTCGAGAGTCATCCGTCGCCTCGAAATGGATAATCGCCGAGATCCACCGATCGATGCCCCGAACAATGCTGAAAGGCACTACTTCCTTCGATAAGTCGAAGAACCACACCAAAGATCACTTAACGGGCGAGAAAGAGAGAAAGAGAGAGAGAGAGAGAGAGAGAGAGAGAGAGAGAGAGAGAGAGAGAGAGAGAGAGAGAGAGAGAGAGAGAGAGAGAGTTTTAGAATTATGTACTGCAAAATACATTATTAAGATAATTTCTAGGAAAATTTTATTTGTAGTAAAATTTTAGGATTGTTTATAACAAAGGTTTAGGATTATTTTCAGCGAAATTTTAAAATCATTTGTAGCAAAGCTTTTGGATCATGTCTAGTGAAATTTTAGAATTATTTATAGTGAAGTTTGAGGACTATAGGTATAAACCGTTACAAATTCCAAAACAACCTTTAAGACTCTAATACCTATACTTAGAGAAATTCAAGTAATAACGGAAAAGGTAAGTAATATTTGAAAGTCCTTAAAAGTGGATAATTAATTGTGTCCGTACCATAAACTTTGTTCTGTAATTAGGAGGCCGACCATTTTCGCGACGCGACACTTACGTTGAACACATTGCCCGTAACGTGTGTATATATGATCGATAATGTTTAATCGATAAACAACTCGTGGTTTCTTCACCACGACAATACAACTACTTTTGCAAGTACAATGCAATTACTATTTGATCAAAACAAAGTTAATACAGTTTTACAAGCTCCTGTAGGATGTAGATGAGAATGAAGTACAAAACTTGATTGCTCAACGTTTACTGGGCGTATTTATTTCTGATTCACCCGAAGGTTCATACAAGAATGCCTTCTTAGGCCATTCGTACTAGCCTCGAGGACACCCTCAACGTCATGGCCCATTCGTATGTTTAGACAAGGCCCCGGAGTGGGGCGATGCCACAGGGAAATGCACACGGCCCTCGTTGACCGCCCGTGCACCCTGTTACCCGATATTTCTTACACTCCGTATTTACCTGACATGACCCCGTGTGATTGTTTCCTGTACCCATGGCTCAAGTTACCACTTCGTGGAAAGTGTTTCCAACGATTCAAGAGATAAAGGAGAATTCGCAGAAGGAGTTGAAGGCGATTTTAATGTCGGCCTATTAAAAGTGCTTTGAAGATTGAAAGAAGCGTGGGAATATGTGTATTGCTTGCGATGGAGATTAATTTGAAGGAAATAAAATAAGAAATATCAATGAATAATTGAACCGTTTTCATTTTACTGACAAATTCTGGGTACTCCTTGATCATAATGTATCATTCAAGATCTGTGGTCAATTGAAAAACAGGGCTCACAGGCTGTACCATATTTGCTTCATCTGTGTGTTCCGTTTCCATCTGCGCCATACTATGATTTTTGTTTAAATTGAAAGATTGCTGCTTTGTGGGGTATCCTCCAAGTATATTTATAATACTTAACCAGTATTTAACAACATTTTGAAATTAGTAATACAATATATAATTATTCCATATCTTTATTTTTTTGTTATTTGATATAAATTTATACACTTATATCTAGATATCTATTGTACATTTTTATTCATCTATTTAATTAGTTTAATTAAAGATCGTAGGAGATCAAGCTTTGCTCGGTATACTCTGTTTCCAAAGTCAGATTAAAAGGCCTGTTTGTTTTGTTTTGAAAAAAAAACCCATTTGCATTGTTATAGTTTTGACACCTGTGAATGTATTTATATTCCTAGATCCACCAACGAGGAGGTGATTACACATGGATGAAAAGTACCGAGAACTGTCTCTACTTTAATCTAAAACCGGAGTCCACAATACATTTTCTAAAATTAATTAAATATTTGTAAAAATTGCTGTATGAACTTTAAGAATCGCCAAATTAAGGAAAGGAAAAAAAATATCATTTTCATACCCAAAGAGAAACTTCTAAAATGACTCTACTAACACTTTAAAAAAGTGTAAGTGTTTCGCAAAAGAATATACGATACGATATACTAAACTCTACTGAACTTTAACTTTTCAATGACTCGAAACTTAGAAAAAATCAGAGAAAAATTATGATAAAAAGAACAATTGAACCTACGCCACGAACTCACGTGGATAAAGTGATTCCACGTAAGCAATATGTCTTTCTTTTCAAATAAAATACAGTGATAACTAGATTACTAAATAGAAAAATACTGAAAATGTAAAATGAGCATGAAAATAACTGAAAAATAACTTTAACTTGTAAAAATACTATAAACACTGTAAGAAGTTGAGGAAAATGGAACAATAAGTCGATGGCTCAACGTCTACTGGGTGTATTTTTCCCTTTGAGTGCCGGGAGCCGATATATCGGCTCCTGCTACACTGGAGGTGTAGTGCCAGAGCCGATATATCGGCCCGCGCCTCGTAGCGCTTTACTATTCGCATTGCGGGAGAACTCTATCTCAAAATAAATTTGTAATACGTTATAAATGATGTAATTTCATAATGAGAGTATTAAAAAAAATAGTTTTTCGTTTTATTACTGATTCACCCGAAGGTTCGTACAGGCACAGTATACAGTAGCGAAACTCTCTGTCGGCACATTTGATGTCGGTGTACCATAAAATTGAGTGCGCATGCGCGACAGAAGCAACCAAATCGCAGTGCCACCTAGATTTCAATCTCTCTTGCATTTTTTTACTCTCTATCTGCCCAACTTATTTTTATGTTTAGTTAATCAAAATTTAATAAAAATAATAAATGTATTATTTCTAATACACTGAAAAACAAGGAAAGAAAGCAAAAATCGAAAAAATATAAAATGCACATGTTACTATGACTATAAGAATGTAAGAACATAAATATTATACAAGATAAACAAGAAAAAATACAAAAAATATATTATACATTGTATATTTTATTTTAAAATTTATTTTAGAGTTATTTTATATATACTTAATACCTATGTATACAAATATATCGGTAACAAACATATAATATTTTAAAAGTAAAGGTTTCATTAATGAAAAAAACGAAGATATCATATTTTTAAGAAAAATATACTTTTTATTAAAGTAGGGATATATATATATATATATATACAATATATGATTTCATTATTCATATATATATATATATATATATTTCATTATATATAAGGTAGGTATATATATATTTTTCATTTCTTCCAACTCCTTTCTTGTTTCATATTTCAGCTACTCGATCCATCTCAATACAAACCAAAAAAGGAGACGAAAAACAAAAAATAAAATTGCATATACTTTCATTGTACAATCTTTTGATTGATTTATATCTCAGCTACTCGATCCACCTCGATACAAATCAAAGAAAAGAAAGTCAATAAAAGTGTGAAAAACCATTTTTGTACAATATATAATAATATTAAGTATAATTAAAAAATTAAATATCTTGTATAAACGCATAAATAAATTACAAATATAATACAATTATCAAGAAAATAAATATCTTGCATAAACGCATAAATAAATTATAAATATAATACAATTATTAAAATATTAAATATCTTATATAGACGCACAGCCATGCATTTGAAGCATATATTAAACAAACAAAATATGTTATAAAAACAAGACTGCATAGATATAAAAGAAGAGAATAGAAAGAAAATTCATAAATGTAATATAGTTAATAATTTTCTACTTCTTTTGCCAATATTTTTATGCGCTTTATTATGTTCCGCTAACGTATAATATATACGCATGCGGAAATACAATTTTATTAAAAATGTAAGTGGAAAATTTGGGTATGGTGGTTTAAAGTTTATTTTTGTAGCTAAATGAAATAAATAGCCACCAATATTTTTGTTGAAACACTTTTTCTCCAAATTTTTAACAAATGTTTCTTCTAAATTTTGGATATAATCACAAAAAATTATTATTCGCCATACTCAAATTTCCAAATATATTACCTTCCTGATTTTCATCAGCTATGAAGGAACAATATATTGTAGTTTCATATAAAATATAATTTTAATTATTCTATTAGTATATATTACCTATTCTCTTCTTCAATTTTTACAGCCTCTTCTGCATATGTATTACTACAACAAAAGAGATATATATTATAGAACTATAAAATTGTATATAAAATTATAACAAAAAAATATGAAATGCAATTTCACATACCTAGATAGTTCTTCTTTTTCTGTAGCTACATTTTGTTTTGCAATTACATTTGTATTATGTCTGAAAAGAATTTATTTATTAAATTAAATTGTGTCAAATAATTTAATCATTAAATGAAATTATGTCAAACTAACAATTATTATTAAAATTACTGTTGTTTAGTATCACGTCCCAATAATAGTGTTGGAACAGCATCTGGATGAAGGCTAGCTCTAACTTTATTAATTCTGAATAATTTTTCCTCAAAATGTAAATGGCACAGATGAATATTGTTAAATGAATATTGTGGACCTTTAGATAATAGATCATATCAAGATGCATCTTTTACATGCATCTACCCATTTCAACCATCTGTAATAAAATCTGTAATAAAATTGTATTAGTTTTATCAATAACATATTAATTTATATATTACATATATTTATATTATACTACTCAAAAGAAGCATGGCATCAAAAAATCATAAGGCATATTATAAGACATGTTATACCTGTCTTGTTTTTGGAAATTTAAAATAATGTCGCTTCACGTTGAATTGTTTTAAGCATCCCAGTATTGCACAATTTGACTTCTTTCTTATGTCCATTTTTTAATTATAAAATTAATGCAGCAACATTTGAAACAAAGCTAAGATCAAAGTGCTTCCAAAGAGAATATATAATTTAAAATATTTATATAAATTAACAATTCCCTTAAATTATTAATCAAAATACTTTTAGAAATTAACAACTATTTTAAATTGATTCTTTTTTGCTTCCTTTCCTTTTTCTCCTAAAATCTTTGAAATAGCTTGAACGTGCTTCAATCCTTTCAAGCAGCTTTCAACAGATATTGAATTCCCTCCAAATTCAGCTTCAGGTTTGGTTAGATATTCAATCGTCTTTTTGTTTGCTAAGAAAGAGAGAAAAAGAAAAACTAAAGAGCAAGTGAGGCAGAAGTTCAGATAGCACTGTGATTCGGTGCCCTGTTTCGCGCATGCGCATTAAATTTTGTAACAAAATCGGGCCAGTTGCGCTACTGTATACTGTGACTGTGGTACAGGAATGTCTTCTTAAGCCATTCGTACTAGCCTCGAGGACAACCCTCAACGTCATGGCTCATTCGTATGTTTAGGCAAGGCCGCGGGGAGGGGCGATGCTGCAGGGAAATGTCCACGGCCCTCGTCGACCGCCCGTTACCCGATATTTCTTACAACACATTGATAAAAATGAATTTATACAATCTCTATCAGAACTGTACTTGGAGCGGAGAACGTCAGTCGAGACAAATCCAGATGTCAGTAATTTATAAGAAAACCAGCGCGCGCGATATCTTACAACTTTAGTGAAAATTGAGGCCCCCGCTGTATTTACCAGGACTATAAGTAAGCATTCGACAATCCCCTTTCCACAGAGAAATGAACGCCCAATTAAATTCGATGAGCCGTCGGCTGAGTCCATCTCGAGGACCAATCAGTGAGGACTATCCACCACCTGTTCCCAACGGAACATCGAAGAAAGTACCGTGCGTCGTTCTTCATTTCGAGACAGGCCGCCGATAAGTACAGTTTACGAAGCTGTGAGTGTTAAGTGCTTTGCAAATAGGAAACTCTGAGTGAGTACTTTTTTCGATTCTGTTTTTCTTCCTTCTTTCTGTTCTTTCGATCTTTGGCTTATAATCTAGAGCGTTGATTTTTTGTGCAAGTAGTGATAATTCACAATTTATGGATTTCAGGACCACGTGTACTAGTCTATTACGTAATCACTTACGACGCGTGGAAAAGCTAACTTGTGTATCGTATTATTAAGCTATTAAGATAATTTGTTAGCGTCTACTTCTTATTTTATCGTTTTACGTACGTATCAATGTACAATGAAATATATCTTCATATATTTTATATGCAGCGCGGGATATTAATTCGAATGTTGTCGAATTCGAGAACATTCATAATATTCATGGTAACGGTATTACGTTAATACGTGATTCCGGACGAATATGGATAAAACATATCGTAGGAATATACCAAGAAAACGTCGAATTCGAGAACATTCGTAATATTCATGGTAACGATCTGTGTAATAGTATTACGTTGATACGTGACTCTTGTTCGCTTTGTTTTTCGTCCTTCGCTTGTTTTCTGTGAACATCTCAGGTGTACGCCTCTGCCGAATAAATGCGTTGCAAAAGTAATTTAAACGTTACAATATTGTACTTATATAACGTTACATTAATGTGTTTCGTGCAGGATGGATTTTTAGATATAATCCTTTCCACGCTTCACAGTTAGATAGTTTTGCTTCTGAAATATACTTTGCAATTTTTGCAATATTATAAAGATCATATGTATCAGGAAAAGCGTGTAGAGTTTAAGATGCACGATGCAACAATGCAATAAATTTAATATGGAGGGTATACATGTGTACGTGTCAACAATGTTGAAGGAATTCTACATACTTATGCATTACATCATCTGCATATAATATAGCATAATTTTTAGCTAATAATATAATAATATAATAATAATAATAATAATAATAATAAAATAGTAGGGTTTGTTACGACAAACGAGTATTATAACGAAGAATTTCTTTATGATTAACAGCTATAATGAACGAATATGCTTTAACGAAATATATAGGCTCTTTTATTACGATAAAGACACAATTGATGGTAGAATTATATTAATAATAGCTCACAACAGTAATATTAGAATAACACTCGTCATCTTTTGTTTTTCTTTATTCCTGGTTTACGGTGTTTTTGCGCGTACAGCCGAACCTGCTTTTGTACGGTAAATAGAGACCGAATAAAAGAAACAGCACAAACAAAATATTCAGAAACTTAATAAATAGCTATAACAAATAATTTTTTGCAACATATCGAAAAAAAAATTTTTATGCGATGGAAAGAGACCGTATAAAAAAAAAGTTTCACGTAGGAAATATGTCAAAGATTTACGAAATAACGGGAAAATGCCCTCCAAATAAAATAGATAATTGAATTACACATGGAAACATTTAAAGAAAATTTAATTTCTTATTTTAAACATAGAAAAATTTTCAAACTGCGCATAATTTAATATTAGCTATCTGTTAATTCATAATTGAGTCAGTTCCTCAATGGCTATTGAACGAGTGTGAAAGACATATTTTTAAACGTTTTTAGAATGCAATTACTGGATATGTCTAGTTAATTATTTTCTTACATACATGTGAATACAAGAACATGTGATCTATACATATATTTTATTCTAAAAGAATTATTCAACCTTTTATTTAAAATAAAAATGAATTCTACGTTGATTTTTTAACAAGAAATGTTACTTACTCTACTGTAATTGTGTCGTAATTAATAATTAAAGTTTTTTTATAAATGTATTTTATTTTCCAAATTGCTAGAACTGCATACAATGTTTCATAGAAGATCGTCTTCTGAAGTAGGTATTAGAAGACATAGAAGGCTTTAAGTATCTCACTATAGGACCAACTTATATGTTAAACATACAAGGTGTTCTATAAAGTGACTTATAGCATTGCTTTCTTGACTTGTAGATTATGTATCTCATTATCAGTTTCAAATGTTTATGTTTGTTGATACAAAAAAATTTCCTTGTTTTTTTGTTTTTCTTTTTGTTGAACTTGTTTTTTTCATTCATGTCTGTTTTTTAAATCTCTAATGGGCAGATTGAGAATATATGTAATATAATAAGTAATTAATGTATATAATAAAAGAAGTAAATTGCAATTTTTAATATACTTCTAGCTAAGATTCTAGCAGTATATGTCGAAAATATAAATTTTAAAATCACTTATAGTAGTGTTAACCGCCTACTAGAATAATTCGAATATGGCTCAAAGTTCTTACTGACTATATGTATTATTAACACGTTAAACGCTATGCTAATTTTATATTGATTGCTCGTGTCACGAACACGAATTTTTTATTATGCGATTTCTATGTTTTACACTACATACATTTCTTTCCGCCATTGTAAGAAAAATAATAATTTTGAAAAAATAATTAGTGTTGACATTTATTCTATTATAATTAGGCATTTCTATTAATATTGGCGCTAGTGTCAAGTTGAGTGCCGGCCAGGCTTTCACGTTTTTCATACTGCAGCAGGCAAATTCAGTTTTTTCACGTGCTCTAGCTAATTTGATAATTTACGAATGTTATTAATACGAAGAAACTGAACTTTGTAAATAAATGACGCACGTCGTCTATCGCGTAACTGAAATTGGAGTCCCCCGATTCCAACGTTTATTTTTCTTCGATCTGTGATCATAAGTCTCCTACCTACAGTGTTACGTAACTAAGATTACAGTTCATTGGTTTTAGCTATTGTTTTTCTTAAACTGTGATCACTGTTTACCACTTGCAATGTGTTAAATGATAATAGTGCATGCTGAGTTTGGTCTTTTGTAAGCAACTTATTAAGAGAAATTTAGAGTTCCCATTTCATAGATAAAAGATATAGAAATTCGAAAAAATTAATAGCTAATAATCTGAAATGTTTCAGAACTCTGGTATGAGAATTGATAGGCCATGCAAGTGTTGTAATGGCTGCAGACAGACTACCTGGTGCGGAACAAGTAGTTACAGCATCTTGGCATAGAACTGCAAATTTTCATGACGTACAAACTGAAGAAATTATTCATACGTTACGTGAACACGATCAGGAACTTTCTCATGTATCAACACGTCACGAGCGAGGTCAGTACTTTCCAGGTGTGGGATTTTCGGGAGCCCATTCATTCAATTTCCGTTTCCCAAGCACATACCGAGTAAGTACATTCACTATTGTATTCCAATTGTTTACGGTACACATGATGAAAGTGCAGTACTATTCTTGTTCAGCGCTTACAAGTTTGTATTTTGAGTTGACCTCGAACTACTTGTCTCAGGCGCTTCAAACAGCAACCTAATGGCGCCTGAATATTGCTGAATATTGCTAGTAGCTTACTAATCGGTTTTTTGTCGACGCTTACCCAACCGATAGTCTATTAATTAGCCTTCAGTTCCGACACTTATCCGTTTATTTCGAAAGTGGTACAAGTTCATTTATGTTAAAAGAGAGATATTTAAAAATATTGGTAACTATAATAACATAGTAACAGAATGGTTTTGTGTTTCTAAGGGTATATAATTTATCCACTCAATTAGCATTTGTTACTATATTGAGGTTTGTGGCTAATAAGTAATTCTCTTCTCCAATAAGAAATTAATATATATTGTAGAAAAAGAAACCAAAACTTTCTTATAATATACTCTTACTCGCGATGCATATTCTCAAAATAAAATGTTTTTCTCCTTCTCGCAATCTTATACTTACTACTTTCATCTTTCCTCTATACAGATAGATAGCGCTTGAAACCTTTTGATTCTAATGGTACCAGCGGCATAAATGTTTATTTCTTTCGGTTTTAGAAGCAAAAGTAATTGTCAATATGTGTATATGTAGAATTGTAGAGTTTCGCGAAAACAAGCGTAATTGTAATTGAGTGGAATCTTTATTGAACACAGTACTGCTTCTATTGGATATGGGTGAAAGAAAGAAATTTAAAGTCCGATATTCTATTTAACTAAATATTTTTATTACTATGCTTTAGAGACCGTCTTTATGCTTCGAGAACTATATGAGTTGTTAGAACACTCAACAGAAAACCTGGGTTCCTCCCTCTTAAGAAAAAATAACCACGCAAAGTTTGTATGTGCTTTTTCTCATGCGCTTCAGTCTAAACTGATTGGGGACCTCT
Organism: Xylocopa sonorina; assembly: GCF_050948175.1. Classification (NCBI taxonomy): domain Eukaryota; kingdom Metazoa; phylum Arthropoda; class Insecta; order Hymenoptera; family Apidae; genus Xylocopa; species Xylocopa sonorina. The sequence goes on along the minus strand of NC_135206.1, from coordinate 1,383,301 downwards.
CCAACCGATAAATTTCTTCTCCTGTTTATGTACAGGATTCTATTTCTTAATACAATATTCATTGTTTATACATTGACATGTTGAAATAATCTAACGGCTTCTCTTCAACTCAAATTCGTTTTCCGTGCACGTTCCTGTTATACGTTCACTTATCGTACATTCGTGTTTCTTTTCCTCGGATTTCCATGCATACTCTCGTTTTTCCAGGCACTCACATACACGCACACATGTACTTTTTTGCATAAATTTTGGAATATCTCAATCACTCAATATTCTAGAGTATTCACAATTACATCTTTTGTTTATACATATATCCAGTCGCAATAATATCACTAATAACCCACACTCAGCCATCCTACAGTCATTTCTGCCCTCAGATGTAAATTTCTTCGCTTTCGTGGGGTGCGTGACGTGTGTCGGTAAGACACCTCGCGATTTTACCCTCACAATTAGAAAAATGAAAAAGATGTATCATACGGTTATTCAATCACGGTCTTCAATTTGAAATGTATTTATGTTTTGTTAGCTACTCTTACGCTTATTTACTCTTACTGATCGAATGCTTCTCTTTAGAACAAAGATATTTGTAGAGATTGGACTGTTTTCTTTCTTAGAGAAGATTTCTCCTACGCGCCTCTTGAAACGAAACTTCTCGGCGGGAAAATTTCTGGTCGGTAGATGGAGCTACGTATGACGTCCCTGTGAGATACTTGATAAGAAATTTCTTTTTAATTAACTATCGCGAATAGTTAACCATTGATGGGTCATGCTCGGTTGCTTTTATATAAAAAAATACAAAATATATTACAAAATACTGTTTTATTGATTTAACATTATATATTAACATTTCAACATTATAATCAAACATTCAATACAAAACAGCGAGATACATTGAGTATAATAAAATATAGTTATCTATTTTTTCTATGCGCTTTTTAAAACAGGCTAAACAAAGTGCCAGCTTGTCCTTACAATAATTACAATACGTCATTACCTTTTTGGTTTTATTCGTGGCGTACATAGTACGTTTTAACTCTGCTAAACGTTTGTAGCATTCCTTGCATCGCTTTCTCGTCTTTCTCGCAGATCCTTCGTACGAAGTTAGAAAATGTTTCCGTTTATTCATTATGACTTCACTAGAAGGATTCCCAATATTCATCAGCAGATAATCAATAATTATTTCCCTAAATTGCAAAATTTGAAAACGCTTAGTTCCCCATTTTTTATGAACATACCACGCATTTACCAGACAAGTTTCTCATAATAGTTCTATAACAACTTTTCTATACCATTTCACTGTTTTCCGTAAACAATTATAATATGAAGACATTTAGTCGAATAGATCTACTCGCTTTTTAGCATCATTGTAAGAAAAAATGATTTTTGGTTCTAATTTATCATTTTTGCCACGAATAATAACGCATTCGTGATTTGATGAAATGATGCACGCAAAATAGCCGATTTTTTGAAAAACTAAATTACCGTTTATAATTATTATGATAAAGAGCGAAATAAAAAAAGAGGAAAAGGAGACGCTTTAGCAAATCAGAACTCACTCGTTCTCCCAATTGTCGCTGTCTTTTGTTTCTTCCTTTACTATTTATCGTTCTCTATGTAAACTCGACTAGTCGCTCGTTGGGTCGCTCGCTAATTGTGATTCCTCGTGCGGTCCTTCGACTTCCACGACCATCCCGGGCTTCTTGGTAGGGTGGGCTCTACGTTTCAGCATTGTTTGGGACATCGATCAGTGGATTTCGGCGATCATCTCTTCCCGTGGCGACAAATGTCTCTCGAGTTTTCTCGATCCCTTTAATTGCGGCCCGTGCCTATAGTCTTATCATTTTATTTTATACTATTTAAATATCTTTACTTAATAACTATCGACCTAGGCAGATGATAATTTTTTCGTAATACCTAGACATACGATGTGCATATGCTCAAAAGATACTTATGACACCATTCCAAATGATATCAAAGATAATAGTCTTTGACCTTCATCAGCACATCTAACATATACCTTGTCACTTCTTAGGGGATGATTTATGCAACTGAAAACATATCGACCATTTTCACGTATAGCACTTACTTTACACTTTGAACATGGTCGAGGAAACTTTTGTCCCCGATGATTTAAAATGAAGGCTGGAGTTGGTGTACCAGCTATAGAACATCTTAATGATGTTGAAAATTTAGTGCCCTGATGATTGATGCCTCCATCGGGCATGATTTCTTTGATGTCAGAAATTAATTTTTCAAAGAAACTAACAAGACTGTGAGGCTTTGAACTACCAATATAAATGCTGTTAATTATTGGATTTGTATTTGGAATATTGACAATTCTGCATTGAATAGGCCGAAGATAGATACCGTTAGATTTATCTAACGTACATTCAGCGTTATCAATGTCTAATTTTAATTGTCTGATGTTACCTATGGATTGAGATTGAAACAGTCTCTTAATAATTTCTACTTTTGGGCAGAAGTGTATATATTTTCTTGGTGGAACCACCGATACAACACAACTATCGCTTGGCACATTGAGAAGTGTTCTAATGTCTTTTGGCAAATCAGAAAAACATGAATGGGTACGCAACAGGAGAATATATTATTTCCTTGTTTATGCATTATATTGATATCTACAAAAAAGGTGCTGAACGCTCACGAAATGATTGCCCTGTGGTATTAATGGAATCAGAAGAAGTAGTTATTCCATTACTAAACATATTCTCATTTTTTGTAGTTTCTTTTCGTCCTTGTTCAATATTAATCTTTCCTCTTTCCATCTCAACTATTTTTTGTAAATTTTACAGTTTTCAAATACAATTTGTTTTTACTATGCCTGGACAATCTTTAGTTTAGTCATTTAACTATGGAACTAGTGGAGTCAGGTATACTTTTATTTGAACTTGTTCACCGCGACTACCAGGTATATAAACATATATGCCCTTAATACGTGTAGCATTTTTAGTAGCTCATATTTTTTGTTTCATAAAACACTTTCCATATCAGTCGAAAACGAGCATCCTCCTAACTTTTGGTCAACTTTGAGATTTTGTATAGTTAGTACGCTGCTGCTAGTTGATTCTTTGGTTAATTAGTTTATTCATCAAATTAACACATTGCAGTCGGGGATTGTAATCACAGCCAGCAGAAGACAAGTTTTGGCAACGGGGACTATAATTTTAGTTATATGATATTTGCATATTGGTGGCCGTGATGATCGAAATTTGGAAAAAACAAACGTTGAAAGCAGGGTCCTGTAATTTCGTTACGTGGCATTGCAGATGGTAGACTGAGATCGCAGACCCGGAAAGCAACCGTTGAGAAGCGAGAAACTGTAATTTTAGTAACGGGATAGACAATAGTGGAGTACTAATGTAGTTCCTTCACATCGCTACACGTTCAAAAACACAGAAAATTACGCCCGCATGCAATTCGTTAAAAGATAAAGAATCATTGGTCAATGTATAAATGTAACTACATAGTAAAGATGATTATAAGACGTCATTTTATAAATTATTCAATGTCAAAGAAACATAGAATACTTAAAATTGAATGTATTATATGCTACCGAGATTTTTACAACCTCTATGCGAAACATAGAATACTTAAAATTGAATGTATTATATGCTACCGAGATTTTTACAACCTCTATGCGAATAGACGTGCTCGTTACCACCGGTTGCTAATCTCAAAATGATACTAAGAAAAGTGATGCACAAGTGTGCGAGATTCAACGATTCCTTACAGAATTCATTGAAACTATTAGACGTAGTAGGAAGCTAAGTAAGTTTGACTGCTTGATAATTGGTACATCATTGCAAGCATCAAGATGTAAGAAAGGGAAATTGATGAATGGGTCGGTTTACTATTAACTACTTCCTATTTACGACTGGTAATAAATTGAATTTTCTCAGGAATATCGACCAACCCGAATGAATGCGTTGCTTCTTTTTCATTTTATTCATTTTGTGAACTGCGAGATGATATTACATGGTAACTGTTCCATTAAATCAGTTGATATTCTGCTCGAACCAACGATGAGACACGTGGTTATGCCGGTCATTTTTGGCGACTGCGGTAAAGAAGATAAGTCTCGATAAGTACCGAAAAGAAATTCTGCAGGTCTCGAACGACTACACTACCTACTTGCAATTGTTCATTTTCTGAAATTCATCCTCCATCTCTTGTCTCGTGTTCCATATGACATGGATTGTTATTCGCTTCAATCAGGATAAATCTTCTTTGAAGGTGCCAAATATTGAATGATATGTAATTTGTTTTGTCACGGAATCAGTCGCTTTATTAAGGCTAATGGTCCATTTAATATTCTGGAAGATTTTGGAAGAGTGTCCGTGATGTCGGCTGAAATTAACAGACTTGATCAAAGCAGCTGTTCGATAAGTGTTATTCCTTACCCTTACTCTATGATAGGCAGCGATAAGAATATAGAAAAATGCGACAGGAGGAGGGAACGTTTATTGAGCTTGCCTAGTGGTCAGTACAAGTGCAAAATCGGCAATAAGAGATATTAGTTGTGTCCTATTACAGAATGCAAAAGCCCTCTTAGCAGTCACAAGCCATTTTGCTGAATACTGTCTGTCTGATATTAGATAACATAAGAAAGTAGTTAACGGACCCAAAAACTGGGCCACTGAGTCTCTCTTTCCTGGTGAAAAACTAATACCGTCATAGAGGATAGGATGACAGCTATAAACTCCACATTGGGCCACATTAACCACTCTTTCTTGGCTCATCCGTCTAATTAATAACATTTGACGGTGTCCAAGGCGAAGTTCTTTTCTCCTCATTGCGAACCCGGTTAGGAAGTTTAACAAAGTACCTGCAATCTCATATCAATTGTCAGTGGAATTTTTAGCATAGTGACCAAATGTTATCCCTTTGGAAAGATTAGCATCGCCAACGATCACAGGAAACAATAAACATTTGGGAAGTACTGTAATACTTCAGTGCTAATGACAAATGGTAATAAAAATGGAAGAAAAAGAAAATCGTATCAAAGCTTATTTCTGCTGTGAAAAGTAAACGAGCGACTCTTAATGCGTAACAAAGGATTCTGAAGCTGGTTAGCAGTTACATTTTTGCCACAAGCCAGCAATTGTCACGTACAATGCTGTCTACACGTACTATGTTAGTCAAGAGAACAATTCTCGTACTAATTGGAACACGCTTGGAAGATTTATTGTTATTCCATTCGGAAGTCAGAGATGCAAGATGGGATATCAGAAGCTCGAAAGAGGTTGTTCGCAGTAAATGAAGACATTAACGAAAAAATTTTGAAGAGAAACATTTAAGGAGGAAACTATCGTAGGCAGCCATTTTTCTTCAATCTTAGATTTGTCTGATTGCAGTATATTGGTCGTAGCATTTGAATATAGGCCAATTAAGTATGATCAATGATGAAATAAAACAATGCACACTCGCAACCAATTTATCAAGTAATTTCGGTGACTGTCGGAATATCCTGTGTTTATTAATTGTAAATTGTTCAAACTGGGGAACTGGTTAGATTATTTAGTTCTGTAGGAAGTCATTGGGACTTATAAACACTGTTGTCGACAATAGAATTTGGTTTACGCATAACTGAGGAGCGATCGATTAATTTTATTACTATTATTGCTTTCACTTTTATTAGATAACGAAAGCTTTTCAGTGTGGTAGCGAGTATATCTTTTCTGTGAAGAGCATGTCCTGTTTCTACATAATTGCAGTAACAGCATTCTACCTTAAGAAATGTGTTTCGTTTTCGTGATGAAAAAATTGATTTTGTGATTACAGAGCGTTACGATTTATTTTTAAAGATTGCCTATAAATTGGTGTTTTTTCGGGAGAGTGCATATATGTTAATAATGTACTTCGTAACTATGAATCACGAAATCGTGAAGCATGAACAGAGTTATTAATTTTAAATTGAAAAATACTGGTTTAATTCGAATCATATTTATTATCATCGATGGATTTTAAACGGTTGATCTTTTGTTTATTTACGAGCAGTATTGATCGAGTTTTACAGACACCATACACATATGCGCCTAAAAAATACTATCATTTGAAAAATAAGTATCGTGATCTGTTATACCATATCCCACAGGAAATATTAACTAAACTTGTGAGTTTATTGTATTTTACAATTATTGCATCACATATTTTTTACTACAATTTATATGACTTTCTATTCACAGTACGTGTATATTCACTTTTGAATCATCAATGATATTGGCGGAAATCGAGAATGGACAAGTTAATGAAAATCGAAAAATCGATGAATCAACAAGTTTGGGTAGTTACTCTATTAATACAAATTATTTCTTTTTTTTCTGTAATTCTGTTGTCAATGCATAAGAGTATAAATGAATAGTATTTAATGTTTTGGAATGACTTTTCTACTCTTTGAAATTTCTGATTTATGAATTTTGAATTGAAAAGTAATTTTATAAGATAAGTAGTGTGGGTTCCCATTGAAAGAATAGGACGTTCAGTGGCAGGCACGCGCGTCGGCCAAACGCCAAGTTAGACCTACAATTAATATTTGATAATAAATTAATAGCTAATAATGCATTTGGTACAACATTACAAAAAAGTTTCATACCTATGCGAAGCATACCGGGTAAATTTGACGAATTTGCTAAGGTTTGAAAAAAAGCTCATAAAAACCAAATTACAAATGGCATTTACAAAATTCAGAAAGCAGTATATTACGAAATAAAGAAAGACTAAAGTAATGCTAATCGTATTTCATTATTTGTTAAAAATCATATGAATGTCGTCCATGCAAAACATAATAGTTCTTAAATATATACAAGATTCAAACAACTGCTGCCTCCGCTGCAATATTATACAGCTGCAACCGGCGATGAAGAATAACACTCAAGTTCTAGTGAAACGTTCAATTTATTTGCTTTGCTCTTCCACAACTTGTGAGACTGAATAACTCGATGGGTTTGCTGTTAACTAACACTCTTTATTTCAAGTAGCTGTCTGTTTTCTAACTACTACTTGACTGATTCCAACAGTGGTTTTGTGCTTTCTGCCTTCAAATTCTAATACTTCTCTAGAAGCCACTTCGTCATCCCTTCCAGTACGGCTGGTACATTTGTAGAGAAGGGATGATGAAGCTCTTGATTATAAAGGTGGTGACAACTGTCAGGTCACCGTTATGCAGGCGACCCCTTGCTGATCCCAAACATTTGGCGACCAGATATTCGCTGAATATCTTTTTTATTGCGGGGTAATTGCTATTGAGACTTTAAGGAATAATTAAACCTATTAAATTACAAAACGTGAAAAAGTCACGTACCTTCTTGGACTGTTATGCACCTGAGCATAATTTGCTATGCAAATTGACTATCGTTCTCTCTCTCTCTCTCTCTCTCACTCTCTCTCTCTCATTCTCCTTCGCAGTGAATACAATTATTTTTTTGTATTACATTTTCCAACGTATTAGTAAGTCACCAATTATGCCTCCCCAAGCGTTTACATTAAACTTCCCTTGGCTATGCTGTTAACGTATTGCACAAGGATTTTCTATAGGATAATGGTGTATATTATGTATCATGACAGAAACCCGTCTACAATTCGCAAAGAGAGCTCGACAGAGGGGTTAAGTGCTAGTAATGGGAAACGTATCTTTAATATAAGATGTTCAATTGTTACAATCTCACCGATTATGTACAGCGCGATCAGCACGTCACGCGATCGCGGACATGAAATAACCGATAATGTGAAGGTATCTCGTAGCTGCGAGTCACAAAGAATACTTTGGACGCCAGTTACCCGAACGGTAGCACTCACGGAAACTACGCAACTCGGAAAGACGGGACCTAAAAATCCTCGAGATTTCGAAATACCTCTTAAACGCAAATCGGGTCGCGGGATACTGAAGTCACGGTTTCTTTTCGTATTGCCCCGATACGAGTTTGACTACGAAGGTCCGCGCAAATTACGCAAGAACGCAGCGAACGACCGGGGATCACTACCTGCTTCGCGATATAAAACACAATATACAATCTGCAAGAAAAGAAATGCAGCGGGAAAACGGAACGCTTCAGCGTATAAGCACTCACGCTCTCTTCTCTAGTCCGAAATGTCTGTCCGTCGATCCTTGGGAATTCGGTCGCAAAATTTCCTCCTTTCATATTCTCTTTACTCAGCAATCGCTCGCTTATAAATTGGTCGTTTTGCTGGCTGCATCGCTCGCTAATTATTGATTCTCCTTGTCGTCGTTGGGCTTCCTGGAGTCTCCTTCAGGGCTCCTGGGTGGGGTAGGGCTATACTCCTCGGTATTGTTCGAGGCATCGATCGGCGGATTTTGGTGATCACTTTTTCTCGTCCCCTCGAGTGAGGGGGGGGGGGGGGGGTCACCTAATCATTTCAATTGCGGCGCGCCTCGCTCACGTAGATCACCTGCAGGGCTGCTGGACTTGTAAGTCTCTCTTTAGGGGCTAAGAGGGGTTGAGATCCCTCTCGCACCCTATAAGACATCTCCTCCATCGTTGTGGACGACAGCAAGTATTCATCTGGTTGAGATGTCTCCTTAGTTGATCAGGTTCCCGACTCCTCCACCATCGAGCCCTTCACGCTACTTCGACGCACAGCCCTTGTCCTCGGCGGACATCTTCTTCCGCATCTCCTCCTGATCGTTCCTTCCTGCAGCTTACCAGGTGAACCCATGCAATAGAGAGGAGGGAGGGGGATAAAGGTCCTAACAGCGCGTATTTTACGCCTTTCGCAATTACTACCATCACAATGGTCATTACCGCGTTCCTCGCACGGGTGTTGATCAGCGAGCTAAGGCTAACAAAAAGTCGAGCCATATGGAGTCACCACGTCACAATGTCTATGCAACAAATGTGACCACTGAAAAATCTGAGCCGGTACGATTGTCTGTAGTCGTTATTTACCAAGATCGAGGAGTTATGCACTGTTGCTGTGTACTATAAATTCATGGACATGCTTTTCCCTGTAAACATACCACTAAAGAGAGTCAAGTTCAAAACTAACCTTAAACATAAGTATATACAAAATTTAAAAATTTTACACTGGTAAATAATTTTCTAATTATATAAAATGAGAAATGGAAAACTCAAAGATTACATATTACTTGAAAGGAGTCATATTTAATAAGTACAGGGTAAATCGAGAAATGAGGGATGTACAGCGAAGTGTCTACAGTAAAATAGAAAGCACCACTTGTTTTGGCAATTTTAAATCACATAAAAAGTGTACAATTGCACAAGTTGAAATTAGTCTATAACACACAATCCTTTTGTATGTAACATTTATCCATTTCATATAAAAACTGTGACGGCGTTTCCGGCGTTTCCTCGTCCTGAGTGCTCGGGAAGGAATCCATTAAGCGAACACGTTAACGGGTAGGACGTACTTTAATACAAATCGTTCTCTCGCTACAAGCTATTCGCCTGCGTCCAACTTTTCGCGTGCTTGCGAACGCAAACTTTATCGGTTCAAATGGAGGAATTCGAAGCTGCGAAATCTCGGACTCTTGGGCGTCAGCAACACAATGTATAGCACAAAAAGGTCACTATTGAAACTATCAACAAATAGTAATAATAATAATAATAATATTACTCCATACTGAATCATATCTCACTAGCAAAATGCGATAACCGTTACAACTTAGACAAATGTTTGAACTTGCCTAAATTGGTCCGATTATGTACGTTTCATATAACGCTATCTTCTGTTACGCGGAACGTTTCCCCCTCGTTGTACAAGAATTTACTATATACTAAAGCAAGACTGATATGTTTCATGTTTACTGTGATACATAAATGTAAGATATGTTAGATTCTCTATTTTTGTGTGTGTGTGTGTGTTGCCTGTTCTAAAGATCTCTCAGATTTTAAACATCTATTACATCCTAACGTCGTCGTTGGACGAGTTAAAAACATTTATTTCCAAACGACTTCGACTGATAGCAAATAATGTAAAACCAGTAGAAATTAATAAGCGTAAAACTCATATTGAACCGTGACGGTAATATAGCAATAGTCTTCCCATACAGCAGTACCAAAATACAGCACCAAAATCCCTAGAATAAATCCCTGTAAAGAAAACTAATCCTGTAAAATAGGTTACGTTCTAGGTTACCTGTAGTTTAAGGTGGTGTTAATAAAACCGACAGGAACAAAGGATTCTCTCACATTTGCCGTGAAAAATTTTTGTCGGTATTAGTACGAAAATTTTTGAGAACATTCTTTTCAAGGTACTCTTTCCCCTTGTATTCTTCTATATCGAAGTATCTGTTACAGAACTATCTAGTACAAAATCTGTTATGTTTATGATTATTACATCGAAGCATGTGAATTGGAAATTGCCGTAGACGTTTCGAGACGCTTAACGTAAGTTGATTGCTGTATTATTGCTGCTGGGGACACACGCGAAGACATGCTGATTGTTTTAAGGTTAGTGAAACGGTTTATGTAGAATTCTAGTATTATATGTTGCACGAAAAGTGATTTAGAAAATGGTAAACGTTTCTGTACATACATATGTACCTACACTCACTCACACTAATTAAAGACACTATATATTACCTGTATTTATTGCTATATGTAAGTAAGAATAATTTAAATACTAAGTTACTTATTTGATAAAAAAATAAGTTTGAAATTCAGAACAAATTTTTCTAACAATAACATTTAGGGGTAGGATACATTTTAGACAAAATGTTGTCTCAATATCCCACTAATGCAAGTAGAGAAGCTGACGAATGATTAATTGTGTAACTAAACACAAAATACATATGTAACATAGATGTATAAAACACTAAAGTAATTCAACTAATACAAATTAAAGTAACACACCAGTTCATTTGGATATGTAGACCAAGCGATAACAGAAAGGATTAAAAAAAATTTATATAAACCCTTATATTGGGACGACTGGCACTAATAGGATAATATATAGTCTTTTTTTAAAAAATAAATATTTTGTACATAAATTTTATTAAAAAATTACGATTTTAATGTTTTATTGCAAATCTCCTTGATTTAACTTAATGATGATGCATTTAAATACTTTGTAGTATCCTGTGAAATCTGATTTAAATGTCTTAGCAAGAAGGATAATAGCATAGCAATATCTAAAATGTCATATTAAAGCAACTAATAAATATTTTTGTATGAAACTTTGAATGTGTTGTACTAGAAGTCTTTACCAGAAGTATTATAATATGATTGTATTATATGACAAAGCGAAGATTTCCTTGTGGCTGCTTTTTAAGGTATGAATTCATATGGGAAATGAAATCATGTTTCCATAAAGCAAACCATGTAAGATGCAAAGAAAAGAGTTTTAAGAAAGCTTTACGTTTGTGAGCTATTTGAGCAGCAGTGCAAGCTTACCAGCTGAACTCATATAATTTATATAGGAACATGTGCGATTACAGGTAGTCATACAATGCGAATGGATTAATAATCTTACATAATTTATGCACATTAAGAATAATTGTTGTTTAATATTTTGAAGAAATAGACCTGCAGTCTTTTTTCAGCTTTATTTGCAATTCAATTTTGGAATTTATTTCCATTTTTCTAATTTGTTCTATGTGCTTTCTATAGGATTTAAATTTGGAAATGGATGTAAAACTTTCAAGCAATCGTAGTACAAATATTTCTGCATAATTCTTGTTTTTTATTTGGGGTCATTATGTTGATAAAATTTTAATGTATTTTAGATTTTTATGTTATTCGCATTTATTCCCATACGATTTTTAGTAAATTATTATTGGTTATTTTGAGTTTTTTCACTATAATTTCTGGTAACACATTAGGATAAATAAAGAAACTCTTTGGCAAAAATGGACCCTTTTCTTCTATTTACTTGTAACTTTCTTTTTGCCATTTGATTTTGCATCATTAAATTCATTAACCCTTAACGAACGAGCGCATTTTTCTAAAACTATGACCAGTAGGTCGACGGATTTTTAAGAAATTAACTGCTTCATTTCCAGAGCGAGAAAAGGTGTATAATTAATATCGCTTTATTGGATTTTATAAAAACTAACAGTAATAATAGGTAGTATATGAACAGATACAGTGCTGGACAAAAGTATTGGCACAGCATGATTGTTATGATAAAAATGCTTATAACTATGAAACAAATTGTTAAAAAGGAAAAATTTGTTTACACGTTTATTTATTTATTATTCTAGATTATTATTTAACAGAAACAGTAATATAAATAAAGTGATATGCGAAATAATAACAAAAACATATTTATTGAGCGTTTTAAGCATGGACAAAAGTATTGGCACAAATGATTGAAAGTACTTAGAAATTAAAAATTAATATTTGGTTGGCCCTCCATTCCTCATGATAACTTCCTTCAATCGTTTTGGCATTGAAGTTACCAATTTTTTTGTAAAATCCGGCTCTATATTGTTCCATTCTTGTAAAATAATAGCTTTTAATTGGTTTTTGTTTGTTATATTATATTTTCTAATTTTTTTTTCTAATTCATTCCAAACATGTTCGATGGGATTCATGTCTGGACTCTGGGGTGGGGTATTTAATGTATGTGCGGTATTGTAAACGATCCATTGTCGTACAATATAGGCAGTATGTTTTGGATCATGGTCTTGTTGAAAATAAAAATCACGCGGGAGATTTAATTTATTAGCACTTTTAAATAAATTTTCCTTTAATATATTTAAATATACATATTTGTCCATAATCTCATCTATGAATACTAATTCGCCAACCCCAGACGCTGCAATGGAACCCCATACCATGACTCCACCTCCTCCATGTTTCACAGTGGCTTGTAAATGTTGTGGATCCATTTCCGTATTTGGCTTTCTCCAAACTAATACTCTGCCATCTGATTTAAATATATTAAATTTAGTTTCATCTGAAAATAATACGTTATTCCAGAATGTGGGATCCTTTTTTATAAATTCTTTTGCAAATTCTTTTCTCATCTTCCGATTCTTCTTGGATATGTATGGTTTCCTTCTTGCGACACACGCAGAATATCCCGCATCTTTTAACACTCTCCGTATAGTTTTCGAACTTACTTCTTTTTTATTTTCTTCATTTAACTTTGCTCTAAGTTGTGATGAGTTTAATTTACAATTTATTTTCACTTCCTTTACAATTTTCCGTTTTTCTCTAACTGTTAACTTTGAGGGACGTCCACTTCGATTCCTACTTTTGAAATCTGATTGATTCTCAAATCGTTTTACGACACTTCTAATAGTGAATCGACTTCTATTAACACTTTTTGCTATTTCACTATAAGATTTTCGCATTTTGTGCAAATTTAATATTATTTTTCTCTCTTCACTTGTAGTTTCTTTCCCTCTTCTTGACATTGTTGCTTGTTATATTTCCTATGTTGCTAATCGACTGAACTTAAGGATGACTGTTAGAAAAAATGACTATCAGGGAATCCCCTACCTATACCATCAAGTGACAATCGGATTTTTTTCGGAGAGATACAACTACACTAAATTTTGTATAATGTGCCAATACTTTTGTCCATGCTTAAAACGCTCAATAAATATGTTTTTGTTATTATTTCGCATATCACTTTATTTATATTACTGTTTCTGTTAAATAATAATCTAGAATAATAAATAAATAAACGTGTAAACAAATTTTTCCTTTTTAACAATTTGTTTCATAGTTATAAGCATTTTTATCATAACAATCATGCTGTGCCAATACTTTTGTCCAGCACTGTATGTCAATTGAAAAGAACACTGAAGTGAAAATTTCGGAAAAATAATAGGAATTGAAATAAACAAATAGATGCGTGTATGTCATGTATAGATTTGTGTACATTATAAATTTATTTTTCATAGATTAACGATATATTTATACAAAATTATTTATATTTTTTTGGGTGTGGTACTTCTCCCAAGAGTCCCCAATGTGAATACCAGGTTTTTTTACTACAAGTATCGCAATAATTACGTGTTTCGCGCCTTCCTCCCGGCGTTTTCCTATCTGAGCAACAGCGCAATCTTTTTTTGTACCTGTACGAATAACATGAAATTTTCCGTCCAACCTGTCTTCTGTTTGCAAATTCGACGCCCGACGTTGGGGTTGTGCTGGTGTTCTAAAGTCACCCCTTAATTGTTCTATCAATATTTTTCTAAATTTCAAATGTGAAACTGGCTTCAAATTCATTTGTTGTCTTTGTTGTCGGTATATTATGTATGAATTGACGTAGCAAATTTCCAATCCCCCAAAAAATAGCTTTCTCCACCATTTTAAAGATTTTCTTAGAAAACTATATGACACTGCATAATGGTCTGCACGGTCAACTCCTCCCATAGATTTAATGTAGTTTGTTGCAATGTCTGGCTTGTCAATCGATATTTCGTCACCACTACGTATTTTTCTATTTACTTTGGTAATTTTTGCTGCATCCCAAGTACTCAGCATGGTGACAACTTTTTTGTCTTTCCATGCTAACACTAACGTGTTACGTTTTCTTAGAGCAATTCTATTTTTTATAGTAAATTTCGGTTTTTTAATTTCTTGAGGTAATGGTTTGGTTTTACCATGTACGGTGCGGTTACCATTTACGCATGTACGCACGACTTCGTTTCTCTTTCTTCTAACAGAAGGTGCTCCGAAAATGACGATAATAAACTTTATTCACCGTATATAAAACGATGTATTTTCGCTCAATCCTCGGAGAGGAATGACAGGAATGCGCTCCAGAATGCGACAAAAAACAATTGCCGATCGCCCTTAATTGTTGCATGTATAATTAAAGCCAAACCTAACAGATTTCCTAGAATATCACGTCATGCCGCGTGTATGGCGACATTCGATTTTTTTAGAATATTTATAATGTCGCCAGTATAGCGGCATTCGTTTGTTAAGGGTTAAATCCATTTTTCTTATTACTCTTTTTCTTTATATTACTTTCTTATTACACTGTTTTAAGTCCTGTTTTTTGCTCATTTTCATGATGGATTTCTGAAACTAATTGTGTGAAGCATTTACATGCTGATGTTTTGTAATTTTCTACATTATTATTCTTTTTCCCCTTTTATTCAGAATTTGAGACGGTTCTTTAAATTCAATCTGGTTTTCTTTTTTATACATTTTAGTAATACTTATAACTGTTATCTCTTCCATTAGTATCCTTATGATAAATTGCAAATTGTATTTTGTGTTTACAATTTTCTTTTTCTTGTATTAAATTTTCGATGTTAATATTTGGAAGTACAACTTTTTACTAAGGGAAATTTATACTTCAGTAGTTTATACATAGAACAAAGCTATTTTGCTCTTAAAGTAATCGTTTAGAATTACTAAGTAATAGAATATACAAAAGTGTTAGAATATTAGTGTTGCATTAAAATGATATCAAAATGAAAGATAATAATTCTGTTTTTAGTATTATATCATAAAATGTTACTGTTAGAAATATATTTATTTTGTATTTTCAATCTTCAATAAATGGTTTATATTCTTATAAAATAGGCAATATAGTATGCTTGAATATATATATTAACCAGATTTATACTTGGTAACCATATTCACACTTGGTATATTATTTATACTTACTTTATTATTTTGGTATATTATTTATACTTATTTTATTATTTTGGTATATTATTTATACTTATTTTATAATTTAAACTTAGAAATAGCTGCAACTTAAAAAGTTATTTGAAAACTATGAATGTGTTAAAAAAATAAGCTACAGAAGGAATAAAGTAATGCCCTAGTAATTATACTTTTAAAGTTATGGTTACAATTATTAAAACTGTTTATAATTTAAAATAAGATAGAGTCTTTTTCAGTC
Source organism: Xylocopa sonorina (assembly GCF_050948175.1). Classification (NCBI taxonomy): domain Eukaryota; kingdom Metazoa; phylum Arthropoda; class Insecta; order Hymenoptera; family Apidae; genus Xylocopa; species Xylocopa sonorina. Next base: position 1,367,488 of record NC_135206.1, on the reverse strand, counting down.
ATAATATATATTACCTATCATTTTCTTAAAAAGAAGTATTAAAATTTGTGTATATCACCATGATATGTTGGTTGACTGATTAAACAGAATAAAATTATATTTCTAAAGAATTCTAATGGAAATGGTTGATAAAAATAATGTACAGTTTTTCACATTGTGCAATTTTAAAATATTTGAAAATGGGTATGAAATTAATATAAAAAATGTAAAGGCTCACTAAATAATCTAAAATATAATGTTGTATTGCCATAAAGCAGGGTTTCCTTCATTCTTCTGGAATGAAGGATTTCAATTCAATTCAATTCTGGAAACTTTTTCACATAGTTTCTATTCTTCCAAATCATTTCCAGTTTGTCTATTTCTTTGCCTTCCTTGTTCTTCTCTAATCTATGATTCTATCTTTCTAGCTCTTTCCTTCCTGTATTAATATAAATTGAATACATTTTCTATTCTATTTGCAAAGATTTGGTATAGATTTACAATCCATTAATTGATTTCTTATTATTTTATTATTTGATCTCTTCATAATTTTACAATTAATTTTTAATCTTTATTATGTTCCTCTCTCTGCAGTGTTTTCTTATAGTTTTTTAAATGATTGGCAATGTAAAAAGTCAGCAGAGATAATTATTTTATTTTTTCAGTTTCACGTATAGTTTTTTATAATTTAATATTGACAAATATTATTGATTGTGTCCAATCATTAAGTCAGGTCTAATACCTTATATGGCTAGTCATGTATGTTAGAAATATTGACTTTACTAAAACAATTTGAAAGACTGAAGAATAATTAGTAACTTAACGCGCTTCATATGTTCGTAAATAAATGGAGGTTGCATGGTACAAATCAACACAATTTATACAAAGGCAGAAATTACACTAGACAGTAGATACTGCACTATACTCTATTGTTTTAAATTTGTGTTAACAAAATTCGATTAAAGCATTTCACAGTTTAACCTAATACTGTTTGTACCTTTTTAAAGAAAATATAACCAAAGAGGTGAGACCTTCTTAGGTTTCGAGGACCCTCCCCAACACCATGGCTCATCCGAATCCGTTTAAGCAAGGTCCTAGAGAGATTGCAAGGAAACGTATATGGCCCTTTCGACCGCTAATGCCACACTGTTACCCAATATTTCTTACAAATATCTGAACAGAACTTTATTGTTTACAATAAAGAAGATATATAACAATAAGAGGTAGGTTTTTCTTGGTGCCTGGTGCTTCTCGAGTAACTGACCTGTGTCTTTTCTTCTTGGGCAAGGTTTAGGAAAAAAAGCTATTGTCTAATCCAGAATTTCTCCAACTTTAATGTAATAATATTTGCGACAATTTGTTATGGGATCCCATAAGCATTGCAAGCAGTTTTAGCACTAAATTTAGATTTTTGATTTCAAGACATATGAGAATGTGAAAGTTTTCAATAAGTAACAGTCTTAAAAGATAGAATACGATAATATAAATAAATTTTGGCCACCCCCTGGTGCAAGTCCCGCGACCCACAGTAAGAAACTCTGGTCTAATTCACGGTCAATCTTCGAGTGTGGTTTTTTGTCCACCATTGTTGAATTCCAACAGGTTTTCAAGTGCTTTGTTAGGTGGTATATTGCCAGAATCTAATCAATTTAGTTTTGAGCTATTATGAGGTTCAACCGACTCTTGTTCTCCTAATTTATATAAACATAAACATGAGCGATATGAATTAAATCTTGGAAATTATATTTGAAAGTTTTCTGTAATCTTTTAATTTGTTTCTTGATGTAGTAATACATTTTCTGTTTGAACTAGATGTTCTTCTAAAAACTGAAATAGGTTTTAAGATATACAGGATGTGCCATGATATGAGTATTGTTTAGATACAATCTTTAAAGTAATGCTTTGCACTCGGCTCCCTTTCAGACGTTAACTATAGAAACTACTGCTGAAATAGCAATATGCTGATAAAAAATTAGAAAATAGAAGGTATTGTTAAAATTAGAAAATTGAAACTAGAATTAAAAGACAGAAACTATTGCAATATTTTCTAAAATAGCAATATTTTAACAAAAGCTTCTACTTATTCTAAAATAGCAATATTTTAGTAATAGCTTCCATTTTTAATTTTCTGTTATTGGGAGATGTTGGCAATAAAAACTATTGCTGAAATAAGAATATTTTAATAGTATAAAATTAGAAAATAGAAAATTAGAAAATAAAAGCTATTGCTAAAATTAGACAATAGAAATTAAAATTTGGAAATATAAACAATTACTGAACTATTGTTAAAATAGTAACATTTTAATAACAGAAAATTAGAAAATAGAAACTATTGCTAAATTATTGCTATTATATATAAAATAGCAATATTTTAGTTATTATAATATCTATAGAGACTCAAATAACCCCATCGTGCCATATGGATTAAAAAACCTACTTATTATTACATTTCGAGCTTTAAAAATGTCCCACTATACATTAAAAGCTGGGACATTTTTAATCCCACTGTGCCTCAAAGAGTTAACTCTGACAAGTGTTCTAAAATATTACGTTTATCTCATGTTTCTTCTTTTAAGCAAATTCTTATATTTTTTAACTGATTCACTTTATTGAAAAAAGTGGAAAACTAACTTAGAGCGCCAGAATTTAATATCGCAATAATATGTCTACGTTTTTGTAGACCTAATTACGTCTTTATTACCATTACAATTGAAACTTTCTATTTTTATGGAAACTTTTTGCCTTTACCCAGAGAAATACCTAAATAAATTCCGCGCTAATATGAACTTACGGCGCAAACGACTTAGCAACATTGTAGGAACGAAAATTGGTGTTTTACATGTTACATATTGGTTCCTAAGTATTGCGATTGTCTAACGCCAGGTTTCTTAAAATGTTCTTAAAATTTTTAGTATGAGGAGACTGTTACAAGTCATGCTAACATAAACATTGCTGGCAAATATTTTTTGCAATTTTAGCCATAAGACAATGTGAAAATTTTGAATAAAAATCATCTTTAGCCACCCCAATTGGGCTCGCGACAATTTAAGAAACTCTGATTTAACTGATCTGATCATAAAATGAACGCTTGATCAGAAAACAATTGTTTGCAAATAACGAAAATCGTTTTACATAAAAATAACCTAGAAATATGGCTACTTTTCTATTTGTCCGTAATTGCTCGACTGCTGTTATTAAATGATGATTATTAGTATAAAAAAAGACATCGATACGATTCTAATTCTCGAACATGTAATGCAGTAATGAAACTGTACTCTGAAGCATGCATCCTCAGCAAGAATAATTAAAGGAATTGTATCAAGAGAATATGAAACTGGAATTTCCTGTAGGAAGAAGTCCTTCCTCTTCTATGAATTACTAAAGCTGTGTTAGAAGTAATAATAACCAGTCTGCAAATTGATACAAGAAGAAGTTTATTAACAGCAAAAGTTTACTGAAAAGTACAGAATCTTGCAATCACATTTCCATTGCTATTGTGCAAATTATTGCATAATCTGCGGAAGTAAAGAAGTAAAGAAGAAGAAAGTGATGAGAAAAGAAGAAGAAGAATAAAGCGAAGTGTGAAGTAAAGAAATGAAGTAAAAAAGAAAAGAAGAAGGACAACAGGAATACGATATTGTAATTGGACGAAGGAGAACACTATTGAAGATCTGCGGTTTTTAAACAAATCTTCGCTCTCTAAGGAGGAACTACTGACCTCAGAATAATCCATATCGCATGAGAATAGTGGGTGGTTGAACTCTTGATACTTGATGCGGAATTTTCAACACAATAACTGAAGATCTGTTGAATTTTACAAAGTTTTTGTTATCCAACGAAGAGCTACTGAATAATCCACATACACAATACAGAATAATCCTCATTGGATAAGAATAGTGGATGAAGAAAGTAGTTTGAAGTCTTAATACTTCCTATTTGAAATTTTTGTCGATCAAATTATTGGTCCATATTTATCTGAGATTATATTCAAGGTTTTTCTGTGGAGTGAGCTACCATATATTGAGAAACGTTAATTTAAGTCAATTTTAGAATGAATGGTTTCAACTTAACGGTGCTTTGAGGTATACGAGAGAAAGAACAACGTTCGACTTCTCGCTCTCAATTTTAATATATAAATCAACAATGACAATAATGATGATAGGATAAAATATTTCTTATCGTGGGAGCGGTGCTGTGGCTACAATTCTTTCGCGTCACTACGCGATTGTACTGAAAGCTGTAAACGAACACAGAGCTCTCGACAAACTCCAAATTCTGAATGAATTCACGATTCTAAACGAATGAAATGAATGTTGTAACTGAACTGCTCTAAACGAACTGTCGCAAGGGCGAAAATGTCGCCCCTTAAAAATGCGTACAGTCGAGGATGGAAAAACCAAGAATGAAAAGGATGGATGCGCGGTCGGAAAAAGCAAACGCTTCCACGAAAACGCAAGGAACGGAAATTGGTCATAAATAAACCAAAGTCAAGGATATACCATACACGACTGGGCAATGCTCAGTCGCGACAAATTCTTGAGGAAAACAATTGCTTGGCCTGAAGGATGGACACAAACCAGACGGATGTCGAAATTACTATAGCGCGCGGGCCTGATCGTCAAGTGTTAACCCGCGGTGACCAGACCTGCTTTTGAGTCTTGGGAACGCATTGTGATTTAGACCGTAAATTTACCACTCTAAAAATCGCGGAATCGTAGCCAGCACAACTTCATCCTATTATGGTTATATTCATTATTTTATTAACAGTAAGAAGATGTTTAAACAATGTAACAATAAGAAGTTGTTTAAACAATATTTCCAGTTCGATAGATTGGATGTGGACCAATGAAACCCTCTGAATACAGAATTGCTATAATATTACATTATATATATGAATGCAATATAGTTTTGAAAATTCCCGCCATTATTTCATGTGTAGCTTGTACTTCGACTGGCTTCGTTTGGCTTCGACTAACTTCGTCCGACTTCGATTGAAGGAGGACAGAGATACGAAGCGCTGGAGGTGAAAGAGTGAAAGAAGAGGAGCGCATGCGCAGTCACTTTCCTATTAAGTAAAAGACTGCTGAAGGTGAGAGAAGCAGGACAGAGATAAGGACTATTCGAGGTGGGAGCAAGAAAGAAGAGAAACGCGTGCGTAGTAACCTTCCTATCAAGTACAAGCATTGCTGAGAGTGTGAGAGAGGAAGAAGCAACACATATGCGTAGTAACCTTCCTATCAAGTTCGAGATACGACATAACCTTTTGTATAAAGTATTATGAACAAATATATTAATAAAAGCAGTTGATGCACACGTTATTATATATAATAACAGAAACAATTACTCTTGCGTTCAACCGTTCGTTTCACAATAACCTAGAGCGATACATTGGAACTGAAGATGAATATTTTGTAATTACACGATTGATGAACGAACCAATCCTTATCTGTTTTAAAACTTTTTTCGTTCTTGCGATTTTTTATCATTTCAAGTACGTATTTTAAACTTGTTAATATAAAGATGGAATTATTGCATTTAAGAAACATGAGTAGAACCTTAAAAGTAAGCGTAACGTAAAGATTATTCTTTTAGAATGGCATTTTCATGAAGAATTATAATAATATCGTGAGGATACTCTGTATATCAAAGCTTAATACTGAAGCATTATCATCATGCGATGATATATTTAATATTAGTTGAGTATGCTAGCGATTAAGGTTATGTCTGCTACTGGCAACTGTTTACTTTAACAAGTTCTCATAATTTCTGCTATTTTTACTACTTTGTGTTTGAAGAACTTTACTTTATTATTATAAGGAGAAATTAGTCGGAGGAACCCAATTGTAGGACTTCAGTTTAGATAGTTTGTGCGGAATCGAGTACAACACTTATCGGGAGGCTTCAGTGGTTTATTTAGACGCAAGTAATCACTACAGAATATCTGAGTTATGGCGAAAACTAGCTGGTACTTATATGGTTGAGGGTGAGTGAGTCAAGGTACAAAGATCAGCGAACAAGCAAAGGACAAAGGATAGGATTAGTATGCGGATACAAGAGGATAGAAGAATTGGAATGTAGGAACTATGATTAACCCTTTGCACTCCAAATATTAGTTACTTAGCGTCACTTTATCTATTTTTTATATTTTTCGAAATTGCGATAATGTTTGAAGCAATCCTCAATATGCACTGCAGGCTGATATTGTGCATGTTTGACAATATTAAATTGTTTTCCGTCTTCCACCATTTCAGAAAAACATGTATTTCTTAAAATGTTATACTGGAATAAGTTAGTTCCCTGTAATCACTAATAAACTTTAATGTCCTCTGAGAGAGGACTGTGAAGTGCAAAGGGTTAAGATGTTTGCATCTGGAAGAGTTTGTATCGTGTTGTTAATATTGGTAGAGAGTTGGTCATGCATCAATACTCTTCTATTTCTACGAATATGTCTTGTATCTGAGATTTAATTTGTGAAGGTTTGCTGCTACTGATACAGACTACTATAATATATTTGCGAAGATTGCTGTAGGGTCTTTCCTTGGATTCCTGGAATATTGGTAGTAGGTCGCTTATGTACAAGTTGAATAGAATGGAGGAGGTTACTCTTACTTTTAAATTTAGGTGGAGGTGGTCCTCCATCACACCCACCCCGAGGCGGCATCCCTTACATGGCGCGTGTTGCATTGTTGGCTTTCGCAGCTGCAGTAAGAATTCGTCGTATTCAAGACCCCAGCCGAATTTATTGCAATCACAATTTAGATTTGGTCCAAACTCCTCTTTTAGCTTTGTGGTTGCTACCGCCCTCATCTTCTCAAAGATGGCGGGAGACCATTGTTCCTCGGGGATTATTCTCCCCTCTTCTTGTCAGTCAGACAGTGTGACATAGCTTAAACTCTTGGTGTCGCAAGAGCATCCTTCAGCCGTTGACCACCATGTTCTTCCAGTACCTCTGGCCTAGGTGCCACTCTCGTGACCTCCGCGACAACTTTGCCTCTTCTCTTCTCCTCTTCGTTTTCCAGAGGTACAGTATCCCGTTTTCTGGCCTGATCCCTTGTGATCCTTCTCCCACTCCAGCGGACCGCATCCTTGAAATTCCTCTATGTGCGAGATTCCGCCGTACGCGCAGTTGTAAGTCGCTCTATCTCTAGCGTGAGTCGGGCTATCTCTGCCTGGGGATCCTTCCCGACTGCTGGGGAATCCCCGGACTTGTTTTCCTTGGCAGAACGCTCTTTGAATCTAATTTTATTGAACGGTCGATGTAGTTGTTTTGTAGACCCGTGGCTTTCTCATTTCTGTCTCCACGGAACAGTACCGTTCCATCTGCGAAACTGGGTGCCTGTCAGGATCCTGACTGTGCCTCTTGGTATATCAAAGGTCTTTAGACTTTCGGTCTTGTAGTCTTTAACCCTTTGCGGGTGTATTAAATTTGGACATGGGTGTCGTACTGGTCGGAATTAATTTCCGTCGAAAAGGCAGGGATACATGACACGGAAGATTTAAAAAAAAATGATTAGTGATACGTATGTTTGGCCAAAAATGAATAAGGACATCACTCACTGGGCTAGAACATGCATTCATTATCAAAAAAGTAAAATATCTCGTTATACTATCAACCTACCTCAGCGTATGGCTATTCCAGAAGGCAGATTTGAACATGTTTATTTAGATTTAGTAGGACCACTTCCAGAAATTAATAATTATAAATATTGTTAGCTATTATAGATAGATTTTGGCCTGAGGCCGTTCCATTGAAGGAAACTTCTGCGGAAACGGTTGCCTTGGAGTTTTATGCCACCTGGGTATCGAGATTTGGTGTTCTTATTACTATAACTACAGATAGAGGTGTACAATTTGAAGCACAACTATTTTAAGCTTTAACAAATTTAATTGGATGCAAACGAATCAGAACGGCTGCATATCATCCTGCTTCAAACGGAATGGTTGAGAGGTGGCATAAATCTTCGAAGGCAGCCATCATGTACCATGAAGAAAAATATTGGGTTGCAGTTCTTCCCACTGTTTTATTAGGGCTGCGATCCAGTTTTAAGGAAGATCTCGGGGCATCTGCTGCTGAGATATTATATGGAACGACTCTCAGATTTTCAGGAGAACTATTTACTGACTCAACCTAACGATGATTTTAGACTTGATAAATTCCGTGAAGCTATGCGACTCATTCGGCTTAAACCATCAATGCATCATATTAAGAAATCACACTTTTTTTCTAAAGATTTACATTCCTGTACTCATGTATTTGTTCGCGTAGATGTAGTTAAAAAACCTCTGGAGCAACCATATGAAGGACCATATAAAATCATCGAACGAGTATCATATTTCAATTTCATTATAGATTTCCGAGGTAATAATCAATGTATATCTATAGAGCGGCTTAAACCAGCATTTATGGAAGTTGAAGAAAAATCTATTTCGTTAAAAACTTATGAACGTAAATCGTCTACTTGCCCTTCCCGGTCAAATGACTTGGAGGAGGGTAATGTGGCGTTATCGACTTCCACATCTCAGCAAACCCATTCACTGCTATCTGCTTCCGCTCCTCGGAAGGTGCATTTTCGATAGGAAATTGTTTCAAAATTAATTCGCGCCATCTATAAAAAAGAGACTCTCGTTCGTTACGTTTTTAACATTTATTATTCACTTATTTCTGCGCCATCAAAGTCAACACATCATAATTTTTCTTCACAAAATCTAGATTTATATTTCTAAGCTTCTACTTCAATTTATCTAATTTGTTAAAGACTTGTTATTTGTTAAATAAAATTGTTATATAAAAGCAAGCCACGGGAAAGTTAATTAGAAGAAAATATAGAGTCAAGGACCTTCACAAGTCCGAGATTTAAATTTACCTTGGTTGTACCAAAAGTATTTATCGGAGTTCTACGTAAATTTTAAAGTCAGTGGGAACGGATCCTTTTGTTGCCGATCTAAGCGGCAAGACGGAGATGTCCGTTCCGGTATCAACTAAATACCTTATGCCACTATTGTTATCTAATATTAAGAAGCGGCAGTTTCCAACGCAACCATCCGAAGCCGTCTCAATTCGGGGAGGCGCTGTTAGTTTTCCTATTGTGTTGATGAAGGCCGCTTCGGTGAAGATTCGGTCCAGGAACATGGTTGATTGCAATGCTGTGCTTTCTCGTCGAATTTAGAATGATAGAAACATAAACCGTTACTTCGACCTCTTGATCGCTGTCGCCGGGAGGGTGTTGATGATCGGGAACGTGACCGTAGTCTCCATGATGGCCGTGAATTGCTGTTCATTTTTCCGAATTCGTGTAGTCAATGACTCCATCAGTGTTGTGAGATGATCCAGCCTATCTTCCAGTAAAGATATTCGACTTCTTTCTGGTGAATTTTCTTTCTTAGTTAGAATAGCTGCTATATTTCCAGAAGACATTTCTATAATCCTGTCCGCAAGTAATGCTAACTTCTCTAAATCGGTCGTCTCGCTAATGGCCAGAATACTTCTAACATTTTCTGGTAACTGCTCCATCCAAAGCGAACGAAGAACTGCATCACCTATCTGTCCGCCAGCTAGGTTCCTTAAGCGTTGAAGAAAATGTGATGGTTTTTCATCACCAATACCTCGACTTCGCAAAGCTCGACGAATTTTTAACTTCATCGTACTTTGATCGCGTCGGAGGCGAGGTCAGTACATCGGCAATATATGGCAAAATATTTTGATCTAATTGAGTAACAATATATCTATATTTAATTTCATCGCTGCTAATTCTGGCAAGATCAAAAGCTAGTTCTACTTGTGCAAACCAGAGGGTTGGATTTTCCTTCCAAAAAGGAGGTAGTTTACGTAATGTTGTTAAATAGATACTAATGTCTTCTTGATCGTCTTATTGAATTTTCAAAATGTCCTCCTCTCTTATGATATCGTCTCGCGATGAATCATCCCTTACGACGTCTCTTCTAACTGGCGATCTTCTAGCTGACACCTTGTACAAAATGTAACTATTTATTGTACACACCTCTAATCCCCAGAAAAAAAGTTTTCGCCACCATTTACACGATTTTCTCATAAAGCAATATGAACTTGTTAATTGGTCAGCCTTATCGACACCTCCCATATTCGTGTTATAATTTATAATAACGTTTGGTTTGACAATGTTGACGGTGCCACCGTGTTTCATCCTTCTTTGTATTGTTGTCGTGCCGGTGGTATCGCAACTGCTTAGTATGGTGACTATTCTTTTATCTTTCCACGCTAATAATAGAATATTGCCTGATCGGTAGGCAGCAACAGTATTATTTTTTGTTACAGCTTGTTTTTTAATCACAGCTGGTACATATTTTCTGTTTGTCATAATTGTACCAGTTAAATAACAGTTTAGTTTTAGAAGTTCCTGCGCTAGTGGGATCCCTGTAAAATATCTATTCGTAAAGATGTGATATCCTTTTCCCTCGGGATTTGCGGTCAACAACCTGTGATACAATTGTAAGACTTCATCGCTACTATAAGTTTCACAAAACACTTCTTGCGATAACTTTCTTTTTGCCATTTTGAAGAATTATTTTCATAAATTTTAAGAAGAAAGAATGTCTAATTACTGTTTTCAAAAGTATCCTTCGGAATTCTACAAGGTATCGTCGAATGTTTTCGACTTCGTTACGTTCGAAAGACGACTGACTCGCCACTGCGACTTGCATGGCGAGCGCTGAGTGACAGCATTTGTTTAGATTGGATTTCGTTATCTCCAATTCATGGGAGCACCGAATTGGTTAGTGAATAGGTTTCTTAAGCATTAATGTTTGTTTAGAAAAAGTGTAAACTAATACATGAATGCATACAGTATACAATTTGTATGGTTCCTTGCTGTGGTGGCTGAAAGCAGATATACGACCGGAATGGTAAAAATGCTTTGGTGAGTGAGAATAGACATACGACCGCAAAGGGTTAAGGATAAGGGTCCTGATGGCTACCTCCCAGCCCCATTTGTCTGCTGGTAGTTTCGCGCTGCCATAATCGTCCCACCCCTGTTTCCTCGCAAGTCTCCCTCCGTACGAGTGATCAACAACCCAGTTCACTCTGTCCGGCCGTTTTGGGGGTGGCTCTTCTAGCTCAGCCCCCAGCTCAACTTATCGTTGGCAGTCATATCTATTCTCATAACTGCCATATCTAAGGTTGGATCGTCCTTCCCTTGTCCGAATTGAGCATAATATCCGTTCATCCAACTGCTAGGGATAGTGTCGTAGGCATAGGCTTCGCCGCCTGGACGGCCACTTCCTTGGATGCACACTTCTTGCCACTCCGTATTCATCGAAATGCGCCAGAAGGAATTGAGTATTCGAATTCCAGTCAACGTTTCCCCTCGCCCACTAGCATGGGTGTTAATTGACCAGGACCAAATAACATACTTTGTAATAAACATGTTAGCAAACCAGGTCACCGTTGTTCCCATGTCTACAACACTATCGTAGATCAACCGCGTCCAGTACTTTAGAGTCGCGGGATCTTCGTCTGGAAACGCTATCCTATTTTGCTGGGCCGCGGATTGTTTCCAGTCTTCGAATCTCCTTCTAAGGTACCGACTTCCTTCTAGGCGGTCAAGACCGCTGGCACACTACACCTGGCTGTCACCTGCGTCGGATTTTCCTCGTTGTACGTGTCGTAGTACACTAATCCAGTTGCGACCGCGAGCGATGCCAAGTTATTCCATCCCCTACCCTAATTAGAGGGTATCTGCGAGCCTTACATTTTTTAGCCACTTTCTGATCCAATCCAGTGACTGCTACTAATCCGCCGTAAGATAGATAGCTCGCGTCTGTGAGTCCATCCCCCGGCTATAGGCCCATTTCCTTCAGCACATACGAGGGTGCTCTATAGTATCGTGATGTTACGCTTCCTGAGCTGCCTTCTTCCGTGACACTGTATCTTCTGATGCCATCTCACAGTGTGAGCGGTAGTGATAGAGTTGATCTCTAACCAATTAATCTCTTTTGGGAAGTAGATAGTGGTGTAATGGCTAAATACATTGCAAAGGGATCTGGGTGCGCTTAATAGTTCACGCACCATGATGTCAATTATTGGGTTGAGGTTGTGCTCCTGTATCACCATCTCTCGGAACGCCTCCTCTATGGTCGCACGAACTTACGTCGAATACTTGACTTTGTTGTTGTCAGGTCAAGCGTTTGTTGTAACCCTTGTGGTGTTGAGGCTGCTAGGTCGAGGTCATCAGCGAATGTTAGCGCAGTGTGATGCTCGCCGGAAATATCCACCCCAATTTCTTTAGGAATACTCCTAAGGAGTCTGTCTATCACCATGTTGAAAACAACTGGTGATATCGGGTCGCCTTGTTTGACTCTGCATGTCGGATGGATTTTCCTTGAGACCCAGCCATCGTAAGCTAAGTGTGTTACGCTATGAGTGTATACATGCTTTATGTAACGCACCATTGGGCCAGGGACACCTCTTGGACACCAATGCGTCTAAAATAGCCTGATGCGTGACTGAGTCAAACGCTTGCCTGATATTAACTGACGCCAGATATAGTGGCTTAAATGTCTGTCGGTGGTGTCTGAGCAGCATGTCAAACAGGAACGTATTTTCGGCGCATTCGTCGACAGGAGCAAAGGCCTTTAGGCGTTTGTCAAGATCGAGAGAGTGCAACAGGCGGGTGAACAAGACCTTGTGGAATGTCCTAGCTATTACAGAGGAAATATTTAGGCCTAGCTATTGCAGAGGATTATTGGCCTGAAGTCGCCGGGCTGCTCGGCGTTTTCTATTTTTGGAATCAAGGTGGTTATAATTCCAAGAGCTATTCCGGAATTTTGCCGCAGGTCATAAAGGTGTTAAAGATCCGCATTATTATGCCCAGCGGTACTGCTCGAAATTGTCTTGCAGTTAACAAATCTGGGCCTGGCGAGATGGTCATTTCCGGGAATGCTCTTTTGATCTGTTCAGGCTCAATAGGCTTCGATAGAGCATAGAGGGTCCGTGTACTCGGCTCTATGCCTGGTGATTTGGCACTCTCGTTTGTCATAACATTGGACCAGTTGCTCGTCATGGTCTCCTTCGATGGAATATTGGCGGAATTTTTACCCTTCAGGATTATCCGAAGACCATTGAAACCGCTTCTCCGCCATGCACGTTGTATGCGGTCATATTCGGCCTTTCCTTCCTGCCTTTTATTCAATACCCTTGGTGCGCCTTTTGTCTTTCGCCTTAGGTCTATCGGCGAAGGTGGAAATGTGTTTCGTAGGTAAGACATGGTTTCCTCGAAGACTTTATCGTTCATCCACCGCTTGACATTACTGCAGATGTTGTTTAGAAGAACAGCATTATATTTAGTTCTTTCAATAGGTTCCAGTGAGGCTAAACTTTGAGCCTTGGCTGTTTAGGCGCGCTTCCTGCCGTGCCAGGAGAGTGATCTCCTCGGAGGACCATCGAGCTTTCTGGTTGACAATTGACGCTGCTTGGCGCTTGTCATATTAGTTCCGGTGCTGTTTTTGCTCGTAGACCTTGCGACCTCTAGAAGTTTTGCACGCTTTAGTACACTTTTCCATCTTGCATTGGAAGGGTGTTTCGGAGGAGTCTTCGAAATTGATCAAATTGGCTGCTAATCCGGCCATACTAGTCGTCTTCGACGAGCCAGTGGGCCTCTCGAATACAATATTTTCATCTGAGGCTTTTTGTATAATTCTTGGACCAACTGCATATCAGTCGAGGGGCCAGCAGCCTCCAGGACTGTCGTTCACATAGGCAGCTCTCGGTTTCCCCTCAGAAGAGGGTACTTGTGATGAGAACCAACGAAGAGGTGGCTGCTTACTAAACTATGACTCTTAAGACCTTCTTTTTTTTTCAATTCATTGGCCGTCAGGAATATGTACAGTGGAAAGGTGGTTGGGTGCACGGCTACCCCAGGGGGATTGATCTCTGCCGCAAGTTTAACCCACCCCATGTCGCTCCCAGGTACCAGGTGGACCGCGAGATGTTATGCGGTTCCACCTGGAACAATTCGTGTGACTCCCCTGAGGCACACGTGTTGTTATTCCGCGTAAAAGTTCTGATGTCAATCCCATGCCCAGCAGCCAGTCAGTGGAGTGGGACGACCAAATACTGCGCCAGGACAGCGTGCAGGTCGAGAAGGAGATGTTTTCCCGCCTGACGCCGTACCTGGACGCGATATCCTCCACGAGAGAAGAGTTGGTGGCATAATATGCCTTCTTACGCTCGTGGGAGTCGTCCAAAGGTGGAACTCCGCTGACTACCTGTGCGTCGATGACGCAGGCTTTCTCTCGGTGGACGCAAACCAAATCCGGCTTGCATCTACCCTGGGCCGTGTGGAACTGAGGTTCCACGTGGACCGTCCAGCCGATGTTGCGGAGTCCTGAGGCCAACGTACGACACACAGCGTTGTGCTTCAGGACTCGGCCACCATGGGCTGTGAAAACAGCCCTGGATGACGTGCGCGGCTGTCTCGGTCGAGAGACAGCCGGCACAAGATCTGGTGGCGTGTCAATGCCGCCTCGCTCCTCTCGACGTTCGAACGAGCGTCGGGAGGGTGTTAATGCGGACATGGATGTGCTGAACGTAGTCCTGGCCGGGGATAGAGGGAGAATCTGCGTCAACCCATCGCGAAGGCAGTGACAATCTCGAATATTTCCTCAATTCATACCCATCGGTATTAGAGTGAAATCGATGGGACCACCACTTATCGCGTAGGTACCACGAGGCCAGGATCGTTCCATTCCGGGTAAGCGCGCGGGTGGCCTACCGGATCCTCGAGGTAACCTACGCGGAGTCCGCAACCGCACGAATGACAGGCGATTGCGAACGTTCCAGGTTGAGCAGACGTTGTCGCATCAAACCTGGGACAGTGGTGGCCAAAGAGGGAACTCCGAGACCGCCACCGGCGATGGGTGCGTGGAGAAAACTGGTCGGTGTGTCGCAGCCTCAGCCACCTTCTCACCGCAGCATGCGTTAAGAAATCCAAAGCTCTAAGCTTTCCGAGTGTGGCGCGACCTAGCACCAACGTGTGGTAGAGGCGAAAAATTAAAAAGCAACGCACGATTTTCAATCGTTGCTGCGGCTTAAGCGGTACTCGGGTTATCCTTTCTAAATGGGTAGCAAGTTCTACCTTTACCTTTCTCAGCCCCGACACGGAAAAGTCTACTCCTAAGTATCTTCACTCCGCCAAGGTTTTAATCTGCGGGATGGAGGCACTGCTCCTAAGATGGTAAGTAGGAGTCGTAGTAATCTTTATCTTCTTGATTTTTCCTTAACACATTAAAGGCGGGGGATCTTGTCGAAAGTATGCTAGGTAACGTGGCGACCACCCCGCCTCGGTTTTCGTCCTAGAGCGGGCGATATTTTGTGTAATCATAAAAAAATTTAGACTTAGAAAAGTTTACTTAAACTCTTAAAACTACAAGAAATATTAAAAAAGAAGTAAACACTAATTACAAAAAATGTTTTAAAGTAGATATTTATGAGAAGAATCTAGTAATTTTTTAGGAGTGTGATAGTGTTGATAACACTCGCCACGGTAAAGAGGTGCATTGTAAAACTCGCATTTGAAGCAAGTCAACTCTTTCTTTTTATGTGCCGCACAAACTACGCAGTTTCGTTGGGCATATAGCTTTTTGCCTTTATTTTCTATCCGAATTAAATTATGCTTTTTGATGTCTAGCGAAAGACGTCCAGGCGGATCAATTTTATATCGTGGAGTCCGTGGTGCCGAGTTCGATGTACCAGGTTATGGCTCTTCAATGTCCATCAGTTCCAGATTCTCGGTTTTTTTGTCAGTTATAAGACAGCGTGATAATTCTAACAAATATTTTTTATATGACAAGCTACTACTATTATGCATGTTATATACTAAATGGGAATTCAAAAATGCACGATTTAACAAATACATTACAGCCCGCTTGGTCCACTTTCTTGTTTTTCGCAATATTGAGTAATACGAAAGGTGCTGGTCTGCCCTATCGACACCTTTCATATAGTTGTATTCTATTACGCATTTTGGTTTCATTATTTTTGTCTTTGTGTGCCAATCTGTATCGGAGCTTTCTAATAGTTCACTCGAATGAATATTCGAAATCATTCCCACTTCTCTCTTTGACTGCCAAATTTGTAATAACACGTCTCCTTTTCTCCGGAAAATTGACTGTCCGCGTTGCAACTTATTATTTTTTAATTCATGTGGAAGTCCTCGGTTTATACGTATTATTCCACAATTTCGTATTTTATATTTATACTGTTATAATAATTATCCATAAACACATGATAATATTTGTCTTTATAATGAGTAAGAATATCCAATATTGTTTCCGCCAGTTTCCTTCCTTCTCCACAATACATTTTCATATTACAAATGTAGTCACTTTGCGATTCAGCAAAGTTTGCGATTTCGCCCGTCGGATCATTGTGAAAAGATCAGTCGGGGTTGGTCGGGGATGGAAAGAGGATTTTTCTTGCTCGAAGCGAGCAAGCGATGGAAGCGAACGGATGAAAAAAAAGCCAGAAACGAAGAAGGCGAAGTCGTGCCGCGATTGAATCAAACGAGTTCAATTAAACGAAAATAACAGAGACGACGACTGGTGTTTATAGAGACGGTTCGCTGTACGCCGCGAAACGAACGCGGTATCGTTCTTCACGGCTGCAAGATAAATATTAACCTTTGTCACGGAAATTACCGCGCCGCCACTGCCAACGCCGCGACTATAATGAAACCGTTCGGTTCGCGGCTGGAATTTAATCGAATTTTTGCCTCCGGCTCGCGGGTCGAATCGTAAGAAACGATCCTTGATCGCTTCGCGAAAACTCCAACCGGAAATCTGATAATTGCGAAACCATTCCCTCCCATGGTGGCCACCGAACTTTGACGAAACGAAATTATCCCGATTTTGTGCTACCGTGGACTTTAACCCTTTCGCTACGGGCGGGTTCTCCGCCGCGGTACTTCTGCTGAACGGAGCGCCGCGACATCACTGCACGTTACGCAACGCCGATCGTCAGCGAGAGTACCGCGGCGGAGAACCCATGCTGCTTGAATATTTTCGAACGAACAAATTTTTTTCCGAAGGGTATTTATAAATAAAGAGTATTGCAGGGTATTTCTAACGTCTTAGTATGCGCTCCTTATTTATAGTATGATAGGAAGTAACATTATGCAATATAATATAATAAAACAATATAACATATTATAATACAATTCTACAAATAATACAAATAATATAACAATATAATATAGTTCTAATAATATAACTGCGTATGATATATTTTAAAACATGGTGTTACACACAGGCCAACATTGCAAGTTTCGCATTGGTATCGCGATCTCTTTCTTTTGTCATTTCTTGAACAAACTACACACTTTCGCAGCTGATTTTTCCGTCTTGGATTTTCATTTGTGTATAGCGACGGGAAGTGGTTACCAGCGAAACGGAGTGGATTCGTTTCCCCTGATTTATTTTTAATGGTACTTTTACTGTCAGATTGATAACGACGTAAAAGTTGACGAATTAACTCTAGGTGAAAGCTTGCAATCGATATTTCTTTTCTAGTTTTAAATTTATATAAGCAATACGCATTCCAAAGGCATATGTCAATTAAGTGAAAAAAATATTTTTTGTACCATTTCAATGTTTTGCGTTCTGAGTGAATGGTGCTAATGACCATATCTGTTTTATCAACAGCTCCCATTAATTTATTATAATCAACAACGCACTTTGGCTTCATAATCATTTCTCCAGTCCGATAATGACGTTTCGTTTCAACGAATTCTTCGCTATGGAAAGAGGATAGCATGTATACTTCTCTTTTGTCACACCATTTCATTGCTAACAAATACTTCGAAGATTGAAAACTCGCTTCACCAGTTTTTAATTTATTCTGGATAACTGGCATGCCTTTTCGCCTTTTACATACTGTTCCACAAGCGTTTGTTTGATTATGATGCAAAAGAATAAAAAGTGCGGGGCTTGTATACCAATTGTCGACGTATAATGTATGGCCTTTGCCTAAATAAGGTTTTAGTAATTCCATCACTATGTTTCCTGACTTCCCAATAAATTCGTTTACGCAGTCTACAGTGGTCAATGAGCCATTATAAATAATAAAATCCTGCACAAATCCAGATTTAGTATCGCATAAAACGAATGATTTGATTCCAAATCTGTTTCGTTTAGAGGGTATATATTGCTTAAATGATAGCCTTCCTTTGTACAGGAGTAAGCTTTCGTCAATACATAAATTTTAAAAAGTTAAAAAGAAAAGGATAAAATGCCTCCTAAAATGCCTCGCAGTTTATCACAAATTTCCCTAATTTTATATAATTTATCAACATCGGCACTCACGTTGTTCGTATTAAAATGTAAAATTTTCAGTAAATATAAAAACCGATCTCTACTCATCACCTCTCCGAAAATGCTGCTCCTCAGAAGTTTGTCGTTAGACCAGTATTCAGAATATTTTAGTTTCTTATTTCGCGACATCAAAAATTTGAGGGCAAGAAAGCAATACATCTCTGGGACAGAAGTATTGTGTGAATTTACTGTATTACGATTATTATCAAGGCTACTGCAGTAACTGTTTGTCGTGCCGACAATGAAGCTCATAATATCTTCAGAGCAGAACAATTGAAAATAATCTAAAATCGATGCCGAATATCCAATTGACGCCTTTATTCCGGAATGCTGGGAATTAAATTTATGGAAAGTCGGTTGAAATAAGTCGCTGACCCATCTAATATCTGTGCGATCTTTTTCAGGTTTAGATGAACAGTCTTCTTCGTATTCGGGTGTGATGGATCTTATCTCTCGAAATCTTTTAATATTTCTATGAGGTCTCTCTCTTGCTAAATTTAAATTTATCTCGTCACCTTCAGACAGATCCGAATAATTGTTGCATTCGTCAATAAGTCTTTTTCTGTTATTTGTCATCATTTTAGGGGCGAGATGAAATCTATTCAGAAATCATAATTAATCTAAATGAAATTAAAAAGAAATTGAAAAACGATAAGGCATACCTGTTTTATACAATTTATATTATTATACCTACTTTTATATTGTGTATCTGAAAGTGAATTATCGTTTTGCAGTAAGCATTGACTTTATTCGCTACGAACGATCGAACAGCTACAGAATCGAAAAAACGCAATAGATCAGTGGCATCTTGCGGAGAGCCACTATAGTGACCCGTAGTACCTCAGTGGCATCTTGCGGAGAGCCACTATAGTGGCCCGTAGTACCTCAGTGGCATTTTGCGGAGAGCCACTATAGTGGCCCGTAGTACCTCAGTGGCATCTTGCGGAGAGCCACTATAGTGGCCCGTAGTACCTCAGTGGCATCTTGCGGAGAGCCACTATAGTGGCCCTTAGTACCTGAGTGGCATCTTATGAAAGGCCACTATAGTGGCCCGTAGTAGCGAAAGGGTTAATTGGCGGTGATAATGGAAATGTATCTTTAATTTGAATTTTTAGGCGGATCAGATCGAATTGCGAAGCAGGCATTGATTTAAACTTTCGTCCAGTGAAATCTCTCTTCTTGGCGTATATACAGTATTGAATTTTTCAATCAAACTGTCATAAACTGGTCGAATTTTAAATAGACGGTCGCTCGATCATCCATTTCATCGTTGTTCACAAAGTGCCACCATCTCCATATCTCTTTAAATCTATCACGACTCAATGTCTTTGGAAATATTGGTGTTTCTAATAATGGATCTGTTCAATATTCATCGATAGTACTTTTTGGAATTTGGCCCATTAGAATTAATAATCCTAAAAATTTCTTGAATTCGCCAATAGTGAGATCCGTCCATTTTATCGTTTTCTTCTTTTTAACGTATTTTTCGACGTTTTGATGGTGATATCGGTTAGTTTCTGTTACCATCATTTCGTAGAAATTATCATCAAGGAACACATCCAGAGATCCTTCAACACCGGTCTGTGGTAAAATATTTAACCCCGTTCGATCCAAAAACGGTTCTGTGGTAGGTGGAATGTCGACTTCAGTCCATTGATGTATAATTTCTTCTTCATAATCATTTTCACTTTCGTGATAGCGGGTCTCCTTGTTTGGCCATCGCAAGCTAGGTGTGTTACGCTGTGAGTGTACACATGCTTTATGTAACGCACCATTGGGCCAGGGACACCTCTGGACACCAATGCGTCTAAAATAGTCTGATGCGTGACTGAGCCAAACGCTTTCCTGATATCAACTGACGCCAGATATAATGGCTTAAATGTCTGTCGGTGGTGTTTGAGCAGCATGTCAAACAGGAACGTATTTTCGGCGCACCCGTCGACAGGAGCAAAGGCCTTTTGGCGTTTGTCAAGATCGAGAGAGTGCAACAGGCGGGTGAACAAGACCTTATGGAATGTCCTAGCTATTACAGAGCTCTCGGTTTCCCCTCCGAAGAGGGTACTTGTGATGAAAACCAACGAAGAGGTGGCTGCTTACTAAACTATGACCCTTAAGACCTTCAAATTTTTTTTTCAATCAGATAGTGCCCTGATTTCAATTACTACACTGCCTGACATTATGTATGTTTGCAGGCAGCACTACTAGGGTGGGGTGCGCAGTCTACCCGATAGTAGGATATGCCTATCCGACTTCTGTACGTGGAAGGGTCCGACAAATACGGGTGCTGGTGGAAAACGTATTGTAGCAAACCAAAGTGCCTACCATAACCCGGCTAGAGAGTACCTTTATATCGTTCTTTTTAATAATACCGGCTTCAGTGAGACCGGTAACCGATTGCGGCGACCAAATTCCTCGCCATGTCAATGTGCAGGAGAAGGTCTTCACATCCCTACAGTTATACCCCTAGATTTAATCTGTGATATTAACACGTTCCCGTCGGCATGTACCATAAATGGTACATTGGGGGCTGTCCCATAGGTCGGTTTGTACCATTTATGGTACATAGACAATTGTCCCACCGGGCGGCATGTACCATTAATGGTACAATGAAAGAAATCAATTTTATGTCTATTTTTTGCTAATAAAAAGAAAAAAAGTTTGAAAATGAACTTAATTAAAACAATTTGAACGGCTTAAACATAAACATATATATTAGTTAGCGTACTTCATTACATTAAAAGAAAAATTATTTATTTTCATGAGTCTTATTGAAAGAAGGTAAGCACAAAGGTTGTTGACCTTCACAAGCACCACAAAATGTTGTCACTCTTTTAGCTTTTTGCAGCTATAGACGAACCTTTTTCCTCAGATGATTTTTTATAACATTCTCTACAACGTTTGCGGGTGTTTACTGCTAGACCTACAAATTTTTCCGTAACATGTTTCTTTTCCGTGATTATTTGTGTTTGCGGAATTTCTTCATCTTCTAATAATTTATTAATAATTGATTCCCTGAATTTTAATATACTCATGGATCGAGTACCCCACTGCTTATGTATGTAATAGGCATTTACAACCACCGTACCGCATATTAGTTGAATAACAATTTTTCTGTACCATTTTATAGTTTTCCTTAGACTACTATAATATGATGACATCTGATCCGATAAATCGACCCCTTTCTTCGCATCATTATAGTCAAAAACAAGATCAAGTTTGTATCTTGTAGATCTTTCTTCACTGAACTCGCAATTATGATTTGGACAACTTGTGATCATAGAAACTGTTCTTTTATCAGTCCATTGGACAAATTTCATGCCAGAAGAATTTTCTGAACTTCTAATTTCACCACGTTTTTGTTTTTTGTTTTTGTTGAGTGGTAAAAATTTCCTATTTAGTTCAATTGTACCACAATAATATGTCCCTTTTTGCAATAGCGATTGAGCCAGAGGTGTACTGGAGTAGAAACTATCTGTATATGAAACGAGTTGTTCAAATAACAAGTCATTCATCAATTTTAAGACAACATCATAACCATGTCCATATGTTGAAGAGTTCATTCTTTTTCCCGCATAAATATCTAAATCGTAAGTATAACCGTTTGGTAAACATAATTTGTATACTTTGAATCCATATTTATGTCGTTTCCCTTTCATATATTGGCGGAAACATAGACGTCCAAGCCACGGAATCATAGTTTCGTCTATAACGACTGTTTTTCCAGGTTTTAGCACATTTTTTAAAGTAGTAATAATTTATGGCACGATTTTATTAATTTTATTCAAGGGGTCCTCGGTACTACAGGTGGTATTATCGCTGAAATGGAGGCATTTCAAAATAGCTAAAAAACGGTCGCGTTTCATAATATTTTTTATGCGTTCGTTTCCATACATATTATTTTTCGACCAGTACAATCTAATGTCTGGCATCTGTACTATGCCCATAATTAACAGTATAGCAAAAAAAGCTTTCAACTCACTAACTGCAACCGGTCCCCAGGATAGCTGATGTTTCCTTCTGTTTGCGCTGAAACTACATTGTATTGAATATTTATTTGTTTCTTCAATAATAAGTTGAAGAATATTATCGTTTATAAATAATTGAAATAATAGAAATAATAAATAATAAATAGTAGAAATAAACTCTTGTTCTGGCTATAGTACGACACTTTTCGCTCATGTACTCTCCTAAGACAGGACTGCTCACTGACCACTTGCGCATCCACCATGTATGCAGTGACACCCAGCGAAACAACTATATCGGGCTTCCTTAACCCCTCATCGGTGTTGAAATGAGGTTCGCTACAAACCTGAAAGCCTACTGTTTTCAGGTTCTTTTCCATATAGCTGGTTAAGACATTCTGCCGCCTAATCCGAGCTGCATGAGACCGATGGCATTGCTGAACCACATGGTTGAGTGTTTCAGCAACCAAACAGCCTGCTCTACATTGCCTCTCAGTGCGACGCCCTCTAGATGTTCGAGAGCGCGTTGGCAGCGCGTTAATTTGCGCTCGACAGCTATTAACAAAATCCTCGCCGGAGATAAAGCACGTACCATCGCCGATCTTATCATGCTGGCCTTTAACTGACCGCGAATTCTTTAAAGCTGCTCCATCCACTGATCTATACAATAATTCGTCCCAACGGTTATTAATTTTATATTTAGAATCATATACTACACCATGATCGCTCAGGCGTCAAACAGTCTTGAGGATTTCATCTTGCTGGAAGAGTCCTGAGACGGTAGAACTGGCTTGATTACTCAAGGGGAGCCTCCTTAGCCGCAAGAGCCAGTGTAAGGGTATTGACCACCTGAGCGATGGTATGCCAAGTTCACCATCTTGTATGGCAGCATGAAAGTAATCGTTAGGCGTGTCATGGGGCAAATTCAGCCATTTTCTGGCTGCTGCTCGTATAATCCGATCAATCTTGACCAGCATGCCCAGATGAATGTTGTCTAGGGACAGAAGATGATAAAGGCCAGGAATTACGCAAACCCGAAGAGTAAAAAGTCTCTGTTGCGGCTTTAGCGGCGCTCTAGATAAATATTCTACGTCTTTGAGTAGCTCTGCTGTTGGATTTACAGAGAGACGATCTTCCGGTGTAAATGGTATCCCCAAGTAGGTCCAACTGTTCGTTCTCTTCATTGCCGTCAGCCTTTGGCCACTAATCGTAAATATGACCGCAGCATCTATGACAGCTTTCTTTTTATGTGGCACTGATCTAATTGCCAAAGAAAAGGACTTTCCAGAATTATATAGACCTAATATATAGACCTGTTTGGGAGAGAAAGGTCGCCGCTACGTCTAAAAGAGATTGGATGCCGCGCTGTGTAGGGGACATAAAAATTATATCATCGGCAAAAGCGGCAGCGTTTACATGTGTTCCATCTATGTCGGCCCCAATTTCGGCAGGTAATAGTTTGAACAGGGGAAAGGAGATCACCCTGCTTTACGCCTCGATATGGGCGCTGAAGTCCAATCTGGGCAAGAAAAGCGAGTTGTTGCTGCTTCATAAACGTACTTAACCCCTTAACCTACAATGACGGGCATAGTCCGCGTACGATGGTCGGGCCAAACGTAAATATTACGGGCATAGCCCGCGTACGATGGTCGGGCCAAACGTAAATATTACGTGGAATATTTGATATGCAATTACAGCCTGATGCAATAATTGTGGTAGACGCAAGTATTACAAAATGTTTATTTATACAAAAATCCAAAATACAAAATTAATAATCTGTAGTGGTATGATATAGTTCAAAGCATTCTGGTACATGTAACGGAACTTTACACTTCTTACACTCCCACGTTGTTTCTTTACGTTTTTTTATTTTTGTGACAAATTGTACAACGTTTTGGCGGTCTTAATTTAGAGGGAGTTGGATCAATGTGTTTTGGAAAATGAGCTCAGTCATTCGCGTACAGTCTGTCTGGCGTATCTCCGAAAGATGATACGCCTCGTTCTCTATAAATCGGTTTTGGCATATTCTCTAGTAGAGATTCGGCTATGTTGATCCTATAGTGGACATAACATTGTTTCTTTCCATCATTCAAGTTTTTCCATAAAATGTAAGAGTTAAAAAGACCAATATCAAACAGATAAAAAAATTTTTTTATATCCTTTCATGTATTTCCTCATTACTGGAAAACATGCTAATATTTGATCTTGGAGATCAATTCCATTCATTTCCTTGTTGTCCTTTGTAAAACACTTTGGTTTTAGAGTGCGGTTGGATCCTTGTGAAGTCATTTCGACTGTTTCATGTTTTGTCGACATCATATAAACATCTCGCTTGTCTTTCCATTTTATAGCGAGTATTCGGTTGCAGCTTCTTATTACGTATTCCCCCCTTTTTAATTTTACACTGCACAAATCTTTTGGCATATTCTTCCTATTCGAACATACTGCGCCAATTACATTTATTTTATATTTATGTGATAACGTCATAAATAATTTCGGGGAAGAATACCAATTGTCTATGTATAAAGTGTGACCTCTGTGCAACAGTGACTCAGAAAGCTTTTTGACAACACTTTTCGAAGCGCTATCATCACAGTTTATTTTATCGTTGCCGGTATATATTTTAAATTCAGAACAATAGCCTGAATCGGACTCACATAATTTATAAAATTTGACGCCAAACCTTGCCCTTTTGGATGGATTGAATTGCTTATACGATAGACACCCCCTGAATTTCATAAGCGATTCATCAATAGAAATGTCTTTTTTCATTATATACACTTCTTTAAATTTTTGGTTCAAAAAATTAATCACAGGTTTAATCTTGCTCATTTTATCTGTATTGGCAACCAGATCATTGTTTGAGAAATGCAAAAACCTTGTAATTTGCAGATATCTGTTCAAAGGCATTGATTTTCTAAATATGGGCGTTTCGATAACAGCCCTTCTCGACCAATTCATTTAGATTCTTGGTTTTTTTTACCTGTGACATTATTATGGTCATTGCGAAATATCTTTTCATTTCGGTAGAGTCTACAGGAAATCAAGTGTCGTCGATTTCTCGTGTTCTATGTGGATTTTCTCGTATTTGATCTGCATACTGGTTAGTTTCGGTTACAATATTGTTCCAAAATATGTCATCAAATATTAGATTAAATATATCAAATTCTTCTCTACTTCCTCCTAATTGACATAAAGCTGCCTCTGTAATGCCAGGAATCATCGTATAGTCCCAGTTTTTTGAACTATTTTTTATTTCTCTCCAAAGCTAGGACTCTGGTAGTTAATTGTCATCGGATGTATCATCAATAATTATTCGCCTACACTTTCTTCGAAAATTACATATTTTGTCACTACTGTCACTTTCATTATCAAAATTATTAGCACAATTGTCACTGCTTTAATCACGAAATCTTTTTCTTGAGAACATCTTCTGGGGTTGCTTCTCTAGAATTTATGAACCTAAATTTCGATGTGCGAATGTGACCAAGAACAACTTGACACTGGTCACGATACGAAGAGATAATAGAAATACATCACGAGCCTTGTCTGTGCTATCTACAAACCGCGATCGCCCTTCCACGGGCGATGTCCGTCATGTTTACGATTGGCCCGATCAGCGTGTTACACAAGTCGTGCGAATGTCCCGAACGCTGCGCGAGCTTGTGTACGATATCGGCCCAACATCTTCAAATCTAGATCGTAGGTTAAGAGGTTAATGTAATTGACAAATTCATCAGGAACGCCAGCCGAAATTAAAGTGTCCACAATGGCTTTATGGGAAATGGAATCAAAAGCTTTCGCTATATCAACAGAGGAGAAAAAGAGCGACTTGAATCTCTGGTGTTGATGACAGAGCACAAGATCTAAAAGGAAAACATTTTCAGAGAGCAACCATCAGACGGACGGAAACCGCGTTATCTATCGTCGAAAGATAACTTCCTGGACAAGCCGTTAGCTAAAATCTTATGGAAACATCGACAAAGAACAGACGAGACCGCTAGGACGAAAATCATCAACTTCCGCAGCATTCACCTTCTTCGGAATAAAGGTCGTCCTTGATTCTAATAGGAATGATGGAATTTTTCCCAAGAACAAGAATAAATTAAAGATCTTTATTAGTGCAACCTTGGAGATGCTGCGTAAAAACCTGGGTGAGATGTCGTCGGGACCAGCCGCAGCATCATTTCTCAGGTAAGTGCGTTCGATTTCGCCTGTATCGATCGGATTCCATAGCTCGTCAAGTTTGGTTCCAGGCAAAACAACGCTGGGAGAGTCATTAGATGGGCTACACATTATCTCCGCCCAATAGCTAGTCATTATCTCTGGAGGATACGTAACAGTGCCCATATCCTTTCTTATTTCGTTCACACACCGGGCACGATTTTTCCTCCACAGATCCTGTATCCTTGCATATTCAATGCGTCTAGCCTTCCTTTTAGATGGCATCTGCCCCCTTGTGTGCCTGGTCAGCTGTTTGATTGGGTTCGGTTTCATGAATACCGACCGGAGGTAAAGACAGAGTTTCTCCTCTGTTTCTACCTCCAGCACTTGATTTGCATGTCCACAAATACTATCCAACACGTTTTGCTGGAACATGGTGTCGTTACTAGAAGGAAGCTCTCTTAAAAACGCAATAACACGGTCGTCATTGAGGAGAAAGATCAGCCTCGAGAAGAGACAGGACTCGTTGCTTGTAGCTCGGTATTTTACGATGACTTTTAATTGACTCTAGGGTTCGCTCTGGAAACGCTAGATGCAGTGTGGGCGCTCTGTCCGTCATGATACCCCCGCTGAACGAGGTGCCGCGCCGAAAATGTGCTTATAGCAAACTGTCTTGATTCGGTCAAAAGGTATCGTATAACACACTGTCAGTCTACCTTTCTATGAACATTTTCCTAAGCGTTAAATAAGAACTGTGTTTAATAAAACAATGTTTTTTCCAACAAGTGTTGGTTGTTGCCTCAATATTAAAAATTATTTATATAAAATTCTATTAATTATAAGTAAAATCTATACAAAATTCGGTACAGAAATATATACAAAATTAAATACAGAAGTGTATACAAAATTATATACAAAATTATAAATACAACAATTACTATTTACATATTTTTAACTAATATATGATTATAATTATAACGGCTAATAATATAATTGGGTGTGATATTTTAAAACACTGATTTATACACAAACCAACATTGCATTCTTTGCATTCGTATCTTGAATTCGATCTTTTATCGTTTTTGCTGCAAACAACACACCGTCGGCTCAGGTTCTTTCTTCTTGACACAAACAATGATGGAAAATGTCTCTCTGTCAATCTCATCGGATAATCAGTTTTTCTTACTTATTGAAGGATGTAATTTTTATGATATTTATCGCATATTTTTTTTATCAACTGCAATTGAAAGTCCGCCATGGATATGGTTGCGTTCCTTTTATGTTTATAAAGGCAATACGCATTCCATACACAAATATCAACCAGATGAGAAAAAAATTTCTGGTACCATTTTAAGGTTTTTCGAGTTGAATTTACACTACTTATTATCATATCCACTTTATCTACGATACCCATTGAATTGTTATAATCTACAATGCATACAGGCTTTTGTACGCTCTGTCTTCCTCTATGTCTGAATACTGTCATAACATCTGCAGTATGCATAGTTGAGATCATGTATACTTCTCTCTTAACCATCCATTTTAAAACTAATAAACTTTCCGAGCTACGAAAAGAGCTACGAAAAGACACCTCTTCCCTTTTCAATGTATTTTCGATTTTGGGCATTCCTTGTCGTCTTTTTGTTACTGTCCCGCATGCATTTGTGCGATTGGCAAATAATAGACTAAATAATGTGGGACTGGAGTAAAAATTATCTACATAAAGAATATGGCCCTTTCCTAAGTATGTCTTCAATAATTGTAAGACGATTGCTCCAGACTTTCCAACGCCCTTGATCGGGCTATCCGCAACTGTAGATGCTCCAGTATAAATAATCATGTTCTGCACGAATCCGGTTTTGCAATCGCAAAGAATAAGGAACTTGATCCCGAACCGATTCCTTTTCTTCGGAATATACTGCTTGAATGAGAGGCGGCCTTTGTACAGAAGTAAGCTTTCATCTATGCAAAGTTCTTGGTAAGGCACAAATGCCGCACTGAACGAGTGTCGCAGTATGTCAACTACTCGTTTTATTTTTATTAGGCGGTCGCCAATGCATCCTGGTTCATGGGAGAAATGTAAAACTCTGAATAGCAGGAAGTAACAATCTCCGGTCATTATTTTCCCAAAAATATCGCTGCGTAAAAAATCGTCTGTGCTCTAGTACTCCTTGAGCGATAGTTTTTTATTTCGCGTCATCAATAACGACGTGGCCAAAAAACAATACAACTCATTTCGCGTCATTGGTTCTTGACTATTCGTATTGTTATTGGTTTGTTGGGCCATATAATAGTTTGACTCTTCTACAATTATGTCAACTAACTCGTCAGATATAAATAATTGAAAATAATCAATGATTTCAGATGACAGGCGTATTTGGTTGGTGATTCCCGAGTGTTTTGAATTGAATCGATGAATTGTTGGTACAAAATGATTGTTTGATCATTTTACTTCACAGTTCGTGTTATCAACCTCTTGGGTCAATTCTGTTTCCGATTCAGAACTGCTATGTATTACGTTTATTCCTCTTTTCCGCCGATTGAAATTATTTTCATTTTCACAATTCATCATCAAATGAATGAGAACGCGGTTCTCGTCATTGGCGGTATCGTAGTACGCGAAGCCGGTGGCCACTGCTATCGGGGCGGTGCTGCTCCACTCCCCGATACGCATTACGGGGTATCGACGCGCCTTGCTCCTCTTGGCGACCCGCTGGTCCAATCCGTTGACCGCAGTTAATCCACCATACCCCGGGTAGCTTTGGTCCGTTATCCCGGTTCTCGGGGCTAGTTCCATTTCCATCACGTTGGCTGCAGCTCCGTAGTATTCCAGCAGAGCTGCGTCAAGCCCGGGTACGTCCACAGTCACCCCTTCCATTCTTTGATGCCAACGCACAGTGAGGGCAGTGCTGAGCGCGTTGACTTCCAACCAATTTATCCCTTTCCGGACATATGATTGTGTATAGTCACTGAAGGCCTCTCGCAGTGACCGGGGGGCATTCAGCATCCCCTCAACTATATTGTCGATGACATCATCGAGTGGATATTCCGGGATTGTGGCCTCCCGTGGGACCGCACCTCGATGATCGCAAGAGCATGCGTCAAAGACTCTACCGTCCAACTCCACCGTAGCAGTACTCTTGGACATAACTACGAATATCAAGGAGTGCGCGGGGTCAGTAATATCGACTAGACTACTGGTCCTAACGAAATCCTCGTTATTGTACCGCAGCCCGTCGTCCCCCACACGCCCTGTCGTCCCGCCGACGGTGCTCATCCGAAAAGTTTCGACAACGTGGGCTAGGGGGTTAGTTAGGTGGCTCGTCACCCAACAATCTCTGCCCACATTGTCGGGACAACTGTTTTCAGCAATCGGAATGATTTTGACCAATCAAATGATATATCCGGCGCTCGTACCGAAAGGGTTAATATGGGGCTCTTCTTTCACATTCATGTATTTCTTTCCCAAATCCCTTTTCACGTAAGCTGCAATGGCGTTATGCAACACGCGCTGCGTGTGTTCTAGGGTATACTTGTAAATCGTGATTTAGGGTCTCAATCACATTGCAGCCTGCTCTGCATAATCGGTCAGCCAGTCTACCTCTGTTGCTCCGTGATTTTGTAGGAGTTGCGTTTATGCGCAACTTTACCGAGTTGATCAAGTCTTTACCAGAGAAGAACCGAGTTCCATCTAATAACCATTGGTTCTGCGAAA
The DNA here is from genome assembly GCF_050948175.1 of Xylocopa sonorina. Lineage (NCBI taxonomy): Eukaryota > Metazoa > Arthropoda > Insecta > Hymenoptera > Apidae > Xylocopa > Xylocopa sonorina. Next base: position 1,337,329 of record NC_135206.1, on the reverse strand, counting down.
GAACCTTTCGAGACGCACTAAGAACTTTGGCATCCACAGAAGAGTGCAGCAATTCAGCCCATCGCTTTTCAATTCTGTCTCTGTGGTCTAGTTCGAGATGCCCATTTTTAAGCCTTCGCCTTGCTTTTTCGATTTCTTGGACAATGAAAGTTAATAGCTCAGAGCCACCCTTCATAAGGGCTTCTAATCTTTCTTTCCTTCTCAGTTTCATAAGCCATTTCATAAAGGGATAGATAATCCGCCATCCTTGGCATTGGCATGAAAATAGGCGTTGACTACGTCGTGGGGCAGTGCGAGCCATTTCCTTACTGCGTTCCGCACTAAGTTGTTGACTTTCTTAAGCCTGCTCAAGTTCGTTGAACCGAGCGTCAACACATGGTACAAGCTGAGCAGTACCATGACTCTTAGTGCGAACAGCTTCTGTTGCGGTTTCAGGGCTGCTCTACACAGTTTAGTAATGGCTTTCTGAAGTTGTTGTTCAGAATTACAAGTGACACGTACCTCAGGTGTAAAAGGGACGACTAAGTACTTCCACTGGTCCTCACGTCTCATTGCTGGAAGCGAGGCTCTTGCACACTGGAATCTGATTTTACTGTCCACCACCGACAGACATTTAAGCCACTATATCTGGCGTAAGTTGATATTAACCCTTAACGAACGAGCGCATTAGTCTAAAACTATGACCAGTAGGTCGACGGATTTTTAAGAAATTAACTGCTTCGTTTCCAGAGCGAGAAAAGGTGTATAATTAATATCGCTTTATTGGATTTTATAAAAACTTACAGTAATAATAGGTAGTATATGAACAGATATGTCAATTGAAAAGAACACTGAAGTGAAAATTTCGGAAAAATAATAGGAATTGAAATAAACAAATAGATGCGTGTATGTCATGTATAGATTTGTGTACATTATAAATTTATTTTTCATAGATTAACGATATATTTATACAAAATTATTTATATTTTTTTGGGTGTGGTACTTCTCCCAACAGTCCCCAATGTGAATACCAGGTTTTTTACTACAAGTATCGCAATAATTACGTGTTTCGCGCCTTCCTCCCGGCGTTTTCCTATCTGAGCAACAGCGCAATCTTTTTTTGTACCTGTACGAATAACATGAAATTTTCCGTCCAACCTGTCTTCTGTTTGCAAGTTCGTCGCCGACGTTGGGGTTGTGCTGGTGTTCTAAAGTCACCCCTTAATTGTTCTATCAATATTTTTCTAAATTTCAAATGTGAAACTGGCTTCAAATACATTTCTTGTCTTTGTTGTCGGTATATTATGTATGAATTGACGCAGTAAATTTCCAATCCCTCAAAAAATAGCTTTCTTCACCATTTTAAAGATTTTCTTAGAAAACTATATGACACTGCATAATGGTCTGCGCGGTCAACTCCTCCCATAGATTTAGTGTAGTTTGTTGCAATGTCTGGCGTGTCAATCGATATTTCTTCACCACTACGTATTTTTCTATTTACTTTGGTAATTTTTGCTGTATCCCAAGTACTCAGCATGGTGACAACTTTTTTGTCTTTCCATGCTAACACTAATGTGTTACGTTTTCTTAGAGCAATTCTATTTTTTATAGTAAATTTCGGTTTTTTAATTTCTTGAGGTAATCCTTTTCAGTTTGGTTTTATCGTGCCCGTAAGATGGCATTTCAGTTTTAGTAATTCGGTAGCTAAAGATAAACTTGTATAATACCGATCTGTAAACATATGATATCCTTCAGCTGATGGAATTTTTCCTAATAATTTTTTATATAAGTATAAAGGTATTCTAGTAGTTACTGGAAGTTTCGGATTTGGAAGATTTTCCGTTGTTATAGAACCATAATATGGCAGTATAGAATACACATATCCAGATTTTGAATCGGCTAAAACATATATTCTTATACCCCATTTAGTTGGTTTTATGGGACTACAGGTAATGAAACCAATTTTGCCTTTAAACTGAACTACTGCTTCATCTACCGAAATACATTGTTCTGGTATAAAGTGCTGTGAAAACTTAGAATCTATGTATTCCAAAAAATTACTAGCTCTTTGAATTCGCGTTTTCAAAGATGGATACCCGGGCGGAATTTCCTTCAAGTGTAGCATCCAAAATATTTGATTGAAACGATCCCTTGTGAATGTATCCGAATAGAATGGAATACTGCTAATATTACTTGTTGACCAGTATTCAAACTTATTTTCTAACGGCATTGTGCCCATATTGAAAATTACAGAAAGAAAAGCCCAAAATTCTTCTTATTCTACATTTTTCCAATTATTCCAAATTGATCGCTTTGTCAATCTCTTTCCCCTTATTTGCTATTTGCATAATTATTAGTTTCTTTTATTATGTTATCAGCTAATTCATCTGTAAAGTACAACTTGAATATATCGATAGGCTGAACAATATTAGGAAAAATTTGTGGCCCTGTAACTTTTGGAGATACTGTAAATTTTATTTGTTGAAAAATATCATCTCGTTCAATAACATTTTCCCATTCGCTTGAGTCGTCACTATCACCGTTTATATTTTCGCTCTGGCTAAGTTCATCATCAGTATCACTATCCATAATACGCATAACACGTTTTTTTAAAGAAGTAAGTCACTATCAGAACTATCGTAATTATCACTTTCATCTTCATCTACTACATGTCTCCAATTTTCTTTTTCAAACACATAAAATTCATCTTCGCTACTAGAAAATTCCAGGTTTCTACTGGTACTTGGTTCTTCAACACTCCTTTTCTTTGCCATATTTTATAAGGCTTAAATTATGAATAGAAAAAATAAAAATAGCACGCATGTACGCACGACTTCGTTTCTCTTTCTTCTAACAGAAGGTGCTCCGAAAATGACGATAACAAACTTTATTGACCGTATATAAAACGATGTATTTTCGCTGAATCCTCGGAGAGGAATGAGAGGAATGCGCTCCAGAATGCGACAAAAAACAATTGCCGATCGCCCTTAATTGTTGCATGTATAATTAAAGCCAAACCTAACAGATTTCCTAGAATATCACATCATACCGCATGTATGGTGGCATTCGATTTTTTAAGAATATTTATAATGTCGCGAGTATGGCGGCATTCGTTTGTTAAGGGTTAAGAAAGCGTTTGGCTCAGTCATGCATCAGGTTCTTTTAGACGCATTGGTGTTCAGAGGGGTCTCTGGCCCAATGGTGAGTTACATAAAGCATATGTACACTCACAGCGTAACACACTTAGCTTGCGATGTCTGAGCAGCATGTCAAACAGGAACGTATTTTCGGCGCACCCGTCGACAGGAGCAAAGGCCTTTTGGCGTTTGTCAAGATCGAGAGAGTGCAACAGGCGGGTGAACAAGACCTTATGGAATGTCCTAGCTATTACAGAGGAAATATTTAGGCCTAGCTAGGCAATAGTTTTGCAGAGGATTATTGGCCTGAAGTCGCCGGGCTGCTCGGCGTTTTCTATTTTTGGGATCAAGGTGGTTTTAAATCCCAAGAGCTATTCCGGAGTTTTGCCGCAGATCATAAACGTGTTAAGGATCCGCATTATTATGCCCAGCGGTACTGCTCGAAATTGTCTTGCAGTTACCAAATCTGGGCCTGGCGAGATGGTCATTTCCGGGAATGCTCTTTTGATCTGTTCAGGCTCAATAGGCTTCCATATAGCATCGAGGATCCGTGTACTCGGCTCTATGCCTGGTGATTTGGCGCTCTCGTTTGTCATGACATTCGACCAGTAGCTCGTCATGATCTCCTTCGATGGAATATTGGCGGAATTTTTACCCGTCCGGATTGTCCGAAGACCAATTGTTAACACTATGCCGTCCGCACGTCTAATCTAGATTTTGTTGTGGGGCGTCGGTGGGTCTGAGTTAAATAATATGGCTTACCGCCGGCAGTGTTTCGAGGTTATTCTTTACTAATTTGATTTATCATTTTAATATGTAATAATTAACATATTTAACATTTTTTATATAATATGTTTATCTGCTTATTTACATTTTGTTAGATACTTAGTATTTATTTTTTAAATGAAATGAAGAATAGCAATCTCCGAAATGAAGCGGAACTCCACAAGATTTACACATTAAATTAGTTCTCCTAATTTTTTTGTTTTTGTAACATACATGACACCTTCTGCGTTTTCGGTTGTTGGTTTCTGATATACGTATGAGCTGGTGTTCCTTTACGTTGCCGGAAAGTCTGTTGATTGATTGACGACTAGAAGCACGCGATATACTGGGGCTCTCGAAGTTTTCTTCACCAACCGGTGAATGATCTTTTATCCAAGATTCGCATATTTTCAATAAAAAGTCATGAAAGCAGAGTTTCTTGGGATCTGTATTATAATGTTGCTGCAGTAAGAACGCGTTATATAGAGTGCAATTGAAGAGGTATAACACCACTTTCTTTGACCATTTTATGGTCTTCCGGAATATCGGATAATAGCTTAGAAATTGATCAGCGCGATCCACTCCTTTCATACATTTATTGTAATCCAAAATAGATGTTGGTTTTTTAATCGTTGTATTGGTTTTTCGGCATTCTTTTGATGTGTCAACTAAAGTGCCATTGTGTATGGTAGAAATTATTTTTATTATTTTCGTCTTCGATGCTCTCCATACTTGCGCGAGTACTGCTCCTCTTCGCTGACATTTGGTTTCAAATAAATTTAGTTTGTAGTTTTTCAACTTTGCCGGTAATCCTCTATTTTGCCGCAGCGTTCCACAAACGCGAATTTTCTTGGTCAACAAAACTTCCGCAAGTTCCACACTATTATAGTAATTATCCATGTGCAGGTGATGCCATTTTCCAGTAACATTTTCCAATAGTTCCATCACTGTACCCTTTAAAAGTTTTTTAATGCCTGAGTATATTTTGAAACGCGAAATATATCCCGTAACGGAATCACACAGCATCCGGACAAGTATACCATACTTTGTAATTTTTGAGGGGTTATAAACTTTAAAACTCAATCGCCCACGTCACAGTATCATTCCTTCATGGATAGTAATATTTTGATCAAGATTGAAGTTTTCTTGAAACTTTTTTGCAAAATAATCAATTATATATTGAACTTTGAACAGTCGGTCGGCATTTTCTGGTATGTTACTATTATCGGAGAAATGTAAAAACGATAATATTTTACGAAATCTGTTGCGGGACATCGTTTTACCAAATATTGGTGTTTCCAAAAGTGAATTTGTCGACCAATAATCGTCAATCCTTGGTTTTTTAACGATTCCTATAAGAATTACTAGTCCAAACCATTTCTTTAATTCGACTGCCCTACATCGAAAAATTTTGCACTTTTTTTATTGGGCATCCTCTTGGTGTAATTTTGATTGCAGTACCTGTTCGTTTCGGTATAAATAAATTCAAACAAGTCGTTCCCTATAAATAGTTCCACGACATCCTCGATGTTATCTGCATCTCTGGGAAGTACATTAGGGCCAGAAGATCCTTCCAAAGCATTATTGTTTCTTGGTAAATCGAAATCTGATCACTCTCTGCTGTTATGTTCATCTGAATCTTCTGTATCACTCGGTAACGGTAGCTTTCGCCGAATTCTCCGTCTACATATTTCAGATTCATCTGAAAATGCTGCTTCATCTTCAACTTCGGATGGAACATCAGATAAGATGTCCACACACTCATTACGTATTTGTGTCCTCTTTTTCGTCTGCCATTGTCAAAGGGCACGGGTTTTTATAAAGACACAGTTTCTACGTTTGTAATTGCCCGATGTTTTGCGCATGGCACCACAGTGGAACCACCTGCAGTTACCCGATAGTTTTCCGCATGGCACCACAGTAGAACCATCGGCACTTAACCGATAGTTTTTGGATGGCAACACAGTGGCGCCACCGGACAGCATAGTGTTAATTTCGCACCAGCACGGTGTCCGATATGCCACCTCACCCACACGGGTATATGCACAGATTTATTGTCTGCTCTACACCAGGACGGTGATCGGGCGTGCTTCCTCACCCAGACGGGTATACGCAAACGAAATGTACCATCTACCTCCTAGTTATACCCACCTCACTGAAACGTGCGATGGAAAAATCCAGATGTGCCGCGGCGCCTTTCCCGCGGGTGAGTCCTTCAGCTACTCCGTCGGAGGGGACGAATCCCAACCGCCGGAGTACCCACGGGGAACCTCGGGGAGGCGAACTCACTACGTGTACGCGAACACACTCACTCTGACCCTGCTTTTAATTTTAATAGAAGAGCTTTGAGCGACTGAAGAATTGTCGGCCAAAGCGATTTTCGGCCAATTCGAGTTTTGAACGAGATTTCTCGTTCTTTATAGCCTATTATAGCCTATTACGAGGTAGCAGAATCGCTCGACGCGAGCAGTTGGCTGCGAAGTTGTGCAGCGCTGCCTCGTCATGCTCTGGCGCTTCGATAACACCAGAGTGAGCGACTCTCAAGAGGTCGGGAGGACATTTCACGCGGTGTCTAGTCTCCTCTTAGCCAAGGTGCTTCTTTGCTAAAGTTGGCGAGCGCGGAGAAGGCCTCTGGCGACGACGCCAAGTAGTGTGCCGCCTCCGGCTATCTCCACTCACTCGTCGGGATATGATCTCGCAGAACCTCTCTCTGCGGATCAAATAGTGGGCAGTCCAAGAGGAACTGGGCTGCCGCACTATCGCAGATACACGTCGAGTCACTAGCAACGGCATACGTCAATAGACGAGCCATAAAGTTACCATATCCCGACAGCACCTGCGTTGTGTAGAAACTCGGCTTCATCCAGGCAGCAGCCAACCTCATTCGGACATCCTGAAGAAATTCGAAAGTCGTGCGACTCTTGTGGGAATTTTTCCACAAGGGTAACCACACACTTATCGCTTTGTTCTTTAACGCGAGTTACACCGTCTTCCAGTCCACTTTGAATGACGATGTCACTTATCCTGGCGTCATTTCCTCTACGAAGATTGTAGTGGGCCCTATGCTGCTGGACGGCTATATCGATAGGGACCGCGCCAGCCACTACGCACACACTTTCCAACGATATTCGGCGGTAAGCACCGACTACCGCGATCAAGGTGCGACGCTGCGCGGATCAAAGCACCCTCAGCTCTCTCTCCGTACACAGGTCGGCCCATCCGGCGGAGGCATAAACCACCGACGAGACAACCACAACCCTGTACATGCCGGCGAGAGAGTCGAAGCGGAGTCCCCACGTACACCTCGCCAGCCTACTAAGTCTACCGAATAGCGACCCGACCTTGTCGCTCAAGTATCTGCAATGGGATCTAACTCCCATTCCTGCATCTATATTGACGCCAAGGTACCGTACCGCGGGTTTAAATTTTATACTTCTGTTCCCTATTCGGATGGTCGGTGGTCTGCCTGCAATGTCTGCCTTTGAAGAGCGGACAGCCTTGCGCTTTCTATCTGGGCGCGTTCCTCCTCTTCGACCTATTGCTGGCCTCTCGATCAGACCACTCTTGAGGACAATTGCCTCAGTCTTGTGGCCGATATTTCGAGTTTAGCCAGCCTACACCAGTGGCGAATTTGGTCTACAACTTGTTGACCACTGTTCTCCAGTTCCCTTCTATTATTTCCACTTACGAGGACCAGGTGATCGCTACAATGTATCGATGTTCTAAGGCATCGACCATGCAACGCAGCTCCACGATTGCGTCTACCGTTGACTTTCCGGGTGTAAACCCGAACTGTCGGTCGGAGATCATCCCAGGAGCCAGCGACGTCTAGTAAAGACGTTTATTGAGAAGTTTCTGAAAGAGTTTACCTACTACAGAGAGGAGGCATATTGGGCGGTAGGACTTAGGATCCTTCAAATCTTTCTCTTCCTTCAAGAGGATTCGAAGAGAGCCCTCCTTCCAGATCGAGGGAAAGACACCCCATTGAGGACATCCATTGAAGAGCCGTGTAATATCGCCGGGGATAGTATAAACTGCTTCCTTCAGCGCTTGAATTTCTATCAAGTCCAGCCCTGGAACTTTCCTATTTTTAAAGGTTTTTACTGTTCTCAGGAGTTCCATCTCTGAGAATGGAGCGGCGTTGGGAGAGGCAGGTGCGAATCTTGCGCTTGCCCTAATAGCACGCTGCTCCGGCGTGTCTTCTTCTACTTGGTCATAAGGGACATGCGTTCTCAGGAGCAAGCTGGCTGTTTCGCGGATATCATGCGTTTCTTCACTACCTCGCCGGAGAGTATTAAGGGCTCTTTCTCCTCGACTTTATTTACCTGGAGTTTATATATGAGACTCCAGGTCTCCGAGTTCCCGTTCGACGATACAAATCGTCGCCAGCTTTCGAGTTTCGTCCGCTTCATCTTCTTGCTGTATTCCCGTAAAGAGGAGCGGTACTCAAGCAATTTTTCTCGGCGAGCGGTTTCGTCTCTTGACTCCCGTATTGCAAGGCATCGATGATACACGGCCTTCTTCATTTTCGTTAATTCCGCTGTCCACCACGGGTTGGACTTCCAAAATTTCCTTTTTAATGGCATTGACGCGAGTCAGTGCCGGCTCCCGTGAGCGTCTCCGCCATCCTATTCACATCTTCCACAGACTCCAGCCTTACTGCCTCGAGCCTCGATCGAGATTGATCTGCTAGACGTCGAACCGAGTGGCAGCTTCACCCCGACTCGCTGCTCCAGGTCTAGGGACCCTCAGCCGGATGTCTATGGCGTTATGATCACTAGTGACCCAGTCATCTCTTATCCTCCAGCCCCCGATGAATGGGAGCAAGGTTGGCGAAGCCAGAGTAACGTCGATGTACGACGACCCTCTGGTCGACCAGTAGGTAGGTAGCTGTTTATGGTCATTAATAACTTCCATGCCAAACGCCCGAATGAACTCTTCGAATAACTCCTCTTTCGTCTGTACTCTGCGGCCCCCAGAGTGACGATCGGGCGTTTGCATCTACCAAGACTAAGAGTCTCCCCCCCCCCCCCCCCCCCCCCCCCTCAGAGTATGAAACACCACCTCGAGGTGCCTGAGGTGCAACACGATATCATCGCTGAACTGGAAGTAGCACGATGCAACGTATACCGAGAAACCGGGCGCCAGTACTTCCGCACAAACACAGTGCGCTGTACTAAGCTGCGAGACAAATACCATTTCGATGTGAGCTAACAGCCGCCAGCCTCATACCGATCCCTAATCCACAAATAGTGTGGATGTCATGCCCAGAGACCTGACGTAGGGTTCATGCAATAGCAGAACGTCTAGGCACTTCTGTGCAGTGAGCTGAAGCACCTGTCCTGTGACCACAGCTGAACGTTGCATATTCAGCTGCAATATCCTAATTCCCGTGGCCGCAATAGCGGTTGCGGACGTCGACGTGGACGCGCTGGGGTTTAATGGGAACGCAATCGCTGAGGGGTTCGTGGAGCTAATATTTCTATTTCTATTTTGATTTTCCCTAATTATGTTTGACTCCGCCAGAGATTCCGGATCTGACCTGAGTTTTTCATCGCATCTAGTTATACGGATTTCGACAGCACAAAGGCTTCTACCTAGAGACCTCACCAAAGCCTCGTTAGCAGTCTCGCCCAGTCGCGGCCAGCAGAGCTTGGCGGCCCCGCCGCTTGACTATGGGGCCAATACCATGGGACGGAGTCACGGGCCGAGGATTCCTCTCCCGTCTAGACCCATCGTACGCCATGATTGCCTCACTCGGAGATCCGAACGGAGGGCTAGTTTTCCTCCGGTATCTTTAGAGCCAGGTGTGGCCATCATGATTATCATTTGCGTTCAAGGGGGGGGGGGGGGGTTGATGCTTCGTACATCGCGATGGTGGGATCGTCACTCACGTCAACGCTGCCCTGCCGGGGCCGCGGTCTCCAGCTGCTATCGCAGGGAGACACTCGCTAGAGCATACTTCGTTTAAGAGAAAGTTCGTGTATCTGTGTGTTTGAGTGTTGTGTACCTTGTTTCTGCTGCGAGCATTGCAGAGATACACGTGTAAGGATCTCGTTCTGCTGCGTATGACAGAGCAAGGCCTTTGTGTATTCAGATCGCCGCCAATTTTCAGTCTTCGGCAATTTACATGTCTCCACTTCGAATTTCATTCCTAATCTGCCTTCAGACGCTTAAGCGCCCGACTGTAGTTAGGACCCGTGCGACGTTTAACCTAAACCAAACGCCTTATTGGTTTATTGTTGAACTTTAGGTTCGGATGAGACACTTTTGTCGGAGCCGCGGTTCTGTTCATGACAGGACTCTCGCCAGGGTCACTCCCAATCGTGTTTGTGTTTGTGTTTAGTGTGTGTGCTGTGTACCTCCTTCCGACAGCAAACGCTATCGAGGGTACACGTCAATGGAGCTCGCTATAGTTTTATGTCCTAGCTAGTCTCCTTTTAATTAAGCCATGTGTAGATGGACTGTGGTCAAAACTTTATGTCATGGGTCCCACAGTCGACCGTTGGCGCGTCGACGATGGTTATCCAGTCGACTGCGGCCCTTGCGATGGTTTACTGCTTGGTCTACCACCTGAGTGTTTATTTTCCGGCCTTTTGGCCCCGTTTTGACCTTTCTTAACTCTTTGAGTGCCGGGAGCCGATATATCGGCTTCTGCTACACTGGCGAGAAGTGCCAAAGCCGATATATCGGCCCGCGCCTCGTAGCGCTTTACTATTCGCATTGCGGGAGAACTCTATCTCAAAATAAATTTGTAATACGTTATAAATGATCTAATTTCATAATGAGAGTATTAAAAAAAAATAGTTTTTCGTTTTAATTCTTTGTGGACGACGACCTTTTCCTATCACTTGGAGGTACCGAAGTCTAACATAAACCGATGGTCGCCACTCAGGCGATATCCGATCTGCGGCGTAAACCGCTGTGGCGTTGGACCCTTATCGGTACTTGACAGTGTTTTCTATAAACAACTGTTTGAAGACTCTCACGAAATAACGTTACATTGTCGCAGCGAATCGTAGGAGCAGTTAGTTTCTCCACGATCGTTGATGTGAACAGTATATTTCGTCCTAGTTACAGTTTCAAAGCGTATTTTGTGTTATTACCGTTGTTTTTCGGTTGTGTCAAACATTGTTGCTTGTGACGGAAATTTTACCGCCAACCGTTTTATAAAAAAAAAAACCGTCATGGATGACGCAGAATTAGTCCGAATGGTTGACCAGGTGGATCTAGCACATAGTGATGAGGAAGAAATCGTGACATCAAGAAGTCGGCATCCACGTAGGATCTACAGTGATAGTGAAGCGAGCACTGATAACGAATCAGAATTAGAGGGAAACGATACCGAGGAAGCGCTGAGAGATTTCCGTGAAGTTACCGTGGCCAACGACAGCGAATATAATCCTCGCCCACAATTTATGGAAATTGCTGAGCCGAAGCATATGCCAGCAAGGAATTCGATGCCGAGAGCATATTTTGATCTTTTCTTTACGGAAGAATTTTTAGGCTTACTGAGAAGTGAGACGAATCGATATGCCAGGCAGTTCCTGAATAGAATCAATGTTCCCTCAGGATCCATAGTGACAGAGTGGAAAGCTACCACAGTTTCAGAAATAAGGGCTTTTATTGCTGTGCTCTTGGAAATGGGTATAACACGTAGACCGACACTTTTTAGCTATTGGTCAACAACCTACAGACAAATCCCATGGTTTGGTCAAATGTTTTTTGCTACAGCGAAATTTCAACCAGTTGTTATCCACGCAAACAATAAGTTCAAATTTCAATATTCGCCTAACCAACATCTGAGTATTGACGAATCATTAGTCGGCACGAAGTGCAGAATGTCTTTGATTCAATATCTGCCGAATAAAAAGCATCACATATGGGGTATCAAGTTTTGGATGTTGACTGATGCAGTTACCCATTACTGTCTATCGTTTTTCTGCTATAGAGGAGCTAGGGATCAAACTGATAAAGAAGAAATAAAGAAGAATGGTATTGGCCACGTTGTAATTCATAAATTATTGAATATGGGAAATTATTTTATGAAAGGCTATCATGTGGTGGCAGACAATTTTTTTACAAGCATTCCGTTAGCTAGAGCACTATTTGAAAAAGGGACATATCTGACTGGCACAATCCGCAGCAACAGGAAATATATTCCGTCATTCATGAAACCTAAATTGCAAGAGGGCGAATCTAAATACGCCCGAAATAAAGAAGTATTACTATTAGCGAACCGGGAAAAAAAGTCGCAGAAAAAAAATGTTTTACTAATGCCCACATTTGAGAAGGCTCAGAACAAAACGACTACAATCAGTAGAAGGAATGCACAAATACAGGTCGAAAAACCAGCCATCATAGCTGAATATAATAAACACATGGGAGGCGTGGACACGTCAGATATGATGCTATACTCATACTTGGATGAAAGAAGAGCCATCAAATATTGGAAAAAAGTAGTTTTCTCTATTTTTTTTCTCGAATGGTACTGAATGCCTACATATTATATCGCCACAATACAGACGGCAAAACCAAAACGCGACTAGAATTCATAACTGAAATTATCCAGTCGATAACCACTGAATGGTTTGCACTAAAGAGGATAGCACGCGACACACCATTAGCGGAAATTTCAACAAATGTGCCCCCCATAGGTATACGCAAACTGCCTGGAAAACTGGAAAGGGTTTGCGTGGTATGCAGCAGAAAGGATGGTGGCCCAAAAGGAATGTCACGCACAGTTTACAATAAGTGCAACAAAGGATTGCATGGAGTGTGCATTAGCAGCCACGAATGCTAAATAAATTATTTGTGTGAGTTACAATAACAAAATTTTACACATTTACAATATATAAATATAAATATTTATGACAACATAATTTTGTTGCAGCAATGTTATATTACCGATAACAATTACATATTTCGAAAGAGATAATCCGCCTGCCGCCTACCGTGTACCTTCAAGTTATGTTTTAATTTGTTATGTAATATTGTTTATTTTGTTACAGAACATATTGGAAATACAAAGTATATACTTCATAACAATTGACCCATATAAAATTGTGGTGAAAAGATGGCTGTTTGTATGTGCAAATGCGTTTTATACGAGAGAACTCAACTTTTACTTCATTTATCAACATATATACCTTTGTTTTTTCTATAATTCTCAAATGAGTACAAAAAAACTAGTGTCATTGTTTAGTTCTGTATTTCATCAATAATACGCAGCTTTTTGAATCATGTAAATATCGTTTCTCGTTTGGTTTTTATAAGAATTTTCCCGAACCCCTGTAAAACTGTGAAGTTCGGCCGGTTTTTCTCGCATAGGCACCTCTATTTCGCCCGGCACTCAAAGGGTTAAACCATCTTACTAGCCCACAGTTGGCCGGCTTCCACTATTTCGGCACTTTTTCTTACTTAGATTCTATCGATATTCAGTCTCGCTCGGCTAGGTCTTAGTGCTGGAGACTTTCCCAGATTTACGCGGTCCAGAGACCTCACTTGGCTAGGTGTAGGTGCCAGTAGCTAATTTGCAGATTATCAAGCCCGAGAAATAAAATATCATATTTTGCGCCAAGTGGCAATTTTCAGTTTCATATATCCCAGAAACATACTGGGACTGGAGCCTTAAATTTATGAAATTGGCCTAAATGAAAAGAGCCACCAGCACCCAGAGTTAATCCGGGCACCAGCGGGTTGCCGTTTTTCGATTCCTATTTAATGGAAAAAGCCGCCGGCACCTGGAGTTTTCAAGCACCAGCGGCTAGCGCACCTAAATTTTGTAAAAAGGCCTAAATGGGAAAGGCCGCCAACGCCCGGATTTCACCAAGCACCAGCGCCCTGCAGTTCTTAATTTTCCATTAAATAGAAATAGTCGCCGGCACCTGGAGTCTTCCAGACACCCAGCGGCTAGCACGTCTAAATTTGGTTAAATAAAAATAGCCGCCGGCACCTGGAATCCTCCAGGCACCCAGCGGCTAGCATTTCTAATTCGATTAAATAGAAAAGACCGCCGACCCCTGGAATAATCCAGGTGCCGAGGGCCTGTACTCTACTTTTATGCATTAATCAGCCGCCAACACCCAGAATTCTTCCAAGTGCCAGCGGCGTATTGGTGTTTCGGGCTTGATAAAAAAGGCCGTCAGCGGCTCGGTTTTACCGAGCGCCAGCGGCCTTAGCACATGTAGCTTTTGAGATCTCTTTCGACCTCTATTATCTGGGATCTTTGATACTTATTTCGAGATCTGAATATCACCACTTACTCACCGTTTGCTCTGCTATTGCATTTATTGCCTTCCGGCTGTAAGGCTAGCCACTTCCAGTCTGGAAGTGGGATGGATCACGTTCTTCGGACGTTCGCCACATAAGAGCCATTTGGTCTAGGACGCCGACTCGTGACAATGCAGTGTCTAGAGATTGTCCGAAGACCATTGAAAGGGCTTCTCCGCCATGCACGTTGTGTGCGGTCATATTCGGCCCTTCCTTCCTGCCTTTTATTCGATACCGTTGGTGCGCCTTTGGTCTTTCGCCTTAGGTCTATCGGCGAAGGTGGAAATATGCTTCTGAGGTAGGACATGGTCTCCTCGAAGACTTTATCGTTCGTCTACTGCTTGACACTATTGCAGATCTTATTCAGATGGACAGCATTATATTTGGTTTCTTCGATAGGTTCCAGTGCAACTAGAGCCTCCGGACTTCGGAGACTTAGGACTTAGCCTCGGACTTAGAGACTTCGGTTGACTGGTGTTGGTCAGCCGCTACCAGGTTTTGTGGCAGGGTCTCGAATTCCCATTTATGCTCGAGAACATTTTACTTGTGTTCTGCTCGTCGCCGCTGCTCCTTAATGGATTCAAGAGTGCGGTTTGGGAAGAACGGCATTAGAGCTTGATTCATAAACTTTGCGCCTTGGCTGTTCAGGCGCGCTTCCTGCCATGCACCATCGGGCTTTCTGGTTGACAATTGATGCTGTTTGGCGCTCGTCATACCAGTTTCGGTGCTGTTTTTGCTCGTGTACTCCGCGACCTCTGGAGGTTTTCAACGTTTTAGTACACCCTTCCATCCTGCACTGGAAGGGTGGAGTTTTCGAAATTGGTCAAATTGGCAGTTGGTTCGGTTATACCAGTCGTCTTCGACGAGCCAGTGGGCCCTTCGAATTATTTTCATCCGAGGCTTTGTTTATCATTCTTGGACCAACTGTTTCTAGGTCGAGGATGGCTGCAACGAAGAGGTGGCTGCTTACTAAACTATAACCTTTAAGACCTTCAAAGACGGAGCTAATTTCTGTACTGGTCTTCAGAAGGAAGACCAGCATACTTCCGAGGCTTAACCCCCTCGTTAGGTATATAACAACTTATAAAATAAATAACAACTGATAACTATGCCTGAATGGATTATTTCGCGAGCCTACATTCTAGTGTCGCTGCCAAAAGATCTGCCCGCAAACTTGGAAAAACTAGGCAAGGGGGAGACCCTTCCGGGAGGCGAACTTCTCCACACACCGAAGTGTGTGCACAGGGAAACCGCGCGTAGGTGTCGCCCCGGGTTCTTCATGCATAGAACAGATCGAAAACAACCCAAGCTCTCGGCAGATTATTTATTATTAATTTACAAATTTCGTCGTGTCTTTTTATTCTCTTAGGCTTAGTATGCATGCAATTTCCTAGTACATGACCCAGGGTCTCAGCCTGCACGCCACATCTCCGTCATTGATAGTTAATATTTTGATTTGCTTTTCTAAGAGCTACTCGTGTTCCAAATGTATTCGTTCGTAATTTAAGGGCGTCCAGGTACCTGGACGGCTTCAATAATTCAGGCCCATACAGCCATTGATTTCCGATCTTATCACCGAAAAACTTTCGGATTCCTTGGCCTTGGGAGACGAGCTGTCTCCATCTGTCCGTGTCTTTTTTCTTGAGGGACCTCCTTGCTTCCTCAATGTCTTGCAGCTCCATAGGCCACTGTAGGCCTATGGACGCGGCGTATTTCTTAATAACGGACTCCTGCCCATTGTAAGCGCTGCGCACTGCGGCATCATTGGAATCACTCATTTTCAGCGCGTTCCTCAGCTTGGCCAACTTAACCGTGACTTTTCTCAGTATATATTAATCCGTCTGTAACAGACGTGTGTAAATGAAGTATTTCTTTTAATACTTGTTTAACTTCATGATCTATTCAGTCTAGCGTGCCCAGGGGCGGCGGATTGGCCACCAGTCTATGTATATATCTGGGCAGGAGGTGCGTTCTTATTAAATTTATCTTTTGATGAGGTTTTAAACTCATTCTTTTTATAGCATTTGCCGCCTTTACGATTTCATTTATTGAGGTGCGCTGGAAGCCCCTCCATGGATCTATATTAACGCCAAGATATTTCATTATAGTCTCTGGGTCGGCATAAAGAATAGCCTACCGACCCAGAGACAATTTCGGATCCGCCATGTACCACGTCTTGCCCCTGCCGACGATCTGGAATGTTGCACACTTCTCAGTTGCAACCTTCATTCCCAGAGTGCCAAGATAATCTTGAGTTATTTGCATTTGCTTCTCGGCTTCATTTTCATATTTTGCCAAAAGTACTAGATCGTCGGCAAAAGCAAGGATGGAGACCTTCTCATCTCCTGTTCCTATGCCCTCCGACGCCTCGTCAATATTCCCGATAAGCGGGTCTAATACTAAGTTAAATAATAGCGGAGACAGTGGGTCTCCCTGCTTTACTCCTCTCAGGAGGTCAATGTCCAAAGTTTCTCCACTTCTGCAATGGATTTTCGTTTTGCATTTTTCGTAAATTGCTTTGATATATTCTCCTATAATAACTGGGATACCTTATAATCCCAGTACGTCGCCAAATACACCGTGAGGGACCGTATCGAAGGCTTTAGATATGTCTGTTAATGTTATAATACCACCTCGATTCTTTTTCATAATTTTTATAGAACTTTCCAGTATTGAAATATTATGTTTACATCCGTCCTTGCTAGTAAACCCCTTCTGGCGTTGGTGCTGCTTAATTTTACACCTGAGCCTTCTATCAATCATAGCCGAATATAGCCTACCCAGGAGAGACCCGATTGTGATTAGTCTCCAGTTACTGGGAGGATGTCATCCATTCTGGCTGGCGTATCTTTCTTAAACATACGATTTCACACACTGCGTAGGGCTTGTGTCCTTACCGGTTGCGGCTCGCATTCGAAGTCACGTTTGAGATAAAGAAAAGTTTCGTTCCTTCTCTTTGAGTGAGGCAATGGAACAGGCAATGCATGCATACCTCCAAGAAGCTTTCAGGTAGAAGAAAGTCACAGAAGTCTACAGATCGTTTAAGAGTACAAAATTTAGTTTGTTCTTAAGAATATTTATCGCTCATAAAATCGAAAATGTTCGAAAGCGAAGACAGTGATACGTCAAGCGAAGTTTTCTTATCATTCAGACGTCGCCGGGTATTACAGCTATCGTCATCAGAAGGTGATACTTCAGTAGACTAGGAAGCGCAACTTGCTAATAAAATTTGTGACGGAAATGAATGGTTTAGTCCAAAAGGGAATCAGCCAAATATTATTCCCTTTACGCGTACCTCCGGCGCGTACAAGGAACAGTAATGAGCAAAGACAGATTTGAAATTCTTAATTTTAAAAAATATTACGATCCACCAGAAGTACTATGCATTGATGAGTCGCTAATCACATTGTATTCAGGCAGTATTTGAAACAGAAAAACACAAATACGGCATAAAAATATTTAAATTATATAGTCATGGATATACGTATAACTGTCATGTGTACGCCAGAAAAGCTCTCGACAAGGAAAATACAACCGACAAATGTTGTAATGTCTCTATTGAAAAACTCATTTCATAGAGGCCACACATTGTGTACTGACAACTGGTACACCAGCATCGATTTAGCGAATCGCCTAATAGACAAAAACACACATTTGATCGGAACACGTCGAGCACATCGTAAGGAAAACCCAAAAACTAACTTGAAACGTGGAGAAGCTATTGCTAAAGAAAATAATCAGGGTATTACTGTCTTGAAATGGAAGGACAAGAAAGATGTTTTGGTCCTATCCATAGACATTCAAATGAAATGATAAACGTAAAAACAAAACACGGATTTTCCTGTAAATCGAAAATTATAGTCGAATATAATAAAGCAAAAACATTTATTGACTTGTCAGATCAAATGAGTGCGTATAAGCAGTCCCTTGAGGAAAACTCTCAAATGATATAAAAAGTTAGCCTTTGAGTTATGTTTGAACACTGTTGTGGTCAATTCCCTGTTCCTCTTTCAAGAAGTAACAGGACAAAAATATCAGTTACGGAATTTAGGAGACAATTGGTGAATGGACTGACACAGCGAGCAGATGAAAAAATTGCACTTCGAGAAGGAAAAATTCTTCATAAATTGCAGAAAAAGGAAGGAGACGTCCATAAGTTCGGAAATACTATTCTGGTTGTTATGATGAAAATTCAAAATTATTTGGGTCCAAGAGAGCCAAAAATTTAACAAAAAAAGTCACATTCTGTTACATGTGTAAATCCCAGCCACACTTTTGCTTAGAATGCTTTAATAAACCTCATTAAAACTATATTTGACTACATTTCATTCAGGGGACATTTATCTCTTAACATTAATACGGTCCCTGGGGAAATGACACCGCACTCAACGTGTTAAGCAAACTTCTAACCCCTAAAAAAATAGCTTGTGCCACCATTTAGTGATTTTCGCATAAAACAGTATGTCGACGCATACTGATCTACCAGGTCAACGCCGCCCATGAATTTTATGTAATTGATTACAACATCGGGCTTTCTAACAACTGTTTGAACCCCATGCCGGAGTGTCCGTTGTACGTCACTCATTGCAACATTGTAAAAATTGGTCAATAGCGTAACAATTCGTTTATCTTTCCACACTAAAATCACATTATCCTTTCTGCGGTAGGATACGATTGATTTGTCTTTTGGAAGTTGTTTTTTTTTTTAGTCGCATCTGGTAACTCTTTTCTATTGGGCAAGATTGTCTCAGTCAAATGACACTTCAATTTAAGTAATTCATGTGATGCCCCTGCGCACCACAAATTTTTATTCAAGAGCATTGTATATAAATGTGTAGGAAATTTAATAATTAAAGACAATTACACGATCATTAGATAGTTCTTTTAAACTGAGATCTTACTTGAAAGACTGCTCATAAACAACTGCTTCATCGTTTTAAACGATCACAGGAAACACTTATTTACTCCGCACATTCGCTCTCGCTCGCATTCTAGAATGTTCGACGCACATAACATTTGTAACCTGAATTATTGATTAACTTTTACATTAAGATAATTTCATTATCCTACAAATGTAATGGAATTCTTGTTGACACTGGAAGGTTTGGTCTGATCAGTGTTTGTGTCGGCAGGCTGCCATAATACGGAAGAATTCCGCAAATATATCCCGTAACAAAATCTGCCAGTGTATAAATGTGAATGCCTCAATTGGTCGGTTTCTTTGGGTTATACCTGACGAATGAAACCCCCCCTTTGAACTTTACGACAGACTCATCGACACAAATTTCTTTGCCCGGTGTAAAATATTCCTAAAGTCTAGAATTTATGTAATCAAGGAAGCCACTTACCAGTTGTAAACGTGTTCTGGTGTTGCAGTCCTGCGCGGAAACTATTTCTGCATGTAGCATCTAGAAAATTTGCGTAAAGCGTTCTCTTGAAAATTATTATTCGGGTAAAATGGAATGTAGCTTGTAGCATCTGTTGACCAATAATTTTTTATGTTTTTCGCTGTCATTGTCCCCATATTTACTATAACAGCGATAAACACCCAAAATTCTGTATTTGTGACATTATGCCACGTGCGCCAAATTGATCGTGACGATAGCACGATTCACTCTAACTTTCTTGAAGCATAGCGGTTTTTATAATATTTGCTACTACCTGATCCATCAGCTCCTCGGTAAGGAATAACTTGAAAAACTCCAGAGGCTCTGCAACATTTGAGGATACCTGTGGCGCTGCAGGTTTTTCGCTGGGAATGAAATTTTTCCTGGGTAGTGTTTCCATGGATTCGTCATAAGGTGTTCATTCCGACTGATTAGAGGGATGCAGGGCATTACTGTCACTTTCGGATTCGCTGTCTATTACTTTAATCTTTCGATTCCATACACCCAATACCACATCATCATCTTCATCCCTGCTTTCGTATTCTTTATCACTAAATTCTCTGCAAATGCCATGGACTTCGTCCCGAACCATTTCAAAACAGAATTCATCGTCTAAAAAATCGTTCTATACAGATTTTCTAGATATTATCTGCACGAGCGTCGTGTCTCAACTGACGTCGGAGACATTTTCCGAGGCATAGACTCAGAAAGACCTTTTACTTATTCTAATCTTATCTCCGTTAAGATGTGTCATTTGACACTTCATACAAAAGGACATCAACTGATTAGGAACCTTCTCAAGTATCAGTACGGCATTCCTATCGCTTGGAGATAACGTAATCTAACATAAACACGGGGCAACTGTACAATATTAGAGACGTCATGCACTGTAATTAGTGCATGTACCATAGAATGAACTGAGAAGCGCCATCGCGTGACATAGAACACTAGAACTCAATTATTTTGATACGTAGACACATAGGAGCTCCATCCTGTTGCATCGATCTGTAAAAATCACATACTTTGTAGTATAGAAGCCGATAAGCAGTTTTTCGCTGTATAGAAATTTTCAATGTATCTACTTTGAAACACTGAACTGAGAAGTGCCAACGCGTTGTATACAACTTTAGAACACAATTACTTTGACACGTAGTCACTTATAAGCGTCATTCTGCACGGTAAGCACCATAACCGTTCAATTTAATTATTATATCATATACCAGATTCTTTAACCCTTTCGCTTCGGTTGTCCAGTCCGCCGAAGTACTGTCACTGAACGGAAGCGCGCGCCGTGAATACGTACAATATGCGTTGTTGCTGTATATACGTTTTCCTAGGTCTTAAAAAACAATTTTTCTAAATAAAACAATCTTTGCTACAATATAAGGAGTATAATTTACATTTTTGGTATGAAAATATTTACAATTTACAAAGTTACAAGTAATATTTTAATTATGAATTAATTATCATCTGCAAACAAGTTAATATATTAACGTGAAATCATTAGTAATATAAGTGCATATGATAAATTGTAAAACACGGATCTATGCATAATCCAACATTACACTCTTTACATTCCTATGGTAACTCGGATCGATTGTCATTTTTGCTGCAGACAACACATATGCGCTTTCGATTTTTATTTCTTGGTTTATAAAAAGATGGAAAGTACCGTTCTGTTAATCGCATGGGGTTGTCAACCAGTCTGCTTTGATGCCGAATTACATTATTAGGCCGATACTTTGCAACTATTTGCTTTATTAACTGCAAGTGGAATTTTGCAATAGAAATTACTTTTCTTCGGTTGTACTTATAAAGACAGTATGAATTCCACACACAGATATCCAGCATGTAGAAGAAAAATTTTCTGCACCACTTCAACAATTTTCGTGTGGTATTTATGGTACTTATAACCATATCGACTTTGTCGATTATGTCCATTGATTTATTATAGTCAATAATCTGTCGTCCTCTATGTCTAGATACGGTTGCAAAATTTGGGGTATGCATAGTTGTAATCATATATACTTCTTTTTTTTCTAACCACTTCATCGCTAATAGACTGTTTGATGAACAAAAACATGCCTCTCCTTTTTTCAGACGTTGCTCAAACTTCGGCATTCCTTGCCTTTTTTTACTAACAGTCCCGTACGCATTGGTCCTATTATAATGTAAGAAATTAAATAAAGCTGGACTTGAATACAAATTATCCAGATAGATTGTGTGACCTTTTTCTAAGAAAGGTTGTAAAAGCGACAAAACGATCGCACCCGATTTGCCAATTCCCGCGGCTGCATTTTCAATAGTTGCTGATCATCCGCAATAAACTATAATGTCTTGTGCGTAACCGGTGTCACAATCGCAAAGCATATAGGATTTGATACCAAATTTTTTCCTTTTTGACGGAATATATTGTTTGAATGACAAACGGCCTTTGTAGAGCATAAGGCTTTCATCAATACACAGATTTTGAAACGGATGGTATGCATCATTGAAAGATTTTCGAAATATATTGACAACATCTCTAATTTTGACTAAACGATCTTCAGTGCGCTCAAATTCGCGTGTAAAGTGGATTGTGCTTAGTAATGAAAGATACCGATCTCTTGTCATAATTTCAGAAAAAATGTTGGATTGTAAATATTTATCCTTCGACCAATACTCTTGTATCGTTAGCTTTTTTTTGCGTGTTATTAATAAAGATAACGTAAAAAAACAGTAGAGTTCGTCTACTGTCGTCGGGATGTCCAAATTGTTATTATACTTCTGAGCTCGATAGTCGTTAGTTTCATCTGCAATATATTGTACGAGCTCCTCAGAAATAAATAATTCAAAATAGTCTAAAATAGATGACGATCTGGGTAATTTCTTCTTTATTCCTGAATTCCTCATGGAAAATGTATGTATTTGTGGCATGAAATTTTTAGAGGTCCATGTTAGATTGCATTTAGATTGGTGTTCTCGGCATCATTTTCGATTGAATCGGATTCCGAATCTGATGTGCTGCAGATGTTCCTTCGCCGTCTTTTTTTCTTCAGTATCAGTCAGACCATTTTCAAACATTATATTTCTGTTATTCCTTGCGTACATTTTGCAAGGGTGCAAACTGTTTCTGAAAGTACATTTTCAAACAAAATTCTAACCTGCAGCTCCTATTTTTTTACATATTGACAATCATACCTCAAGCTCACCTATTCAAATTCTTTTAAGAATCGTATATGAAATATACTTTCACTAGCAATGAATATACGTCTAGATTTTTAACGTGAAACAGTATACGATCGTTTATATGTTTCAAACAGGTTGCGTAAAACGTTGTCTCAACAATGAGTAATTTTAAAAAGTGATCTACAATCCAATATGTCAATATAATCAACGAAAATGTTCTGTTGATAATGAAAAAAACAAATTATCGACTGCAGATTGCCCTTCTATATGCATCATTTGGATGCCGGATATATGGGGTGACGATCCAGAAGTCGTCGCGTGGCCGACGTCTATAAGCGGCGCTCGTATCCACAGATCGTATTGTGCACACCGCTTATAGCGAAAGGGTTAATATTAGGTTGGGGAAAAAGAAATCCATTATTTTTATATGAACTTCAGGACTTTATTTAACATGCTTCGGATTGTCCGATTTGGGTCAAATATGCACCGTTTTGTTGTATGATTTGTTGCCATTTTAAAGGTAACTTCATAATGCCTCTCTCATAGAAGTCCTGGTCTCTATTTGCAAAAAACTCTAGCAGTCGATTTTCACGATCCTCCCTAGATGCCAATTTTTTATTATTAAAGAAATTTTGCAATGCAAGAAAAAGATGATAATCGCTTGGTGCCAAGTCCGGAATGTATGGCGGATGCATTAAAACTTCCCAACCAAGCTCCCGAAGTTTCTGGCGAGTCACTGTAGATGTGTGTGGCCTAGCGTTGTCCTGGTGGAACACGACACCTCTCCTGTTGGCCAATTCTGGCCGTTTCTGGTCAATCGCTATCTTCAAACGGTCCAGTTGTTGACAGTAGAGATCAAAATTTAGCGTTTGGCCGTATGGAAGCAACTCGTAATAAATAATCCCCTTCCAGTCCCACCAAATGCATAGCAGAACCTTCCTGGCCGTTAGTCCTGGTTTGGCCACCGTTTGAGGTGCTTCACCGCTCTTTGACCACGATCGTTTTCGCACAGGGTTATCGTATGTGATCCATTTCTCATCTCCAGTAACCATCCGTTTAAGAAATGGGTCTATCTCATTCCGTTTGGCCAAGGCTTCGCAGATGGAAATTCGATCCATCATGTTTTTTTCTGTTAATTGGTGTGGCACCCAAACATCGAGCTTCTTTTTGAATCCAGCTGTGTGTAAATGGTTTAAAACAGTTTTATGGTCGATTTTTAGCTCCTGGGCGATGTTACGACTGCTAACATGCCGGTCAACTTCGATCATTTCTCCGATTTTATCGACATTTTCGACGACCGGCCTACCTGTGCGAGGTGCATCTTTAACATCAAAAATTCCTGAACGGAATCTACGAAACCAAAATTGCATATAATTGGCTGTTACTGTATCGGAACCATAAACACCATTCACAATTTTAGCCGCCTGGCTTGCATTTTCGCCTTTGTCAAAGAAAAACTGTAAAATGTACCGAATTTTCTTTTTGTTCACTTCCATTTTTAACACCCTGTAACTCACAACTGAATGCACCAAACAAAAAACAGCAAAATAATTTTTTTTACTGCGAAATGTCACCTTTCCAACGAGCATAAATCTGAAATTGTTTGATCGATACTTTACGAGAAATCTATCAGTACAGCCATCTGCCGAAAAAATAATGGATTTCTTTTTCCCCAACCTAATATATTATTAGGATATGCAGACTCCACGAAACGAAAGTAAATTGGCATTTTCCAATTACCTGCAATACTATGCGCCATTATAACTAAAGCACTCTTTGCAGTTTTGGATGTCTGGTTACCTCTATAATTTTCGAAGCCAATTATTTCATCGTGTGATACTTTATAGAATAAATGACTCTTGAAACTCATTTCATTTGCACATAATAAGCAGTGATGCTTTGTAAGTGGTAACGTCTTTGTTTTTAATTCAAAAGCGCGAAACAATTTGTTATTAATTATGACCACCACATGGAAGTTACTCGACGATTTCATGGGCTAGACGACTACAACAGTAATACAATTGTATCTCTTCGAACAAGAATTGGTGTACGTTGCGCAAAATCTTAATATATTATACAATTTACAATATTGAAGCTCTAAAGGTGGAACAATAAAAATTGGACGCTTTAGGGATTAAGCATTCATCTTATTGCTCGCACTTGTACTGTGGATGTGTTTGGATGTCGGATCCTCTTCTTTCAAGATCTTCTGAGTGTTCTTACTGGGCTGGATCGTGCGTTTCGATATTGGTCAGTAGCTAGTTCTCTCCTACGGCGACTAGCAATACTTAAATCTTCCTAAAAGATGCGATTGTTGCTTTCTACACCACATTTTTACTGGCCATCTTAAGGATTTCCTCGTTAGATTAGCCTTCATCAAGGACTGTCTTTCTGCATCTGTGGCCTAGTCTTGGCGTTGCCAAAGTCATTGGGATTGTGTTGATGAGTCTATGTGGGTCGTCAATCATCCGAGCTTCTGGTGTTTCTCTTTCAAAGCTTCCTTGTCGTTGTGAAGTGCCTCTATCGAGCTTGTCTCCCGTAGAAAGGAGGTCTTCCCGTAGAAAGGATGGTCCGCCCTCCTTGCTTCCCCTCTTTTTAAGGATTCTTCCTTGTTCATCTCGCGGTCGTTGCAGGTTTCTTCAAGGGTGTCTTCTCGAGCCGTTCTCATTTGTACTTTGTTTTGGATCTTGTTTCTTGTCGCGCTCTGGTATAGAATTAGGGCTAGGAAAGATGTGATTAGCATTAAGAGGTGAATCTAAGAATCTAAGTTAAATGCTGTCATGTTGGATGGTGTAGATAAGATGCCATTAGATCTGAATATTTCTCCAATTCTCAGTGTTTCTCTATGAGGATATGAATCTGCAATGTCAGGCAGAGTACTGATATCAAAGTTAGGTCAATGTGGATCTCGTTGCAGTGTTCAGCTTTGTCTTCTTCAGTTGGGCTGTCCCATAGTAGCGTCCGTCCTCAATTTAGATCAAGGCTATTACATCCAATACTACTATTGCTACATTATCTCCGTTCTTTACAACCAAAGAGGTGAGACCTTCTTAGGTTTCGAGGACACTCCCCAACACCATGGCTCATCCGAATCCGTTTAAGCAAGGTCCTAGAGAGATTACAAGGAAACGTATATGGCCCTTTCGACCGCTAATGCCACACTGTTATCCGATATTTCTCACAAATATCTTAACAGAACTTTATTGTTTACAATAAAGAAGATATATAACAATAAGAAGTAGGTTTTTCTTAGTGCCTGGTGCTTCTCGAGTAACTGACCTGTATTTTTTCTTCTTGGGCAAGGTTTAGGAAAAAAAAGCTATTGTCTAATCCAGAATTTCTACAACTTTAATGTAATAATATTTGCGACAATTTGTTATGGGACCCCATAAGCATTGCAAGCAGTTTTAGCACTAAATTTAGATTTTTGATTTCAAGACATATGAGAATGTGAAAGTTTTCAATAAGTAACAGATAGAATACGATAGTATAAATAAATTTTGACCACCCCCTGGTGCAAGTACCGCGACCCACAATTTAAGAAACTTGGTCCAATTCACGGACAATCTTTGAGTGTGGTTTTTTGTCCACCATCGTTGAATTCCAATAGGTTTTCAAGTGCTTTGTTAGGTGGTATATTGTCAGAGTCTAATCAATTTAGTTTTGAGTTATATTGAGGTTCAACCGACTCTTGTTCTCCTAATTTATATAAACATAAACATGAGCGATATGAATTAAATCTTGGAAATTATATTTGAAAGTTTTCTGTAATCTTTTAATTTGTTTCTTGATGTAGTAGTACATTTTCTGTTTGAACTAGATGTTCTAAAAACTGAAATAGATTTTAAGATATACAGGATGTGCCATGATATGAGTATTAGATGCAATCATTAAAGTAATGCTTTGCACTCGGCTCCTTTTCAGACGTTAACTATAGAAACTATTGCAAAAATAGCAATATTCTGATAGAAAATTAGAAAATAGAAGGTATTGCTAAAATCAGAAAATTGAAACTAGAATTAAAAGGCGGAAACTATTGCAATATTTTTTAAAATAGCAATATTTTAACAATAGCTTCTATTTATTCTAAAATACCAATATTTTAGGAATAGCTTCCATTTTTTAATTTTCTGTTACTGGGAGATGTTGGCAATAAAAACTATTGCTGAAATAGCAATATTTTAATAGTAGAAAATAGAAAATTAGAAAATAAAAGCTATTGCTAAAATTAGACAATAGAAATTAAAATTTGGAAATATAAACTATTACTGAACTATTGTTAAAATAGTAATATTTTAATAACAGAAAATTAGAAGATAGGAACTATTGCTAAATTATTGCTATTATATATAAAATAGCAATATTTTAGTTATTATAATATCTATAGAGACTCAAATAATCCCATCGTGCCACATGGATTGAAAAATCTCTTTATTATTATATTTCGAGCTTTAAAAATGTCCCACCATACATTAAAAGCTGGGACATTTTTAATCCCACTGTGCCTCAAAGAGTTAACTCTGACAAGTACTCTAAAATATTACGTTTATCTCATGTTTCTTCTTTTAAGCAAATTGTTATATTTTTTAACTGATTCACTTTATTGAAAATAGTGGAAAACTAACTCAGAGCGCCAGAATTTAATATCGCAATAATACGTCTACGTTTTTGTAGACCTAATTACGTCTTTATTACCATTACAATTGAAACTTTCCATTTTTATGGAAACTTTTTGCCTTTACCCAGAGAAATATCTAAATAAATTCCGCGCTAATATGAACTTACAACGTAAACGACTTAGCAAAATTGCAGGAACGAAAATTGGTGTTTTACATGTTACATATTGGTTCCTAAGTATCGCGATTGTCTAACGCCAGGGTTTCTTAAAATTTTTAGTATGAGGAGACTATTATAAGTCATGCTAACATAAACATTGCTGGCAAATATTTTTTGCAATTTTAGCCATAAGACAATGTGAAAATTTTGAATAAAAATCATTTTTGCCACCCCAATTGGGCTCACGACTCACAGTTTAAGAAACTCTGATCTAACTGATCTGATCATAAAATGAACGCTTGATCAAAAAACAATTGTTTGCAAATAACGAAAATCGTTTTATATAAAAATAACCTAAAAATATGTGCACTTTTCTATTTGTTCGTAATTGCTCGACTGCTGTTATTAAATGATGATTATTAGTATAAAAAAAGGCGTCGATTCGATTCTAATTCTCGAACATGTAATGCAGTAATGAAACTGTACTCTGAAGCATGCATCCTCAGCAAGAATAATTAAAGGAATTGTATCAAGAGAATATGAAACTGGAATTTCCTGTAGGAAGAAGTCCTTCCTCTTCTATGTATTACTGAAGCTGTGTTAGAAGTAATAATAACCAGTCTCCAAAATGATATAAGAAGAATTGTATTTGCAGCAAAAGTTCACTGAAGAATACAGAATACAGAATGTGAGGTAAGGAAGTGAAGTAAAAAAGAAAAGAAGAAAAACAACAGGTATACGATATTGTAATTGGACGAAGGAGAAAATTATTGAAAATCTGCGGTTTTTAAACAAATCTTTGTTCTCTAAGGAAGAACTACTGACCTCAGAATAATCCATATCACATGAGAATAGTGGGTAGTTGAACTCTTGATACTTGGTGCGGAATTTTCAACAAAATTACTGAAGACCTGTTGTTTTTTAAAAAGTTTTTGTTATGCAATGAAGAGCTACTGAACAATCCACATATACAATACAGAATAATCCTCATTGGATGAGAATAGTGGGTGAATAAAGTAGTTTGAAGTTTTAATACTTACTATTTGGAATTTTTAGCGATTAAATTATTGGTCCATATTTGTCTGAGATTATATTCAAGGTTTTTCTGTGGAATGAGCTACCATATATTGCGAAACGTTAATTTAAGTCATTTTTAGAATGAATGGTTTCAACTTAATGGTGCTTTGAAGTGTATGGGAGAAAGAACAACGCTCGACTTCTCGCTCTCAATTTTAATATAAAAATCAACAATAACAATAGTGATGATAGGACAAAATATTTCTTATCGCGGAAGCGGTGCTGTGGCTACAATTCTTTCGCGTCACTACGCGATTGTACTGAAAGCTGTAAACGAACACAGAGCTCTCGACAGACTCCAAACTCTGAACGAATTCACGATTCTAAACGAACTAATGAATGTTCCAACCGAACTGCTCTGAACGAACTGAGTGTTCTAAACGAACTGTCGCGAGGGCGAAAATGTTGCTTCTTAGAAATGCATACAGCAAAGGATGGAAAAACGAAGAACGAAAAGGATGGATGCGCGGACGGCAAATGTGAACGCTTCTACGAAAACGCAAGGAATGGCAATTGGTCATAAATATACCAAAGTCAAGGACCTACCATACACGACTGGGCAATGCTCAGTCGCGACGAATTCTTGAGGAAAACAATTGCTTGGTCTAAAGTATCGATACAAATCAAACGGATGTCGGGATTAGGATAACACGCGCCTGGTCGCCAAGTGTTAACCCGCGGCGACCAGACCTGCGCTGAATCTTGGGAACGCATTGTGATTTAAACGGAAAATTTACGATTCTGAAAATCATGGAATCATAGCCGCCATAGCTTCATCCTATTATGGATATATTCATTATTTTATTAACAGTAAGAGAATGTTTAAACAATGTAACAATAAGAAGATGTTTAAACAATATTTCCAGTTCGATTGATTGGACGCGGACCAATAATACCCTCTGAAATACATGAAAGGGAGAATTGTGTAAATCAGAATTGTTATAATTTTATTATGAATGAAAAGAAGAAAAGAAATTGTAACGTGCGTACAGTTTTGAAAATTCCCGCCATTATTCCGTTTGTACTTCGATTGGCTTCGTTTGGCTTCGATTAACTTCGTCCGACTTCGATTGAAGGAGGACAGAGATACGAAGCGCTGGAGGTGAAAGAGAGAAAGAAGAGGAGTGCTTGCGTAGTAACCTGCCTATCGAATATAAGAACTGTTGAAGGTGAGAGCAAAAAAGAAGAGGAGCATATGCATAGTCACCTTTCTATCGAGTAAAAGGACTGCTGGAGGTGAGAGAGCAGGACAGAAATAAGGAATACTCGAGGTGGGAGCAAGAAAGAAGAGAAACGCATGCATAGTAACCTTCTTATCGAATAGAAGCATTGCTGAAGGCGAGAGAAAGAAAGAAGCATGGCACATGCGTACTAACCTTCCTATCGAATAGAAGCATTGCTGAGGGTGTGAGAGAGGAAGAAGCAACGCATATACGTAGTAACCTTCCTATCAAGTTCGAGATACGACATAACTTTTTGATAAAATATTATGTACAAATATATTGATAAAAGCAGTTGATGCACACATCATTATATATAAGAACAGAAACAATTGCACTTGCGTTCAACTGTTTGTTTCACAATAACCTAGAACGATACTTCAGAACTGGAAATTAATATTTTGAAATTACACGATTGATGAACAAATCGATCATTATCTGTTTTAAAACTTTTTCGTTCTTGCGATTTTTTATTATTTCATGTACGTATATTAAACTTGCTAATACAAAGATGGAAATATTGCATTTGAGAAACATAAGTATAACCTTAAAAGTAAGCGTAACGTCAAGATTTTTCTTTTACAATGGTATTTTAATGAAGAATTATAATAATATCGTGGAGTACTCTGTATATCAAAGCTTAGTATTAAATCATTATCATCAAGCGATGATATATTTAATATCAGTTGAGCATGCTAGCGATTAAGGTTATGTCTACCACTGGTAACTGTTTACTTTAACAACTTCTCATAATTTTTGCTATTTTAACTACTTTTTGTTTGATGAACTTTATTTTATTATTATAAAGAGAAATTAGTCGGAGGAACCAATTGTAGGACTACAGTTTGAATAGTTCCTGGGGAATCGATTACAAGACTAATCAAAAGGCTTCAGAAGTTTACTTAGACGCAAGTAATGACTGTAGAATATCTAAGCTATGGCAAAAACTAGCTGGTACTTATATGGTAGAAGGTGACTGAGTCAAGGTACAAAGATCAGCAAATAAGCAAAGGACAGAGGACAGGATTAGTAAGCGGATACAAGACGATAGAAGAATTGGAATTTAGGAACTATGATTAACCCTTTGCATTCCGTTTACTAGCCACTCAGCACCACTTAGTCATTATGTACTGCAGCCTGATATTGTGCATGTTTGACAATATTAAGTTGTTTTCCGTCAGAAAGACATGCATTTCTGAAAAAGTTATATTGGAATAAGTTAATTTCCTGTAATCATTAATAAACTTTAATGTCGTCTGAGAGGGGACAGTGAAATGCAAAGAGTTAAGATGTGTTGGGAAGAGTTTGTATCGTGTTGTTAATATTGGTAGAGAGTTGGTCATGCAACAGTACTCTTCTATTTCTACGAATGTGTCTTGTAGCTGAGATTTGATTTGTATCGCGCAGGTATCGCGGAAACCCGTGTTCTTCGAGCGTTCTTTGGATCGCTTTCCACTCGAGGGAGTTGAACGCGTTCTTTATATCTAAAGAAATCGCCACTGCAACTCCCCCTTCTTTAATCACATTCTCCGCGAGACATTTAACTTTCTGTATCGCGTCGATTGTCAATTTTCCCTCTCTGAAGCCGAATTGGTTTTCGTCTAAATTCGGTCCGACCCGCGATAGATGCTCGACGGGACGGTCGTGAACTATTCTTTCGAATAATTTTACGCCTTCGTCGAGCAGAACTATCGGTCTGTATGCGGACGGAGAGTCTTCAGGTTTTCCCGGCTTCTTGAGAAGGACCAATCTGTCAGTTTTCCAGCTTGTGGGTAGCATCCCGGTCTTCAAGCACGTTGAAAAAAGTTTTCGAAGTCTTGTGCCGAGGATGCTGCACGCCATGGACCACGCACGGCCTGGAATTCCGTCTGGACCGGGCGTGGTGTTCTTCTTTGTCATTCGCTTGATTGCGCGGCCCATTTCTCTCCTCTCGCTACCTCACTCTCGCGTGCACAGTCGGCTGGCTATAGTCTGTCTCTCTCACACTTACGGCTCAACTGGCTCTCTCTCTCATACGCAAACAGCACTCGGTTAGAAAGTTGGAATGAAAAATTCCACTTACCGTTGCTGCTTTTCCCTACGCTCGACGCTGGATGGCGTTGCCGTAGTCCTTTGTTCCGAGCGTTTTTCCAGTCCTTTCTCGTTGATTAATCCACGCAAGGGGATAAAACAACGTCGAACACTGTCAATAAAATAAACTTTTGGACTCCATTAAGGCGAGAGATACTCGGTAAAGTTGGATAACGTTTCCTCTTACAGGTATATTCTTAACACATTGAGGACGGGGCGCTGCGCGTTCAACACGCCCTCAGAGACCGCAGATTTTCGAACGCTCCAAAAACATGCTTGGCATGTAACAGGATGTGGATACGCAGATTACTTAATTTGCATTTAGTATTTTTAAATACTAGTATACATATAGCTCATATATCTGTATATCTGTTTTCGTTACATCTATGCGCCATTTCGCTGCTTTTATAGAGGGTTAATTCATAAAATAAATTTTTGTTATCAATTATCAGTAACAGGTGGATCGAAAATGTAGATAGTACTCAAAAAAGCTGTTACCTTCCAAATTTAAAACACGAAGTTTGAAATTCTAAAATGTAGATCAATGAAACACTTTATAAGATGCGATACGTACGACGATCCGCACAGATCAGCCGGCAATGGCTATAATGACTGTTTTTTCTCACATTTTAGGAATGATTCAGTTGTTTCGCTTTTGTTTCGGATTGCGAGAGACTTTGTTACCATCGTAACGTAACAGAAACATTTGCAGCTCCTTGCTCAGTTGCCGACTGAATAAAAAAAACGTGAAAACGAGATATATCGTGACCCGTCCGCCACGTTTAGTTCTCTAAAGACGAGATATCTCGTGACCCGTCCGCAACGTTTAGTTTTCTAAAGACGAGATATATCGTGATCCGTCCGCAATGTGTTAAGATCAATCATTGCGAGGAATGTCGTTACAGAAACGAATCCAATTATGCGAGTTGTTATATATAAAGTGGTAGCTTTTAAAGTGTGGTAGCTTTTAAATCTAAAAGTGCACCCTTGTCTTTTCGCATACTGTCCATGCGTTGTTTATTAAAGGACCTGTGAGCTGGGGAACTCTTTTGTGGTCTCGAGCGTATGCCTCGCTGGTCAGAGACATCTTCAGCCAATATGGACATTGACTCTACACTCGTTTGCGCTTTTGCAGCGCCCTTAACAGCTTGAGAAGATTTTTCAAAACGCTTCATGGTTATGTTTGAATCGCTTTGTTGAGATGCAATCATTACCCAATACAATTTTTTTTTTTTGGAAAGAGGGGGAAATGCTTTATGCACACCGGTCAGGTGTTAGTGACCGGTAGTGTGGGACTCTAGCTATTCTACCCACTAAAAGCCCCTCCTCGTATTGTACCTAACATGGTAGGCAGCACCTTCTTAAGTTCGAATTTAAGCAGCCTCTATCCAATTTTTACTTTTGTTGTTCTATTCCTCCTGGTAGTTGACATGCCGAATCTCTAATATGCGTGCAGACTTCCAATAAGGGCTCGGGACGAGAGCACATTCAGATCTTTCTTATTCAGGACCTTTAGGTCTATAAGGTCCTCAGCCGATTTTTTGCTCCACACTTCACGGCATGAGATCGTGACGGACGTATACTTTATTTCACTTGTATTGTACTTCTCTGTCAGCTCTCTGTGGATAGAATCTCTGTAGTAGGTCTTTTTTGCTTTGTGGGCTCTGGTAAGGTCGCTTTGTTTCCCTACGACTTGCGCATCAATAACCACCACAGTGTTTTCACGCATTGCTACTAGGTCAGGCTTCCTCAGACCGTTAGGTGTTTTAATATGGGGCTCTTCTTCCACATTCATGTATTTCTTTGCCAGAGACCTTTTCACGTAAGCTGCAATGGCGTTGTGCCTAGCAACACGCGTTGCGTGTGTTCTAGGGCATACTTGTAAAACGTGATTTAGGGTCTCAATCACATTGCAGCCTGTTCTGCATAATCGGTCAGCCAGGTTACCTCTGTTGCTCCGTGATTTTGTAGGCAATGCGTTTATGCACAACTTTACCGAGTTGATGAAGTCGAGATCTTCTCTTACCAGAGAGGAACCGAGTTCCATCTAATACCCATTGGTTCTGTGAAAGAACCTTTCGAGACTCACTAAGAGCTTTGCCATCCACAGAACAGTGCAGCAATTCAGCCCACCGCTTTTCAATTCTGTCTCTGTGGTCTAGTTCGAGACGCCCATCTTTAAGCCGTTGCCATGCTTTTTCGATTTCTTGGGCGATGAAAGATAATGGCTCAGAGCCACCCTTCATAAGGGCTTCTAATCTTTCTTTCCTTCTCAGTGGCATAAGCCATCTCATTGAGGGGATGGATAATCCACCGTCCTTAGCATTGGCGTGAAAATAGGCATCGACCATGTCGTAGGGCAGTGCGAGCCATTTCCTGACTGCGCCCCGCACTAAGTTGTCGACTTTCTTAAGCCTGCTCAAGTTCATTGAACCGAGCGTCAACACATGGTACAAGCTGGGCAGTACCATGATTCTTAGTGCGAACAGCCTCTGTTGCGGATTCAGGGCTGCTCTAGACAGTTTAGCAATGGCTTCCTGGAGTTGTTGTTCAGGGTTACGAGTGACACGTCCCTCAGGTGTAAAAGGGACGCCTAAGTACTTCCACTCGTCCTCACGTCTCATTGCTGGAAGCGAGGCTCCTGCACACTGGAATCTGATTTTTCTGTCCACCACTGACTTCTTCATGTGCGGGACATTTCTTATGGCCACAGTGAAGGACTTGCCGGTGTTAATTGCAAGCTCGCACTGTGCCAAGTAGTCAGTTGTCAGGTCAAGCATTTGTTGTAGCCCTTGTGGTGTTGAGGCTGCTAGGACGAGGTCATCAACGAATGCTAGCGCATTGTGATGCTCGGCGGAAATATCCACCCCAATTTCTTTAGGACTACTCCTAAGGAGTCTGTCTATCACCATGTTGAAAACAACTGGTGATAGCGGGTCGCCTTGTTTGACTGCGCATATCGGATGAATTTTCCTGGAGACTCAGCCATCGTAAGCTAAGTGTGTTACGCTGTGAGTGTACACATGCTTTATGTAACACACCATTGGGCCAGGGACACCTCTGGACACCAATGTATCTAAAATAGTCTGATGCGTGACTGAGTCAGACGCTTTCCTGATATTAGCTGACGCCAGATATAAT
Organism: Xylocopa sonorina; assembly: GCF_050948175.1. Taxonomy (NCBI): domain Eukaryota; kingdom Metazoa; phylum Arthropoda; class Insecta; order Hymenoptera; family Apidae; genus Xylocopa; species Xylocopa sonorina. The sequence goes on along the minus strand of NC_135206.1, from coordinate 1,302,337 downwards.
AGCTTAATCCGCGTCAGCTCCGCTTCTTTCCGAGCCAACATTGCTTCTTCTTCGGCATTCCATCTAGATTTCTTAGCCGGAATATTCTCTCGGGCGTCATATCAATCGAGATGAGCTCTCCTGTGATGCATCCCACGACCGGTGGCTGTGGTAAAGACACGGCTATAATTAGGGAATAAACGCCTATCTGATGACAGACCTGACTTGGATGCTTGGGGGGATTGCGTATATACAGAGTGGGAACTCACCGGGACGGAAAAGCCTGTGGGCATTCCGCTAATTTGACCGTCCAAGGCTTCATTATTATTCGTACCAGCAAGATAAGATCCGCGGAGGTTAGCAGCCCCCCAGGGGCCATAGCGCTGCACGCCGTTTAGCCATGGCACCTGTCCGAGAAGGAGGAGCGACGTTACCGGCGAGAACCTGTAGGAGGTACGACGTGCGACTAGGATAGGAGAGGCTATTTGAGACGCACCCTACCCCTGTAACTATGACCCTCGAAAGAATGCATGCGGATCCATCAGCGTCACTCAATGTAAGGTGACTCACCATCCCTCCGCATCTCCACGAGGTGGGAGCCGAGCAGTGTCCGATTCGCAAGAATCGGGCGGCTGAGCCGGAGAGAAGGCGCCGATGGAACCGCGGGCATATAACTCTTGAACATAATAAAAATAATGGTGATCAAGTTGTCTAGTGTATTAGTACAACTAGGTCATAAACACTAGTTGGCCCGCTAGTAGGCGTAATATTAAATAAATCAAGAATACTTATCTCGTCAAACTAAGTATATAAATCAAACTAAACTGTACTGAAGAACTTAAAATGAAAAAAAATAGAAAAAAAAGAACGAAATCAAACAAATTGTAGTATACTAGAAGAAAAAATGAAATGAAATATATTACGTTTTATACGCTAACTAAGCTAAACTAAACTACTTTATTTTATTTCATTTTTTTTCTCGTTTTCTTACGGCTCCTCCATGTGTGAGCCATAAAATATCTATGGATAGAGGATCCGTAGCGCAGGACGTTGCAAACAATTATTCTCTGGAGATAGAGTGAAAGATTAAATGCTTTTCAGATAGCATCATTAGATGGAGGCCACCCGCCTCTCGCACCAATGACGAGTGGGAGTATATTAGGCCTATCTGCGAGATGATAGTTGGCTTTTGTGCTCTCAAGTACGTCCAGGATATTATATTTATTGGAATATTATATTTATTACGTTTAATGCGCGCAGCTTCCAATAGGCTATTGCCGCGTTCCCACACAACGGTGGTCTCCACAACACTACCTATACGCTTCTTTTTATCAATAAGGTGTATTAATAATACTAAAAGGTCAGGAATATACCTATTATCCCTGGTATGGACCCTGGGAGCTTCTTGTATAGCGAAGCCCATTTTAGTAAGAGAAGAAGCGAGATCTTTGGTAGCAAGATGTGAGAAAGTGTTTCCCTACGGCCTACGCATGTAGGGTATCGGCACTGAGCGGTTTCCGCGTTTGTGTACGGGGCTCCACCTGTTGGAAGGAGTCCAATGTGAAGCTGAATAGGAGTATTCTGAACCCGGCCCCGGGAGGAGGCGCCAGCCTGCTTCCACGCCACAAGGGCATACGCGAATATGCTTTCCATCCACTTGCCAAGGAATATCCGTCCTCTGGATCGGGAGAGGAAAAACCCAGCAGTGACGCGGCGATCGTTTTTCCGCGGTGTGAGCCCTTCAGTTACCCCTGCGCTCGATCGAGACCATGGTTCCGCTCGGCCACCGGGGCATCAACGGGGACCTCGGGGAGGCGGATTCACTGCGTGCTCGTGTGCACGCACACCCTGACCCTGTCTAATGCCCTACCTATCGAACGAATCTAAGCTCGCGAGGGAGGAAAAGTGCTCGACGGGAACGGCTAACTACGAAGGCTGGAGCGCCGCTCCGCCTTGCTCTGGCGCTCCGACAACGCCAGAGTGAACGGTTTCCAAGTTCGGGGGGGGGGGGGGAAGTACGGAGGTTCGGTCCCCGATTTTTATTTATATTTACGATGGAGTAAGCCTACTCCAAGAACCTTTTCAGCCAGAACGATTCCTGGTAGAAGTCGCCGAGCGCGGAGGAGGTCTCTGGCGACGACACCAAATATGGTGCCGCTTCCGGCCAATTCCACTTATTTGCCGGGACGAAAGAATGCAGAAATTCCCTCTGCGGATCGAAAATCGGACATTCCAGGAGGAAGTCGCCGACCGTGTCCACCGCGCTACCACAGACACATGTCGGGTTATCGACAACTGTGTACGCCGAAAGGCGATCCAGAAAGTTGCCGTGCCCCGACAATACCTGCGTGGTGTTATGATTCGGCTTCAGCCAGCCAGCGGCCAACCTCTCCCGGACGTCTTTAAAGAAGGCAAACGTTGTGCGGCCTTTGTGGGAATTCGTCCACGAAGTTTGCCACATGTTCGTCGCCTCTTCCTTTACTCTTTTGACACCGTCATCCAGTCCGCTTTGAATGACGGTATTCCCTTTACTCTTTTGACACCGTCATCCAGTCCGCTTTGAATGACGGTATTCCCGATCTTGGCGTCTTTCTCTCTACGAAGATTGTAGGGGGCCCTATGCTGCTGGACAACGATGTCGACGGGGGTCGCGCCGGCTACCACGCAAGCACCCTCCCACGATATCCGGCGACAAGCGCCGCTAACCGCGATCAAAGCGCGACGCTGCGCGGACCTGAGCACCCTCAACTCCCTCTCTGTACACAGGTCGGCCCATCCCGCGGAAGCATATGCCACCATTGGGATGAACACTCTCCTGTAAATGCCGGAGAGCGAGCCGAAGCGGAGCCCCTACGAACACCTCGCCAGCCTACTCATTCTCGCGAATAGCGACCCGACCTTGTCGCTTAGGTACCTACAATGGGTTCTGACGCCCATTCCTGCATCTAAGTATACGCCAAGATATCGTACTGCGGGTTTAAATTTTATATTTTTATCGCCTATCCGAATGGTCGGCGGTCTACCGGCAAGGTCGGTCTTGGAAGACCGAACGGCCTTGCGTTTTCGATCGGAACGGGCACCTCCTCTTCGACCTAATATTGGCCTCCCGATCCAGCCACTCTTGAGTACGATTGTCTCAGTCTTCATAGCCGAGATTTCGAGTTTAGCCGAGCTACACCATTGGAGAATCTGGTCAACGACTTGTTGATCTTGATTCTCAATTTCGCGTCTAATATTTCCGCCCACGAGGACGATGAGATCGTCCGCGTAGGCGACAAACCTATTCTCAACTGTGGTCTCCAGTAACCGCAGGAGATCGTCGAACATAAGGTTCCAGCAAGCAGGGCCGAGTACAGAGCCTTTCGGGCACTCCCTCGTCGCTTGCTTCGAAACCCGTTCGGAACCTATGGCGATGCTCACCCGTCGGCCGTCGAAGTAATTTGACAATACCCCGAAAACGTTCCGAGGGCAGTCGCGTTTCTTTAGTGATTCTAAAACTAATGGCCACCAGACGTTGTCGAAAGTTCCAGAGATGTCGAAGAGCAATGCCACTTCATGTCAATGCTCAGAGGCATCGACCATGCGGCGCAGCTCCACGACCGCGTCCTCCGTCGACTTCCCGGGCGTGAACCCGTACTGCCGATCGGAGATCCCCCCGGGAGCCAACGACGTCTGATATAAACGCTTCTTGAGAAGCTTTTCGAAAAATTTCCATATAACCGAGAGGAGGCAAATCGGACGGTAGAATTTTGGATCTTTTTTTTTTTTAACGTGGGGATATCCTCATGGATCCCCCGGAGCTGGGGAACTCCGGGTGTATGCCGGACTCTTACCGGCTAAAACCCCACGGTGACCTTCCTTGGCGTTGCTGGGAGGGGACCGGGAACTCTGGATGAACACGTCCGGTCCCCTCCCACGCTGGGGTCCTCCATGGTGACTGGGTGGACCCCCTTCCCGGAGGGGAGTATGGTCGACGAGACACACTGCCCCGTCCGAGGTAATGAGCGATGGCTGGGTCACGCAGCCACCGCTCCCGCCCCGGGGAACGCGTGCAATGATCGGTACGATCCCCCAATCGTACCGACCGCGCCCCCCGGACGACACCTGTGCAAAGACGTGGGGCACGACCAAATGGTCTACCCCGCACGGGCGTCGTCGACGCCTCGGGCCAGGCCCCCCGAGGGGTTCTTAGGAGTGTCTTCCACCCGAAGGTGGAAGCCCCCCCCCCATGAGGCGGAACGGGGCAAACGTCTACGACGCCGACCCCGCAGGCGACGTCGAGCTGGCAGGGATTGCTCCCTAACTCGCTCGGCGGCCTCCTTCGCGACCATAACCTCCTCGCAAAAGGAAATCATGGCCTGCCAGACGCTCCCGCGACCAAGCATCCCCGAAAGGATGCTCGGCAACGAGAGGTCCGGAGCCACCTCCGCCGCTAACACCCGACGCGGCACCTCCCAGGCTGGACACTCCTGAAGAGTGTGCCGTGCCGAGTCCTCCGCGGCGCCACAATGGTGACGCCGCGCGGTCGCCTCGCGTCCGATTCGGCACAGGTACTGACCGAAACAACCATGGCCGGTCAACACCTGTGTGGCTCGGAAAGTCAGCCGTCCGTTGCTACGGCCTACCCATCTATCTAGGATGGGCAGGACCGCCCCGACGGTCCAATGGTCGCTGTGACGAGACAAATCGTCTCGCGACTTTAACATGTTGGACCGCCGGGCCTGGAGCCTAAGCTCGTCCCGACTTAACGTCTCCCCTGGCGGGCTGGAGACCTGACGCTCGATGCGAAGACGCCCGTAGACGTAGGCGTCTTCGAGCGCCAGGTACTCCAAGGTAAACCCGCCAGAGTGGTGGCCGCCTCATAGGACACCGTACGGTACCCCCTTACGACGCGTATGACCGCGCGTCTCCACTCCTCGAGTTTGTACCTAGAGGCCTGAAAAAAAAAACACGTGCAGACTTTGTGTCGTCAATTCTTTTGGGGGAGGACCTAAAATTCCAATGCGGAGTCTTAACAATTAGTAGAGCTTTCAAAACGTGCAGACGTGCCTTCAAACCTTAATAATAAAGTTAAAGATTATAAAGAACTCCAAACAGCTTTTTATTATTATTACCCATAATTCAATACATTTAAATCAGATTTCACAGGATACTACAAGGTATTATATCTAAATGCATTGTCATTAGGTTAAATCAAGGAGATTTGCAATAAAATTTTAAAATCATAATTTTTTATAAAATTTATGTACAAAATATTTACTTTTCAAAAAAAGACTATATATTATCCTATTAGTGCCTGTTGCGTTCTTAATTTCTCCTCGCTTACTTGCTCGGGTAGAATATCTCGGACGACTTTTTGCTGGTAGGATTTTGACTAGTTTATTTCACAAAATGTACATTTATATAGAGGTTCGGAGTTCAGCAGTCAGCCAATCCGCGAGCTGCTTGATTCCGAGAGGGTAGTGATCGCTACCTTCCAGTAGGGTTAGGGCCACGGAACACAACCGCTAGGGTAACCTATACGAGGCTATTTGACCTAACGGGACCCGTGATTGGGATTTTTGGGCTTATGATACGTTAATAGCTATTGAAGAAAAACACTAAGAGGTAAACTAAGTTTTCTAGCAACCTTTTAATGCCTTAATCCCGGTTAAGAAGTTAATCAGAAAAAGTAATAAACAGAAATTGGGACTCTTCAAAAATAACTAATTATATGCGACCGTAGCATAAACTTGGTTCGACCATATGTTTCGAGGACAGAACAGTGCCAGTCGTCCCAATATAAGGGTTTATATAAATTTTTTTTAATTCTTCCTGTTATCGCTTGGTCTACATATACAAATGAAGTGGAATGTTACTTCAATTTGTATTAGTGAAGTACTTTAGTGTTTTATACATGTATGTTATATATGTATTTCGTGTTTAGTTACACAATTTTCCTTCGTCAGCTTCTCTGTCTACATTAGTTGGTTATTGAGACAACTTTTTGTCTAAGATGTATTACGATGACACGTTTACCATTTTCTTAATCACTTTTCGTGCAACATATAACACTACAATTCTACATAAACTGTTTCATTAGCTTAAAACAATCGGCATGTCTTCGTATGTGTCCCCAGCAGCAGTAATACAGCAATCAACTTGCGTTAAGCGTCTCGAAACGACTACGAGAGCTTCCAATTCATATGTTTCGATGTAATAATCATAAACGTAACAGGCTTTGTACTAGATAGCTCTCAGCTCTAGATAGCTCTGTAACAGATACATCGATATAGAAGAATACAAGGGGAAGAAGTATCTTGAAAAGAATGTTCTTATAAATTTTCGTTCTAATACCGACAAAAATTTTTCGCGGCAAATGTGAGAGAATCTTTTGTTCTTGTCGGTTTTATTAACATCACCTTAAATTACACTTAACGCAGAGCGTAACCACAGTATACAGTAGCGCAGGTAGCACGATTTTGTGTCACAAAATTTAATGCGCATGCGCGTCAATAAATTCCGAAACTCGGTGCCATCTGAACTTCTGCCTCACTTGCTCTTTAGTTTTTCTTTCTCTCTCTTTTTTAGCAGACAAAATAACATGTGCAGAAGATGCTGTAAACGTTTAAGGCGATATTAAGTAATATATATTAATAGAATAATTAAAATTATATTTTATATTTTTTTGTAATTTTCTATAATATATATATTTTTTGTTGTAGTAATATATGTATGGAAAAGGCTGCAAAGTTGCAGAAAGGAGTAGGTGATACTCAGACAACACAAGATAAGATAAGATAAGATAAGATGGTGGCGACACCATACCGGCACTGTGGCCACACATCCGAGGGATGTCAGCAGAAGATCCGTAGCCATCTGTAACCGCATTCGTTAGCTAAAATGCCGGCACGCAGTGCCAGCATGTTCTAGTCACCAGCGTAACACGCGTGCGAATGACACTGCGCCAGCACCAGCGTGACACACGTGTCATCGTTCCATTCAAAAATTTGTTCTGCATTGGCATAAGCGTCACATTTGTTAGCGGGGAAGCTGTTTTTCCGTACAAATTAAATACGTCAGAGTTCAGATATCCACATACGAGTACTGACAGATGTTTTGGTAGTTCTTTGTCCATATTTATAGTTACTGAGAGAGCTATATACCTAGGCAACCAGCGATTGGCACGCCAGTGACACCGGGCGGAACTAAGCACTGGGCTAGCACGGTGCTTCCACTCAGTTTTCGTAACGGCACAGGGCTAGCACTGGGGCGACACGCATGTCATGGCACTATCAAAGCACCGCGATATAGCACAGGGGCGACATGGCAGTGCCAATGACACTATCAGCTCACCATAGTGACACGCTTGGCAGTGGCGTAGGCTAATATAAACCAATGGAGAAACTGTTTGCATAAAAATTATAAACGAATATTAAAAATGACTAAACTAAGCAATTTATTTATTTCGATTCGAAAATAGATACACTGACACGAAAGAAAGATATAAAAACTACTTTTTATTATTTTTTATAAACTATAACTTAATACAGCGATTTTTTCAGAAAAGTCGTTAATTACTTTATCATAAAAATACATACACTTATTTTGTAAATATTTTTTTCAACTTATCGCTAAAAATTCATGCAACAAAGGGTTATATTATTTTTAATAATCGTTACAAACGATAAAACCATGTACCAGAGGAAAACAAATAATTACGTTCAATATTTTCACCTGAAAATTGTGATACGCTAGTAAAGTAAACGTAACTTAATTAGTTCAACATTTTATAAGTAAATCTATCATTTATTACATTTCCTTAAACAATATGCTGCCATCGTATTTAATACTCTCTATTGGCATGAATTTTTTTGAGGAATTGAAAAAATATATATAGCTCTCTCAGTAACTATAAATATGGACAAAGAACTATCAAAACATCTGTCAGTACTCGTATGTGGATATCTGAACTCTGACGTATTTAATTTGTACGGAAAAACAGCTTCCCCATTAACAAATGTGACGTCTACGCCAATGCAGAAAAATTTTTGAATGGAACGATGACATGCATGTCACGTTGATGCTGGCGCAGTGTCATTCGCACGCGTGTTACGTTTTGGACTAGAACGTGCTGGCACTGCGTGCCGGCATTATAGCTAACGAATGCGGACACAGATGGCTACGGATCTGTTGACACTCCTCGGAAGTGTCGCCACAGTGCCGGTATGGTGTCGCCACCTTCTTATCTTGTGTTGTCTAGGTATGAAATAATGAACTGAGTTATGGAAACAATCTATCTATAGTAAATAATTTAATGTATAGAATAAACTAAATATATTTACTTTACTAGTGTATTACAACTTTCAGATGAAAATACTGAACATAATATACAATACTTTTACTACTTTAATGTACAATACGTTTATAACTTTCTTTTGATACATATATTCTCGCGATACATGGCTTTACGGTCTGTAGAAATTATAAAATATATATATAAAATACATTGGAATGAAGAAAATTCACTTCAATTCCTTCTTTCATTTCCATTCTGGTTTTCAATTCTTCTTTCCAAGTCTCTGGTCTTTGACCTTGCCTTATGTGTTGTATGGTTCTCTCTTTGGTTCTTCTATTGCAGAAAGTGCTGGAAAAAAAGGAGAAAATATTTTAATTCCAATGTCAGTAAAAGACCACTGGTGATATACATATTTTGCGACAAAATAGTGAAAAATATGAAAGTATAATACTTCCTGTAAAATGTAAGTCCTTCTTGTACATCTGGTTGCTCCTATGGTAAAGTCTTGTCTACGCATGTATAGACCATGTTCTGAATGCCAGGAAGGCCTGTAAAAAAATGAAAACAGCAACAAAAGCTGCTAAAAGGAAATTAATATGGAGGATACACGACAAACAATTATTATACTAGACATCACTAAATGGAAACCAGCTACAAATTATCAACTAATTTCACTGTGTAAAATAACAGCAACTATAAATCCTGATTCAGGGCAATGCTCTTCATCATCATCCGTCGATGATTCCTCAGAATTTTCGTTGACCTGTAGAGGCATTCTATAACATTTTGCACGTACTTCTTGCGGCTGAATGAAGAATGTTTCAGTGCTAAGTGTACTGCATTTATATATATCGAGCGCCGAAGACAATATACCAACGTTATAAAAGTCAGTGGTTTCCATAAATCTTTTTGCAACTAATGTGACAGTATTATTATGATGGTAAATATCTTGTATGATGCAGATACGACCGTCATATAAAATGCAACAATTGTCGCGTGTATCTATACCTAACAATATATTAGCAAATTGTATTGTTTGGTACCGAAGACCATGAGTACCATTACCAAATGGGTGAGATACATGAATTAATGAAGAATTAACATCCTGATTGTGCCTTGTACCATGCTGCTCTTCGTCCATCTTTCTATCGAAAATTTGCTGGAGGGACATATTGCTTTCATAGGGGAAAACAGAAAAAGAATCTAAATTACCTAAGTGCCATAAATCATTGGATAAATGAAGTAGACCATGAACATTATAACTATTGAAGAGACAGCCATAGTAAAGTTCACTTCTAATAACAAATTTCTGCAGAGCGAGTTCTGCATATTCTAATAAATTCTCTGATAATATGGGTGAAATTAAAATCCTCATAAAGGCATGAAGAAAAAGGAAATGTTTGTACAAATTATTACTTAACTATGAATCTCTAATTTTAGTTCCATAATATCACCTATGGATTAACAGTCAAGCAGTTTTTGAATTTCTGCTTTTAAGCTGAAATGTATATATTTCCCTGGTGGAACCACTGACACAACACCACTATCACGTGGTGTATTGAGAAGTGTCCTAACATCTTTCGGTAAATTGAAGAAACACGAATGAGAACGCAACAAGGACAATATATTATTTCCTTGCTTATGTGTTAAATTACTATCTACAAAACAAGACATTAAACGGTCATGAAAGGACTGCTCCAAGGAATTAGTAGAATCAACAGAAGGAGACGAAAAAGTACAAGAAGAAGAAGAAGCATTCCCCACATTCAAATATGAAAAACTACTACCTGCAGATGTGCTTGCCAAGTTTTGCGTATCCGTATCAATGTTCGGATTTTGTGCTGCCACATTTTTTTAAATTTCATTCTGAATCCTACGTTTCTGTCGGGCTGATAATTTCTTCACAGATTTTCGTGAGACTGATGTCTTTAAAATACATCGTGGATCCATCCTCCTATAATTATAATTAAATTATAAACTAGTAAAATAATATATATAAAATAAAATTATAAAATAATATACATATGTAATTAAAAGTAATAATAATTATAAGTAGAATTATATTTCTCTTGTAACTCCAGAACTTCTTCACCAACCAACTTTTACGGCTGCTAGACTCGTAATGGCATTGCATAAAACGCAACATGCGGGTAGAGGTTTGCGATGTTGCCATTTCTCTTACTGCATGTTCAGACTGCGTCATAAAAAGGACTATATATGTTATTTATGAAAAAGAAACATAATATAAAATAATCTATACAATAATAAAGTATACCTAAAGTATATCGGGATACAATCTTTATGTGTATATTAATAAAATTATATAGAAATTTTGATAGAACTTTTGCGACGTTGCCACTTTTCTATACAATTGCAATATGCGCATGCGTCAGTATACCTACCGGCAGCCACCATTACAGACTGCAGCAATTCAAAGTTCGATATGCTTCTTACATATATCTCAAAAACTGCGAAATCTAAGAAAACAAAGGTATATCGTTGAACAGGTCAAATGACTGCTCATGATAGGTAAGACAGACTACACATTTCTTCTAGGAAAGAAAGAATAAAGAAGAAGCGAATCCTGAAAAATGTCTTGTATGTATATCGCATATATAGAGAAAAGATTGTTCAGTCTAAAGGTGATCCAATTACATTTTATGTAGGAAATTGTAATCGAAATTTAGAAAATGATCATTTGACCGGTCGTAGTAGGTTTGAGGGCAACATCAATGTACCGGAAGTAAGGAATAACACTCAACTTTTTTGCTCTCAATTTAATATAAAACAGTCAACAACAGTGAAATAATAAGTTCTTAATATCGGGGGCGGTGCTATGGCCACGATTCCTTTCACGTCGCTACGCGACTCTAATAAAACTCTAATCGACCTCACAATTCTAAACGAATGTGGAGGTTGTTCTAAACGAACTGTTCTAGACGAACCGGGTGTTCTAGCCGAACTGTTCTAATCGAACTATTCTAACCGAATCGTTCTAACCGAACTGTCTACTAGAGTTGTTCTGACCGAACTGTGTACTTGAGTTGTTCTGACCGAACTGTCGCGAGGACGAAAATGTCGTCCTTTAAAAAAGCGTACAGAAAAGGATGGGAAATGCCAGAATGAAAAGGATAGATGCACGGACGAGGAGAGTGAACGTTTCCACGAAACGCAACGGACGGAAATTGGTCATAAATAAACCAAGTTTAAGGATCTGCCGTACGCGACTGGGCAACGCTCAGTCGCGACGGAAACTCAAAGGAAACAATTGCTTGACCCAGATGATGGACACGAACCAGACGGGTATCGGGTTTAGGAAACGCGCGGGCCTGGTCGCCAAGTGCTAACCCGCGGTAACCAGGCCTGCGCTGTGTCGTGAGAACGTATTGTTATCTCGCTAGAAAATTTATGACGAAAAAATACTCGGAATCGTAGCCGCCACAGGTTTAATGTCAAAAGTACAATATTTTCGTTTGATTTTGTGATAATCCCGCGCACGGAATTGCATTTAAATTATAAATAGTCTGTAAATTTAATCTCTATGAATTTAGATCGTAAGGAAAAGGGGTAATTTAATGTGCGAGACAGAAGAATAGAGAGAGAGGGAGGGAGGGAGGGGGGGAGAGAGAGAGAGAGAGAGAGAGAGAGAGAGAGAGAGATTCTCATACATTTTTATCTCCATTATTGTTAGAGAAAGCTGGAGTCGAAGCGGCCCAGGGTGCCGCTTGGTTTTCGTCACCTTCGAGCCAAGCTGAAAGAAAGGGAAAACGATAAATTAGACCCTTCTCTGTTGCGCTCCATTATGGAAGGAGGACCGCGCGATTGCCATGTAAGGACAGCTATTCTTTCTAGAAATCACTGAGACAACCTACAAGCCTATTGTAAATTTAATACTTGTATCTTTTAATAATAAACTAACGTATTTGCTTACATTTTCACAAACGTCTTACTCGCCTTTCAATGACTGCTCTTGAGGACCTCTATTCCTTAGCCATCTTTTCCGGCATCAGGAATAGGTTGCCCTAAAATGTAGAGGGAGGTGAATAAACAAAAAATACCTTACGCGATCGAGAGGAACGCGATCACCAGTCAGTTAAAATTTGGAAATCAGTGAAGCAGCATGGAGCGAAGAAAACGTACAGTTGCAAAATCAACGCGCTATCTCACAACAGATTCAGAGGACGAGGTGCCATGGAAAAAAGGGCAAGAAACATAGAAGTAGACATTGAAAGTGACATCAATATGTTTCAGTAAATGCAATTTTGCAAAAATCCAAATACACAATCACCGCACACACATCGTACCACACAAATGTACACACTGACATACGCAACGCATACGGTTTCAACTACACAAATTCACACACCAAAAAGCGCATCAATTTCTACAAACTGCCAATCTACACAAACACATCACACAGACACATCCGCACCCGCTATCATGGAAAAATTGGATGTCATCCTTAACTGTCTACGCAGATGAAAATGTATATACAGTAAGTATACAATATACATATTATAAATTTATAAATTTCCAAATTTGTTGTACCATTTTATAGCATTTTTCTATAAATGTTTATAGGAGTTTAACGAAATTTAACAACTATTTGTTACATACGAGAAATATGCAAGTGTTAGGCATAGACAAACCGTCGTGGATTCCGCTTAAAAGCGTCGAAGCGTTATTACACTTCGACAATGCTGATGAACGGATATTTGCAGAGATTGTAAGTAAAAACATAGGAAGAATAGTTATTTATTGTTACGAAATACTATTACATACATTTAATATGCATATTTATGTTTGTATGGGTCGCGTATCTCCAACAATTAGGCGGCTTCAGCGCGAAGGAAGTCATAGCCGTAGCGTTGAAAGAAACGTTACACGAAACAATTTCGCCGCATCTCTCTTGGTATGCCAAGGAAAAGGGTAAAACAACATTAGCTGACAGGCGTTTGACATTCGCAATATACAGTACGTATTAATTTTCCTTCGTATTCATACCTATTGTTTCCATGTTTTATTGCAAGTAATGCATGTTTACTACTTTTTACTTTCAGAAGCTGCATGTTTAAGCAGATGTTTTGAAAAGCCTACCAGGAGAGACTTTCAGGAGTATGCGCGGCAGGCTCTGCGAGCATGTAAAGAAAGATACAGGAAGGCCGAGGAAAGAAATAGACCAACCACTGTCCGTTTTTGGAACAGAGAGGAAGCAGACGACGAAGAATTTTAAAAGGTACATTTTGTTTCTAAACGAAAATATACTATCAATAGCGTACAATTTTTTTAAATAACATCATATTTCACTGTTTTGTAGGAATGGAAGAATAAAAAATTATTGAAACGAATTGTCTTCATTCCATTGTATTTTATATATCTTTTATAATTCCTACAAGTAAAACCATGGCATGTATTGTGGGAATATATGTACCAAAGAAAAAAAAAACAATTCTTAACGGAGTATTGAAAATATTGTACATATATATTATATATATAATATGTTGCGTCGCGAAATTGGTCGACTTCCTAATTAGAAAATCAACTTTAGGATACGGACGCAATTAATTAGCTATTTTTGAGGACTTCCAAATATTACTTACCTTTTTCCTTATTACTTTAATTCTTCTAAATGCAGGGATTAGGGTCTTAAAGGTTGCTTTGGAATTTGTAAAGATTCGCACCTTTAGTGTCTTAACTCAATACCTATGACGTGTCATAAACTAAATACGCCTAATTAGTATTCCGCTCGACCGCATAATCCCAAGCGTTTACCCTAACGGATCTTTCCGGGATCCTGCTCTATAACTGCCGGGTAGCGAATACCTTGTTACCGAAGAATAAGCAGCAAAAGAATCGGCTCATGGTTGCTTCAATTTTTAATATATAAGATTGTACAAATGAAAATAATCAGTATTAAATTAAGTATTAAACTAAACATTAACCCAATTATAATACGAAACTATATTCAATCAATATACAAAAAAAATCATCTTCAGTATTTCAACCGAGCAATTACATCAGGCGAAGTTATTAGGGACGTAACAGGATAAATTTTTATTTCATAAGTAATTATTATTTTATAATTTTATCTTATAAGTAATATTTTATCTTATAAGTAATAGTTTATTTTATAAATAACATTTTATCTTATAAATAATATTTTATTTTATACGTAATTTCATTTTATAAATAATTTTATTCTATAATTAATATTTTTATTTTATGGCGAGTTGAAAGAAATATATATATGGCTTTCTCAATAATTATAAATATTGGAAAACAACTATCAAAATGTCTATCAATATGCATATGTTGAACACATACTGACATCTGACGGTTTCAATTTGTATGAAAACACAGGTTCCCCGTCAGCAAATGTGACCCTACGCCACTGTTGAGAAGATTCATGAATGGAACGATGACACGCGTGTCACGCTGGTGCTGGCGCAGTGTCATTCGCACGCGTGCTACGCTGGTGACTAGAACGTGCTGGCACTGCGTGCCGGTATTTTAGCTGACGAATGCGGACACAGATGGCTACGGATCTACTGACACTCCTTGGAAGTGTCGCTACAGTGCCGGTATGGTGTCGCCACCATCTTATCTTGTGTTGTCTGGGTATATTTTTTCAATTCGTCAGAAAAATTCATGCCAATAGAGAATATTAAATACCATAGCAGCATGAACTAATTAAGTTACATTTATTTTACTAGCGTATCACAATTTTCAGGTGAAAATATTGAACGTAATTATTCCCAGACAACCAGCGATTGTAGCGCCAATGGCACCGGGTGGAACTCTAAGCACTGTGCTAGCACGGTGCTGCCTCTCAATTCTCGTAACAGCACAGGGCTAGCACTGGAGCGACACTGCGTATTCGTTTATAATTTTTATGCAAACAGCTTCTTAATTGGTATATATTAGCCCACGCCACTGCCACGCTTGTCACTATGGTGAGCTGATAATGTCATTGGCACTGCCGTGTCGCCCCTGTGCTATATCGCGGTGCTTTGATAGTGCCATGACATGCCTGTCGCCCCAGTCCTAGCCCTGTGCTGTTACGAGAACTGAGTGGCAGCACCGTGCTAGCACAGTGCTTCGTTCCACCCGGTGTCACTGGCGTGCCAATCGCTGGTTGTCTGGGTAAATATTAATGGAATAATGAATTTTTGTATCTTTAATTATTAAATTTATAAATTATACCTAAATTGTTTTCACCAATGCAGAAACCTCTAATATAATTCTGCTAACCTGCCATTCTGCTATCAGTAATTTTGAGATAAAAGTAATGAAACCGTAAGTTTATACTTTTACTGTATTTTATTTTATTTTATTTCATATTATTTTTTGTTCATTTTGTGTCAGCTAATTTATAACTATATAATTGTATATCATGTATTTAAAAATCCTTTTTATGAATCTGACAGGTTTGAATATTACAGAGGCTGAGGAGCCTGAAATGATCCTGGTGACGACTCATACAAAGAAATTGTTAGATAATAGTCTCAGAATAAAAAACTATATGTGGACAAGTCAAAAAATTAACAGCGCAAAATAGAGTATTGCATGAACAAATTCGCCGATTGCATGTGAAGGAAAAGAAGGAAAAACCAGTCACCACGTGTAGACAAGATGAATATAACAATTTGAGGGAACTAGGTTATAAGCTATTACCAGAAGATTTTAATAGCTAGACAAATAGGCGCACAATGTAAAAGTAAACGTGGCAGAAGATATGATTCACAGTCTAAAAAATTTGCTTTGTCATTATTTTTTCAGGCCCACGAACTTGCAAAGAATTACAAAAATCAATGGCATTACTTCAATCCGTACTTTGCAGTTATTTACATCGGATAGCTGAAATATGAAATATGAAAGGAGTTGGATGAAATAAAAAATAGGTTGCAATGTATATATAAATATATATATAAAATTTAATTATATAATAATTATAATATATAATATAATTATATATATAATCATATATTAATATATCATTATATATAATCATAATATCTATCTATTTTAATGAAAAATATATTTTTAATAAAAATATGATATCTTCGTTTTTTCATTACTGAAATCTTTACTTTTAAGATATTATATGTTTGTTACCGATATATTTGTATATATAGGTATTAAATATATATATAATAACTTTAAAATAAATTTTAAGCAGTCAATGTTTATTCAGCCAGCCGAAAGACCGATCTATAAGCGAGCGAGTTTTGAGCAAATAGTGTAGGAAAGGAGGAAAGATTGCGAGCGAATTCCCAAGCGCTGACGGACATTCCGGAATGGCGAAGAGAGCGTGAATGCTTATACGTTAAAGCGTCTCATTTTCCTGCCGCATTTTTTTTTGTCGCGTATGATATATTGTATTTTATATCGCGAAGTGGGTGGTGACTCCCGGTCGTTTGTGCATGTTACATAATTCCCGTAGCCCTTGTTAGTTAAACCCGCGTCGAGGCAAGAAAGAAAGAAGCCGTGACTTCAGTTTCCCGCGACCCGAGTTTGCGTCATTTTTTCACTTGCGATCGAGGGAGGAAGTATTTCCAAGTTCCGAGGGTTCCCAAGCCCCGCATTCTCTCCGGGGTGCATAATTTTTGTTAGTGCTACTGTTCGAGTAGCTGACGCTCAGAGTAGTTTTTGCGACTCGCAGCTTCGAGATACCCTCACATTAACGGTTATTGTATGTACGTGATCAATGAAATTGTACCAATCACATTATATTAACACGTTAACGCCGGTATGACCCACCGGTGGCCCATGCTTGTCTGTTCCATGGGGCGGCCTGACCCACCGGTGGCCCATGCTAGATTGTTCTGTGGGGCGGCATGCATTACCGATGGGCCACGCTGAATTGTTCCGTGCGGCGGCATGCATCACCGATGGGCCACGTTTGTATATTAAAAAATACGTTGTATAAAATGTTATTTTATTGATTTAACATTATACATTAACATTTCTACCTTATAATCAAACATTTAACACAATATACATAACTTATAATAATCAATACATAAAAAATAACAAAATATAACTACTTATATTACCGATGCAATTTTTTAAAACGTTCTAAAAAAAGTGCTGGCTTATCTGGACAACTGCTACAAAAGGTCATTACTCTTTTGGTTTTATTTGTGGCGTACTGTGTACCTTTTAGGTTTGCTAAGTGTTTGTAACATTCTTTGCATCTTTTCCTCCTCTTCCTCGCGGGTCCTTGGTGTGAACTTAAAAAATTTTTACTCTGTCTTACTATTAGTTCATCACTAGGGGGATTCTCATTCTTCAATAAGTAATCAATAATTTTTTCTCTAAATTTAAAAATTTTATAACGCTTGGTTCCCCACTTTCTGTGTATGTACCACGCATTTACTAAAGAGGTCCCGCATATTAGTTCCACGACAACTTTTCGGTACCATTTTACTGTTTTCCGTAAACTACAATAATACGAACACATTTAGTCGGATATGTCAACTCTCTTTCGCACTGTTGTAAGAGAAAACTGTATCGGGTTTTAATTTATCGTCTTTGTCACGAATAATGGTGCAATTGTAAGATTTGGAAGTGGTTAGCATGCACAGGGGTCTTTTGTCTGTCCAATTTAAAAATATCACGCCGCTCCGATTTTGAAGAGAGATCGTTATATCAGAATTCTACTGATCTCGCACCTCACAGACACTTCACACAGAATACTTGCACACTATTAGGGCCTCAAGTGCCTGATCGCTCGGAAATCGTCAGTCGAAGGTGCGACAAAATCGCCGCTCGTACTCAACATAATTTACGGCAAACGCACGACTATTTCTTTTTCTTAAGCGCTGTCGCACGGAACGGACCGCGAATATCCGCGCCGGCGTCAACGTGTTAAAGATACGTTTCCCGTTACTAGCGCTTAACTTGTAACCTCTTTGTCGAGCTCCCTTTGTGGATTGTAGACGGGTTTCCGTCACAAAGGACATTGTAATTTAAAAAGCAATAAGATCATGTCTAAACAAATTTTATTGTTGACTGAAAACAGATTAAAACAATCAGTAATTAAGTTTATTCGTTCATATGTTTAACAAGATAAGATAAAGTAGTGGATAATGGTCCTGTTTGGGAACAAATATTTATGTGGGAAGTATTACTTTAGCAGCCTTGAAAGGGTTAGCAGATCTGTGGATTTAATATATTCGTATAATGGACAAAGCGGTTTTATTTTCCAAAAAATATTTCTTTGAAACCAAAGCCCCAGAGGTGTTACACAGTCTTCTGAGAAATCATCAGGGACGTGTTCACCATGTTCCCTTCAATAAATATAAAATAAAGTAATACAAAACAATCTATACTGGGGGAGGAACTACCCCACTTTGTTATATAAATAGTGAAAGCGATTAAAATAAAATATAGTAGGTAAACAAATAAGTCAATTAAGTAACAGTAGACAACATAAATAGTAAATACTACACATGCAGCCTGACTCGCGTGTGAATAAATTTTACGTCTCTATTATTTTTTTATGTTTTGCTATATTGTTGCTCATGGGTTATGCAACAAGCTACGTATGGGTTGCTCAACAACCCAGTAGTGGAATATTTTTAATGACACAACTGCTCCTTATTATATAATAAAAAAGGAAAATCAATGTTCTTAAGGAAAAACTAAGAAAAACTCTTCTTTTGCGACGAGATACGAGAAAGAGAAAATGCAATTGCGATACAGAAATCTTGAACACGAATACATAACGAGCACGTGTGTTTTGAGAAATAGTATAATACGAATAAAATGATGATACAATCCTTTCTATGTCCACTTTACGAATTGAATTCTGTAGATGCGAAATTTTGTTCGATTTAAATATTGGATCTTCTCACTCTCTTAAATTGATCACAGTTTTTTCATTCAGTTTGAACGTCGGAAATTTTGTTTCAATTGAAGTATGTTATAGACCGTGCTGAAAAGTATATGAGGTTCAAGTCATTAATTTGTTGGTTTCGAAGTTGTTTCAAAATATTCAACTGATCATTGGACAAATTTTGCCGAAACTTTGTTGAAAAAATACTTACTTTCGCCGCTATCAGCAAATAAACCGGACTCAAACCCACCTTATTTTTACACAGACGACAACGCGTATGAATTTCATCAAAAAATCTTCGATATTAAGTATAAAAATATTCGGAATTATTAGAGAACAAACGCGGAGTGTAACTCGAGCTCTACATGACGTAGTAATTGATAAATTATGTTGCAAAAGATAAGTAAATGAAATAATCAATGTGGTCTAAAGAATGTGTGAAAAGGAATGGATCATCAAGCGTGTAATAACAAAAACTGTAATGCGCTTAGAAAGTTTGTGCTGTGGATATTGTATATCAAACATGTATTTTAAAAGCTGTCAAAGACTTCTACTTTATCAACAGGAACGCAACGACTAATTGTGTAACTCGATTTTTTTAGGTTTTTATAATATTTAAGAGGGATTTTTGCTTTCGTTCAGTAAGCTTCTCTAGCGGACCCTTAGTTTAAAAACGAGAATGTTAGGAACAGATCGGGGTTTTTATTATATAGAAACGAAAGTGGGAATAAGTACGTCCGTTTTGTAAGATTGCTGTCTTTCTCTAATGGCCAGTGCCGGGAAACCGGTACAGATTAATTAAGCTTATAAATGTTAAGATACCAGACATCGGATTATTGTTATTACTTGTTTCGTTAAGGTTGCTGTCAATGCTTGCTGCGATTGTATAATACATGTAACAACTTTTTAAATGCGATTAAGAGGCACTTTTAACTTGTGCTACGCCTTGCTCTATGTGTACGTGTATAAAACGATGCATCACGCGTGAATTTAGATTCAATTATTTTTAATTTAATGGGATTCTTCTATTCTTTATATTTTATTTTTATTTTTTTTCTGTATAGGATAATTATGATGGTCTTGTTGTGATATTGCATACGAGAACAGAAAATATTGCGAAGAAGTAATAAATTTCAATTAATGCTTGAAGAATACAAATCTGCCAGTGTGTGCTAAATCAAATTCTACATTGTTGTATTTCTGTTACAATGCATCAATTATTTAGTAAAATTCATAGATCCAACAGAGGAAAAGGACTATGCTTTATGATCAGGAAAGAAATAGAATATCAGGTGAAAAGCGATTTGGAATGGGAAGGAAAGAACACAGAGGCGTTAGGTATTATTACCAGACTGAATGGAGAAGACGCAGACATCAGTCTGATATACAGAAGACCAGGAAGGGCTAAGGAAAAAGAGGTTTGGAACAAGTTGTTCGACAAGGTCAGAGAAGGAAGGGAAACAATCATAATAGGGGATTTAAATGCAAGGAACACCATTGTTCGTATTAAACCACAATACGACATCGAGACCACTTTCAGGTAAGAATGAACAGTCCAACATTGATCTAATCTCGGCTACTTCAGAGATATCGAGCAAGGCGATCATACAAGAGGAAGGGGAAACGTTGGGATCGGACCACCAGATTATTAAGGTGATATTCGACAAAGAACCAGAAAGGAGTAGCAGAAGGATATATACAACAAGGATGATCAATCAAAATAAGATGATTCGTTATATTTTAGTATCATGGCAGTAAACGTATACCTGAAAAACTTGATGACCGGAAATTTTAGCCGGCGCGAGCTGTTGGCGTGGGTGAACGATCGCCTGGAATTAAAGTATAATAAAATCGAGGAGTTGTGTACTCATATTGTCAATTGACGGATGTGCTATTCCCTAGAAGCTCGCCATTAAAAAAAGTCAGGTTCAACATTAATCTTGAACATAAGTATATACAATCGATGCGATAATGAAATTCAAGAGCCTCGCGGAGAACGTGATCGCCAGCAGAGCAATTGCAATTGCAATATCAATAGATATTAAGAACGCGTGCGACTCCCTCTGGTGGAGTACGATTCGTAAAGCGCTCGAAAGGCACTAATTTCCACGATACATACGGAGAGTCATGATACGATACTCTACAAAAGTCTCGACGGAACGAAGAAGGATAAAATAACTCGTAACATTTCTCAGAGATCAGTTGTCGGACCGCTACGTTCTGTTGGCAATGCCAACAGAAGTGCCATCTAACTTGCTACGCAGATAACACTCTGGTATTGACGATGGACACGAACCATCAAAGAGCCATCTGCCAGCAGAAATCACAGTCGTGACCGTGGTAAACGCCATCGAGAAGATAGGCTTCCGCTCTGAGGGTATACGAAGAGATCCAAGAAGAGAAAACGAAGTGGTTAATATCAAATCGTCTAAAGTTACAGTGCAGAGCGAGATGAATTACCTCGAACTGTTCCTTGGCGACAAATAGAACTTTGGTGGCTAATTCGCTTGTCAGGACGCTCAGTTGGATGCCATTATTCCCATCATTTAACAAGTGTTCAGCGACTAGTAAAGAGCGATCAAAGTCTTCCGATAGAGAGCGGGATTATTTCTTTCATTCCATTCTGTGGATTTATGAATCCAACTTTACGCGAGATGGTATAATGAATGTACATACACCATTGCCGTATGGCAATGCCGTAAAAAGAGCTGTTCAGAGAACTTCTATGGTTGTCATCACCGTTAGAACGAACAGCTTCGACATCCCTTCTTTACGAATGCTAGTTGAAATAAAGAGTGTTAGTTAACGGAAACCCATCGAGTTATTCAGTCCCATAAGCTGTGGAAGAGCGAAGGAAATAAATTGAACGTTTCACTAGAACTTGTGTGTTATTCCTCATCGTCGGTTACAGCTGCATAATATTGCTGAGGCAGCAGTTGTTTCTATCTTGTACATTTTTAAACACCATTATGTTTTACATATGTATGACATTCATATGATTTTTAACAAATAATGAAATACGATTAGCATTACTCTATTCTTTTTTTTATTTCGTAATATACTGCTTTCTGAATTTTGTAAATACCATTTGTAATTTGGTTTTTAAGAGCTTTTTCTCAAACCTTAGCAAATTTATCAAATTATCAATTGTATTCTTCTAATAGGTACGATACTTTTTAGTAATATTGTACCAAATGTATTATTAGCTATTAATTTATTATGGAATATTAATTGTGACGTCACAAGCGAGGAGCGTGACGCGGATCGTAGCGATGGCTGTATTTGCGAGAAGCGTGAAGTACGCGTTGGTAGGACCTTTTCCTCCTTTCCTCTCCCCCTTCTCTTCTCTTTTTATCTTAAGGGTTCGACTGGCTAGTTGATGAAAGAACCGGCCCTGAAGATGTCCCTCTACCGGATAAGCAGACCGCGGGTTCGCGGAAGGGCTGTGCGCCAAGGTAACGTGACGGGCTCGACGGTGGAGGAGTCGGAAAGTGGGTAAATGAAGGAGACCTCCCAATCCGATGAACATTATCATAGGCCCTGCGAAGATATGACCGCTGCCCGTCGTTCACTGAGACGAAGAGGATGGTTTCTGGGTGTGAGGAGAACCTTCACCCCCTCCCCTTTATCCCCTAAAGAGAAAGCCAAGAGTCCAGCGGACCTGTAAGTGAGCCGTGGAAGCGCGGCGCGCGATGCGCGCTGCAGTTCAAATCTTCATGACGAATCACCCTCAAAGACACCCGAGGGGGTGAGAAGAAAACATCCCCGAAATCCACCGATCGACAAAAAAAAAGCAAGAGCAAAGAGCCCCAAGGAGGATCTAAGAGACCCGAGGACCACCAGCGAATTCAATTAGCGAGCGACCGAGCAAACAAAGAGAAGCGACTAGCGAAATATACCGGGAAAGAGGTAGAGAGAGAGCGAAAGAGTGAGGAAGGACGAGAGCAAGGACGAGCTTTGACGGTTTCAGATACCTGAAGAAGCAAATGTAAGTGCTATACGCTAAAGCGTCCCATATTCCTGCCGCATTTTCTTGTACCATTTCGTATATATTGTATTGTATAGCGCATAGCGGGTGGTGATCCCCGGTCATTCGCGGCGTGTTGCGTAATTTCCCGTAGCCCTTGCTAGTAACCTAGCGTTGAGGCAATATAAAAAGAAGCCGTGATTTTAGTATACCGCGACCCGAATTCGCGTTGATTAGCCGCGTACTATTGAGGAAGAAGCATTTCGAAGTTTCGAGAATTGTTCTGCCCAGGGTTTCTCAGGATTGTGTAGGATTATTTTACTATTTTTTGAGTAGCTGGCGCCCAAAAGGCTCTAGTCTCGCAACCTCGAAATACTCCCCTGTTTTGGCGATTATTTTCTTTTCTTCTTTTGCGTTAGCGAGTCCGCGAAAAGTGTACGCACGCGGATATCTTGTAACGGTACATCGCTTCATATTAAAGCCCGTTTTACATCTTATAACGTTTGTATAATTAACCCCTTTGAGCCTCCCTTTTGCGGATTGTAACGGACCTTCCGTCAAAATTTTGGCGCCCAACGTGGGGCCCTGAAAATTTTCTACAATAAAGTGTTCACCTCGACGGGACGTAATGACCGTTTACGGGTCGTAATGACTTATTGGGTACGTTACCGTTTTTCTTTGTTTGAGCCAGGATCACCACACGCATTATCGCTGAGGCGTATAATATTTCAAGGCCACTGGATACTGGTGTCACAAAGTGCGCCGTCGGTATTCCGGGGTACCGATCCATTGGGATCCGGTGACAGATGAGTAGCTATGCCGTTTACGGTGACCGCGGAGATCGACGATCCATACGAGGATGAGGCGGTGACCGCGCAATTATCGCGTTTGGACTTAAGATCCCCGCAGCAGTGGAATACTTCCCCTGTGAATCACGAACCGGATGATTTCTTATCACACGAGAAAGTACCCCCGGCACGTGCTAGGCCGATGCGTCGCTGTCGCGTTCGCGTCGAACACGAGAGCCGAGTTAGTGGGTGATCGACCCCCACCCACAAGTACCGTGAACCGTCCCCGACCGTCTATCCATCCACCGCTCCTCACTATCTTACGGATTAGCGCCCAATGGAATTCCCAGGAAATCTTTGCTATTACGTCGAGTGCACCCCCTCGGTATAATAGTACGCGGGTTGTCAATCCCTCCATACCGACCCTGGCGTCCCACCCCACCATGCTTTCCCCGCACACCCCTGAGGAACACCGAGAAGATCATTTCCGCCGGTTTGGGCCGAAATTCGAGGGGCGATCGGATGAAGATACGGAGGAATATCTCCTCCGATTGCATGAATATTGTTCGCGCCGGGCCTGCACGAAGGAGGAAATGCTCCAGGTGTTAGGTGAATCGTTAAAGGGAACGGCCCTCATATGGTACCGGGTGGAAAAAGATTCGTAGTCGGACTATGACGGGTTTATCTACCATTTCCGGATGCAATTCGGGCACAATGATTTGCAGGAAGGGTTGCGTCATGAAGTAGAGTCCCGAACGCAGGGTCAGTTCGAGTCGTCGGCGGACTATATTACAAAAATGAGAATGTATTTCCGGTATTTAGATCCTCCGTTATTACTGGAGGACCAGCTTACACTTTGCTACCGACATTTAAGGCCAGATATTAAAAGACAAATATTCCGGATCGATTTTTCCGACTTCACAGAATTGCGGTTAAAGTGTAAGGAGATAGAATTATGTAACGCACGCGCTCGAAGTTATAGGCCCCCGTCGTCCCCTTCGCAATCATTTCTCCCAGCGGCAGCGTATAAGCCGCCGCAGGATAAGATGCTGCCCTCTAATTCCTTGGTTCCCCCTGTACCAATTGTTAATCTCGCACCAGGACGATGTCCGATTTGCCACCTCACCCATACGGGTATATGCACAGTAGAAATGCCCTCTACCAACTAGTTCATCCATATTACTGAAAGGGGCGATGGAAAAATCCAGATGTGCCGTGGCGCCATTCACGTGGGTGAATCTTTCAGTTACTCCGTCGGAGGAGACGAATCCCAACCGCCGGAGCATCCACAGGGAACCTCGGGGAGGCGAACTCACTACGTGTACACGAACACGCTCACTCTGACTCTTTTTGAATTGGAATGGATCAGTTTGGTCAAATTTATTGATGGTCCAGACTGTCCAGCCTCAGTCTAATTCAATTTTGCTCTACTAAAGTGTCTCGGACTAGCTTGGGCAAATTAATAATGCACCAAACATCCGAGTCCCAGTTTAATTCGATAACCCCAGAGCCCCGTTAGCCATCGGGCAAGCCCGACGTCCAGGTTCCACCACGAGGAGGTGGGGATGGGTACTTCCTGGACACCCAGATTCTGGAACCCTGATTCCCCCTATACCCCCAGCCGGATCCGTTGCCCCCCCCCCCCCCGCCCCCCAGCGACGCCCTAAAAGAAGACGAGTTCCAAGACGGACGGTAAGAAGGAGTGGCCATCAGCCGTCCGTTCGGCAACCGTGCGCTGTTATAACTGTCGAGAACAGGGGCACGTGTATCGGGAATGCCCGCACGAATTAGGGTCATTTTGTCGCGTGTGTGGACTATACGGTCACACAGTCAACTCCTGCCCGCGTTGCCATCATGTTCGAGCAGGAAACTGGGGGGGGGGGGGGGGGGAGGAGAAGGCCAGTGAACGCACCCTCCCCCGGTGCCTCGGAACCCCAACCACCCTGAAGACCCATGACTCCTCTTAAGAGTCCTCCCAAAACCCCTCTTAAAAACCCTCCCAAAAATCCTATTAGGAACCCTCGCAAAAACCCCGACCTCCCAGCCTCCAACTTTGATATCGACCACGACCCATCGGACTATGACACGGACGACAATCGATACTACTTGACGCTTAATTCTTTGGACATCCCATGGACGCATTAGTAGATCCGGGAGCCACGCGTTCGCGAGTTCGCGAAATTCTTGAAGATTAAGTTTAAGACCGCCACCGGCGGAGTACGGGTAGCTAACGACGAGGTGGTCCCCGTTACGGGGAAAACTTCGTTGTATTTCGAAATTCATGTACAGATCAAATCTTTGAAGTTGCGCGTGGCTACCCTGGGATATGATAGTATCTTGGGAATCGATTTCTGCAAACTATTTGCGCTGACCATTGACTATGGACTAGACACGTGGAAGACACCAAACGGACCCACGAGACGCTTTAGTTTGACAGGACGGATGTCACAGACGGTTCCCGTTTTCCCGGAATTTGTAGGGTTGGCAGAAGTCACCGGTGAGACAAGTAAGAGACTTAATAAGCTACCCGATCGCCCGTTGAACCCCCCCCCCCCCCCCCCCCCTCCCCGATTGGCACCCAGAATTCCACTCCCCTGGTCCATCATAGAATAGATGTGAGCGGTCATCCGCCGACAACGTCCCCGCACCATCTCTCCCTATATCCTGCGCATTGCACAGGCAGAAGTTGATAGGATGCTTGCGGGAGAAATAATTGAGCCGTCGGATAGCGGATGGCTGAGTAATCCGATGATAGTTCCCAAACCGAACGGGAAGCATCGATTTTCTGTTGACTATCGGGATGTGAATAAAGTAACGCGCAAAGATGCCTACCCGTTGCCAAACTTAGACCGAATCTTGGACGGGCTGCGACGAGCTAGGTATATTTCGAAACTAGATTTGAGTCAGGTATACTTTCAAGTCCACCTGGAATCCAGAAGTCGTCCCATTACCGCGTTCGCCGTTCCCGGTAGAGATCCCTTCCATTTTACTCGGATGCCCTTCGGCTTAACCAACCCCCGCGACGTTTCAGCGATTAAAGGACCGAATAATACGATCCGCATGGGAACCGCATGTTTTTGCATACCTAGACGACGTGGTAATTGCGACCGAGACCGAAGAAGAGCACTTTCGTTTTCTGACTCTTTTTAACGGCCTTGAAATAGGCGGGTTTAGTGATAAATCGGGAGGAAAGTGTCTTCTTCTGTCCGGAGATGAAGTATCTAGGATATGTAATTTCAAAAGACGGGTTAAAAACCAATCCGGAAAAAGTTGCGCTGTTATTGAGTTATCCCCCCCGCCACCGAAAACCATCAAACAGCTTCGCCGTTGTCTCAGAATGATTGGTTGGTATTTATTCCCGCTTTATAGGAGACATTTCTGAATATAAAATACCATTAGTTAAGTTATTAGAAAAAGGCCAAACGTCGCATTGGGGAAACGAGCAGTAAGAGGCGTTTGATGTGTTGAGAATGGCCCTTACTAAAACCCCGATATTAGCCAGCCCTGATTTTGAGAAGCCCTTTACCGTCCATACCGACGCCAGCGATGTGGCGATCGGAGTCGTCTTTATCCAACAATCGAATGATGGAGAGGAACACCCTATCGTTTTCTGTAGTCGAGTCCTATCCCGAGCGGAACGGAAGTATACTGTGACCGAAAAGAAGTGCCTTGCCGTGTTATGGGCCGCGAAAAAGCTGTGGCCGTATTTGGAGGGCACCTTTTTTCGGATAATTACCGACCATAGCAGCCTATGCTGGCTGCGGAATTTACGGGACCCCTCGGAGAGATTAGCGCGGTGGGTTCTTACAATGCAAGACCTGGATATGGAAATAGTCCATCGGAAAGGGTCATTAAATGTAGTTCCGGATGCGTTATCAAGAATGTTCGAGAGAAATCAGGAGGCGCTTGGCGCAATAGAGGAAATTTCGGACCCATGGCACCTCGAACAAATACGTAATGTATGTGAATTCCCCGCAAAGTACCCCGATTAGAAAGTTGAAAACGATCGACTGTTCTATCATCGCCCTCATCCGATAATCGATCCCGCGATAGAAAACCTTAACGCGTGGAAATTAGTATTACCCTAAGAGTCCCGTCCCAGAGCCCTCCAGGAAGCACATGACTGCCCCCAAGCCGGTCACATAGAAGTGGAGAAAACGTATCAACCGTTGATACCGGACTTCTCGTGGCCAGGTGTCTTTCAGGACGTTGTTAAATTCGTTCGCGGTTATAGAATTTGTTAACTTAGTAAAGTCGCGCAAAGTGCCCCTGCTGGACTAATGCGCGAAAGAACAACTGAAGGACCGTGGACGGTAGTTGCTGCAGATGTTATGAGACCATTTCCGCGGAGTAAGAATCGGCATAGATACGTGCTAGTGTTTCAGGATTTATTCACGAAATACGTGAAACTTAGGCCTTTACGAACTGCGACCGGAGCAACGATCGCCGTCGCTCTCGGAGAATTAGTGTTAAATCGGTGGGGGTGCCCCCGGTATTTATTAAAAGATAACGCTATTTGAGTCAATACGGGGTTAAACAGACCACGGTGCCCCCATATCATGCTCAGACCAGTCCCGTCGAGCGCGTAAACCGGACATTAAAAACGATGATTATCTCTTTCGTGGAAGACGATCATCGAAATTGGGACGTCCACCTTCTTGAACTGTGTTTCGCGCTCAATACGGCGGTACAATCGTCCACCCAGATGACCCCTGCCTTCCTTAACCTCGGTAGGCACCCGAGACCCGCGAAAAGCATCTTGAAAGAATTGCCGGCGCCCCCTTACGGGAACTGGGCTGACTCCGCGGTGTGGAATGATAGGATGCAACGATTACCCTTGATCCATGACTGGGCGAGGAAAAACCTATCAAAAACGACTAGTCGACAGGCGGGCTATTATAATCGAGGTCGCGTGCACCGGGAATACAATTTAGTGCGCAGACGAAATCGGGTTTTATCGTCCACTGCGCAGAGATTCGCGGCAAAGTTAGCACCCCGTTTTAAAGGCCTTTATAAAATTACCGCGAAATTATCTCCCGTCGTGTATCGAATTCGTATACCGGGAAAGAGAACGCAACCCAAAGTTCATACCAAAAACCTGTTACCCTACCACCCACCCCTTAACCCACCAGGACCAATGAATTTAATACTACCACACCCCCCAGACCAATTCGTAAAATGAGTCCCACAATCTCGCCGTTACAGAATGCCGAGATCCCGAAATTCCCCATCCCTACGGGGGAGACTACGGCGACTAGGGCTACGGCGACAGGGACCCCCCGCAGACACGACAAAACCGGGAAACGGAGCAGGCGCCAATGTTCT
Organism: Xylocopa sonorina; assembly: GCF_050948175.1. Lineage (NCBI taxonomy): Eukaryota > Metazoa > Arthropoda > Insecta > Hymenoptera > Apidae > Xylocopa > Xylocopa sonorina. Next base: position 1,273,160 of record NC_135206.1, on the reverse strand, counting down.
ACGTCGACCTCGCGGCCGTCCTCCACGGCGCTGACCGCGAGGAGTATCGGATCGAGAGAAGGCAGACCCGCGGTATAATTGAAGGAACCGCGACCCAGCTCCCATCGATTAAGATCCCCCAACCCCGCCTAAATGAAACCAGAAGAAGCAATGACAAGCCCTCATCATCTCCGGAGCCCTCAGAACGTCCTGTTCTCCGATTGGTATTCACAACTCCCCCACGATTCCTCTTAGAACCACCCATTCCCCACCAATACCACCCCGTATGACGTTGAAAGTACCCTACCCCCTAAACTTACCAACACCCCCCACACCCCAACCCGAGCCCTTACACAGATCCCAGTCACCAAGACTCACCAACCCCTCCCACTCGCACCTCGCCCCCCCCCCCCCCCGTCGCGGTGTTGGGCGTGTGGTGGTGCAAGACACATAACCCGGAAGTGTCTACGTAAAATAGAAGACCGCCCTCGACCCTGATAATAACCCCCCCCCTCCTGAAAGAACTTTATGTTGTTATAACGGAAGAGTATTAATAAATTATATGTTTGGGATAAAAAGCTAGTTTTCCTTTGTAGTAACCCTAGATGACCAGACTCCCTACTCCAGCTCACGTCATCGTACCACATGGAGTAATCGAAATAATTGGGAGGGTTAAAACGAGAAAAAACGAGAAGGAACAGGGATAATGGATAACCGAGCATTAAGATAGTAGCGTAGCTTATCTATCCCCTTTCCCATATTCTCCAACCTTGTCTATCTTTCTGTCCTTAGCCCGTAATCCAGACGGTATAGCAAATAAGTAAGAGTGAATGAGCGGGTGTGTGTGGGTGTTTGAGCACAGGCTATCTAAGAGATAACCTCCGCAGTGCGCAGAGGTCGCGTGAGGGGCTCGACGGTGGAGGAGTAGGAAGCTTGGTCAACGAAGGAGACCCCTCAATTAGATGAACAACAGAGTAGGCCCTGGGAAGAGGTGACCGCTGCCCGCCGTCCACTACGACGAAGAAAATAGTCCATGGGATGTAAGAAGAATCTCAACCCCACTTAACCTCCTTAAAGAGAAGTCAAAAATTAATTAAGTTGACAATGTAGAATAAAAATGCTTTGATTAGAATCTTCTTTTTGAGAGAATCGAGTTTAAAAATTTGTCAAATATGCATATACTTACACGACTACCTTTCAATTAAATTTGACTTGATTACTGCACATAACATCTTTAAACTCGATCTCTTTTATCAGACCTTCCGTGGTATTCACCTTAAGACGGGATTTGTATAAAATGCCTGTTAGTAAGTTTTAATAACAAAAAGTGCATTACCTTTTTTAATAATAAAATGATTGATAATTTAAATAATTTTCTAATTTATATAAACTGAGAATTGGGAAAGCTCAAAAATATTATACATTACTTGAGGAGAGTCATATTTAATAAGTACAGGGTAAATCGAGAAACGAGGGATGTACAGTAAAGTAGAAAAAGCACCACTTGTTTTGGCAATGTTAATCACATAAAAATTAGTCTATAGCACAATCTTTTCGTAGGTATCTTATAGTTTATCCATTTCACATATAAACGGATATCTTATTTTTCAGTTACGTTCAGCTTTTTTCAATAGTAGTTGTCTCAGGGGAGTAGAATAAACTAATAAGCGACCATACAAGAGGAAGAAGAAACGTTGGAATCGGACCAACAGATTATTAAGGTGATAAACGACAAGGAACCAGAAAGGAGTAGCAGAAGAATATATACAACAAGGATGATCAATAAAAATAAGATGGACTGGAAAACATACAAAAATAACCTAACAGAATGCACACAAGAACTAAAGAAAGAAGTAAAAAAAAGTAAGGGTGAAAGCCGTGTATTGTTGATTCATGGGCATACTCTTCCCTGGAAGTATGCCGTTAAAAGAAGTCAGGTTTAACACTAATCTTGAACTGAATCTTTGATTTGAAAATTGAACGTTTCACTAGAACTTGACTGTTATTCCTCATCGCCGGTTGCAGCTGCATAATACTGCGTTACTTTATTCTTTCTTCATTTCGTAATACTGCTTTCTGAATTTTGTAGATATCATTTACAATTTGGTTTTTATAAGCTTTTTTTCAAACCTTAGCAAATTTGTCAAATTGGCCCAGTATAGGTACGATACTCTTTTGTAATATTGTACCAAACGTATTATCAGCTATTAATTTATTATCGAATATTAATTGTAGGAGTAACTTGGCGCTAACCCTATAAAATTATTTTCAAATTGAAAATTCATAGATAAGGGATTTCAAAGAGTATTCAAAAGGCAGAAAAGTAATTCTAAAACATTAAATACTATTCCTTTATACTCTTATGCATTGACAACAGAATTACAGGGACAAAAAGAAATAATTTGTACTAATATAATTACTATTGTTTATTAACTTGACAATTCATGATTTTCGCCAATATCATTGATGATTCAAAAGTGAATATACACATACTGTGAATAGAAACTCATATAAATTGTAGTAAAAAATATGTGATGCACTAATTGTAAAATACCATAAACTGACAAGTTTACTTAATATTTCCTGTGGGATATGGTGTAACAGATCACGATACATATTTTTTAAATGATAGTATTTTTTTAGGCGCATATGTGTATGGTGTCTGTAAAACTCGATCAATACTGCTCGTAAATAAACATAAGACCGACCGACTAAAATCCATCGATGATAAATAAATATGATTGGAATTAAACCAGTATTTTTCAATTTCAAATCAATAACTCTGTTTATGCGACACGATTTCGCGATTCGTAATTACAGAGTTCATTATCAATATATATGCACTCTCCCGAAAAAACACCAATTTATAGGCAATCTTTAAAAATAAATCGTAACGTTCGGGAATCACAAAATCGTTTTTTCATTAAAACGAAACACATTTGTTAAGGTAGAACACTGTTAGTGCAATTGTATAGAAACAGGACATGCTCTTCATAGAAAAGATATACTCGCTACTACACTGAAAAGCTCTCATTATTTAATAAAAGTGAAAGCAATAATAGTAATAAAATTAATCGATCGCTCCTTAGTTATGCGTAAACCAAATTCTATTGTCGACAGCAGTGTTTACGAGTCCCAACGACTTCCTACAGAATTATATTTACACTTTATAATACTATTATAATTTACACTTAAATACAGACTATTCCGACAGTGATCGAAATGACTTGATAAATTGGTTGCCAATGTTCATTGCTTTATTTTATCAGTGATCCTATATAATTGGCTCATGTTCAAATGCTACGACCAATGTACTGCAGTCAGACAATTCTGGGATCGATGAAAAACGGCCGCTTACGATATTTTCTTCCTTAGATTTAACTCTTTAAAAATTTTTTATTACAGTCTTCATTTAGCGCGAACAACCTCTTCCGATCTTCTAATATCCTATCTTGCGTCTCCGATTTCCGAATGCGTCAACGATTAATCTTCCAAGCGTGTTCCAATTAGTGCGAAAATTGTTCTCTTGACTAACATAATATGTGTAGATACATAGCATTGTGCGTGACAATTGCTGGCTTATAGCGAAAATGTAACTGCTAGCCAGCTTCAGAATTCGTTGTTATGCAATTAAGAGTCGCACGTTTAATTTTCACAGCAGAAATAAGCTTTGATGCGACTTTCTTCTTCTTCGATTTTCATTACAATTTGTCATCAGGACTCAAGTATTATAATACTTGTCAAACTACTCGTGTATTGTTTTCAAAGGGATACCATTTGGTGGCCACTATGCTCAGAACTCCACTGACAATTAGTATATGATTGAAGGTACCTTGTTCAACTTCCTATCCGAATTCGCAATGAGAAGAAAAGAACTTCACCTTGGGCACCATTAGATGTCATTAGTTAAAAGGATCAGTTAAGAAAGGATGGTTAATGTGGCCCAATTATGGCTGCCATCATATCCTCTATGACGGTATTAGCTTTTCACCAGAAAAGAGAGACTCAGTTACCCAGTTTTTGGGTCCGTTAACTACTTTCTTATGTTATCTGATGTCAGATAGACAGTACCTAGCAAAATGGCTTGTGACTGTTAAGAGAGCCCTTGCACACTGTTATAAGACACAACTGATGTCTCTTATTACCGATTTTGCACTTGTAGTGACCATTAGGCAAGCTCAATGAATGTTCCCCCTCCTCCTGTGGCATTTTCCTATATTCTTATCGCTGTCGATCATAGAGTAAGGAATAGCACTTGTCGTTCAACTGCTTTGATCAAGTCTTTTAAATTCAGTCGGCAATGATGGTGGGCACTCTTCCAAAATCATCCAGAATATTAAATGGACCATTAGCCTCGATAAAGCGACTGATTCTGTGACAAAACAAATCGTTCAATGTTTGATACTTTTAAAGAAGATATATCCTTATTGAAGCGAATAACATCTCATGTCGCATGGCACACGACAGAAGAGATGGAGGGTGGTTTTCGGAAATTGAAAAATCGCAGGTGGGTAGTGTAGTATTATACAAGATCTGCAGAACTTCAATTCAGTACTTGAGGCCTATCTTCTTCACCGCACTCGCCAAAAATGACTTCGGCATAACCATGTGTCTCGTCGTTGGTGGACGTCGTTAATAGTAGTAAACTGATTCATTCTTCAATTTTCCTTCCTTACGTCTTGATGCAATGGTACCAATTATCAAGAAGTCTAGCTTACTTAGCTTCCTACTATGTCTATAATAGTTTAAATGTATTCCGTAGAGAATCGTTGAATCTCGCACACTGTGCATCACTTTTCTTAGTTTCATTTTGAAATTAGTAACCGGTGGTAATGAGCACGTCTATTCGCATAGAGATTTTAGAAATTTCAATAGCATATAAGACATTCAATTTTAAGTATTCTATGTTTCTTCGAAATTAAATAATTTATAAAATGACGACTTACAATCACCTTTATCATATAGTTACATTTACACATTACAATGATTCTTTACCTTTTAATACACTGCTTGGGGATGTAATTTTCCGTGCTTTTGTACGTGAAGCAATGAGAGGGAACTATACTAGTACTTTACTATTGTCTATCCCGTAGCTAAGATTACAGTTCCTAGATTTTCAACGATGCCTGCAATACCACATAATGAAATTACAGTCCCCTGCTTTCAATATTCGCTTATATGGAATTGCGATCGTCAAAGCATCTCCTACATACAAATATCACGTAACTAAGGTTACAGTCCCCGTTGCCAAAACTTGATATTTGCGAGCTGTGATTACAGTCCCTCGACTGCAACGTGTTAATTCAATGAATAAACTAATTAACAAGAAAATCAACTACCGACAGCGTACTAACTATACACAATAAAGGCTTTATGTGATCTTTGCTGGTTATATTTCTCATCGATAGGTGGCACGACCTTTCCTTCTAAATTCGAGATTTAGTTCGTAACGCAGTAAATCGAGTCTTACACATACATGTCGAGAAGAAAATTTCATGCATATATTAACCTTTTGTTGATATTTTTGACATGATTTATACGTCGCTTTCCAAAATCAACTATAGTCGCAAGGATTATTTTGTCTCAAAGTTGACCAAAAGTTAGGAAAATGCTCGTTTTCGACTGACATGGAAAGTGTCTTATGAAACAAAAAATATGAGCTACTAAAAATGCTAAACGTATTAAGGGCATAAATGTTTATATACCTGGTAGTCGCGGTGAACAAGTTCAAATAAAAGTATACCTGACTCCACTGGTTCCATAGTTAAACTATGGACACATCTAAAAGTTGTCAATGCATTGTAAAACCAGATTATATTTGAAAACTGTATAACTTGTAAGAAACAGCTGAGATGAAAAGAGGAAAGACAAGAACGAAAAGAAAATGCAAAAAATAAGAATATGTTTGAAATAACTGTTTCTTCTTCGGATTCCAATAATACCTCAGGACAATCTTTTCGTGAGCGTTCAGCATCGTGTTTTGTAGATAACAATGTAACGCACAAAACAAGAAAATAATATATTCTCCCTGTTGCATTGCCATTCATGTTTTTCTAATTTGCCGAAAGACGTTAGAACGCATTTCAATGTGCCACGCGATAGTTGAGTTGTGTCGGTGGTTCCACCAGGAGAATATACTCATTTCGGTTCAAAAGGAGATATTATTAAGTGACTTCTTCAATCTCAATCTGTAGGTAACATTAGATAATTAAAAGTAGACATTCATACCAATGGATATACGTTAGATATTATATATATATATATATATATATATATATATATATATAATTTTTTTAGATATTATATATATATATATATATATATATATATATATATATATATATATATAATTTTTTTAGATATTATATATATATATATATATGTCGAGTACAATTATGTTTTGTAAAAAATAGAAACTGCTTCTCAAAATTTAATAGGGATTGTGATTGAAAATAGTGAATTTTGTACCCGTTATAAGAAGCACAAAAAAAATTTGCGTATCGTATACTGCTACTTACTTCGTTTTTAGTTTGTTAAATTTCGTTATCGGTTGTTGTAAAATATAATACATTGTTTCGGTGCTAGCGCAAATCTTTCCAAGTAAATTATTCTCTTTTTATATGCAGCACTTTGGATAATGTGTACAATATAATGTACATGTTGAAAAAAACAAAAAAACCTGAAATAAACAATGATTCTTTGTATATTAAAAGATTATGTCTAAATCATCTAGTGATTAAAAAAAATATTCTTGCTTTGCGTGAAAAAAGATCAGATCTCTAAGGATTATGGCCATCAAAAACATATTATTTTTTATACAATTTTAATAATGCTGTTGAAATACGTACAAATGGCACAATCTTGATCCATGGGCCATCTATCGGTATAGAGAAAAGATGAAAGCGATAAATATAAGATTGCGAGAAGGCGATGCAAAACGTTTTGTTCCGAGAATAAGCGTAGCGAGAAAGAGTATAAGAAAGTTTTGGTTTCTTTTCCTATGATATATGTTAATTTCTTACTGGGGAGGAAAATTACTCATCAGCCTCAAACCTCAATACACTAACAAATGCTAATTAAGTGGATAAATTATATATCCTTAGAAACATAAAAACATTCTATTACCATTTTATTAGTTACCAATACTTTTAAATATCTCGCTTTTAACATAAATGAACTTGTACCACTTTCAAAATAAACGCACAAATGTCGGGACTAAAAGCTGATTAATAGACTATCAGTTGGGTAAGCGTCGACAAAAAAACGATTAATAAGCTACCCTCCCGGTAAAAACATTAGGGACAAAAACCGATTACTAATGAATAAAATATACCAACAATTTGTATCACAAATTTCTAAACAACGTCCAAAATAAATTTCTGGTCGTAAACAAGATTTCAAATTAAATTAAAAATGTTAAGATACAGTGTTAAAATTACTATAAAAAATCAACAAAGCCACGCTATTATCATTATTATTATATTTAAGGCATCAACCTTAAATATTCAAGCGCCATTACACAAGTACAGGTAGCCCACATACAACACGGCATCTCATAACGTGAGGCTTGCTGCCCTAAAGATTGTGCGGTTAATAATTTAACATAAAAAAAAATTGCAAGAAGGCTTGCTAAGCTTAGCTGAAAATCTCGAGTCCTTTTTCTTGTATACAGACCCTTCGACTGAAAGAAGTCGAAAATTCAAAAGGGAGCTGCAAAACTGTCTAGCTCCATATCGAGAAATTTACAATTACCTGATAAGAACCAGCAAGCAGAGTATAATTACTCCTTTTTTTAAAGAGAGGAGAAGATATAAAAACTTTAAATAAAGAAAAAAGTTCCAAAAGTGAGGGTGATATTCCACCGAGAAAACGTTCTCGGTTGAGAGATTATACTAAGCAGTGATGACGAAGAAATTCATTAAATTAGAGTTACGTTAGATTAAAATAATATTTTTTGTTTTTTTTTTTGCTTTGTACTATACATACGTTTATATTTTTAATAAAAATTAAATTGTTTATGTAGAATTAAAAAAACTATTTGTTTTTAATAAGTTTTCGGAATGTAACCCCCCTTTTTGTACCAACACTGGGTCTCATACAACACGGTTTTACACAACACGGCATTTTCTACGAACCTAACTACCGTGTTATAGGAGGGTTCTCGATTCTCAAATTCGAGGACAACTTAAATTACAAATTTGTAAGCGCTACACTTTCATCATGTGTAACGTAAATAATTGAGATATAATAGTGAATGTACTTACTTGGTATCTGCTTGGAAAACGGAAATTGAATGAATGGGTCCCCGAAAATCCCACATCTGAAAATTACTGACCTCGCTCATGACGCATCGATACGTGAACAAAATTCCTGATCGTGTTCACATAACGTATGAATAATTCCCCCAGTTTGTACGTCATTAAAATTTGCTGTTCCATGGCAAGACGCTATAACTACTTGTTCCGCACTAGGTAGTCTGTCTGTAGCCATTACACACTTGCATGGTCTAGCAATTCTCGTACCAGAGTCCTGAAATATTTTAGATTATAATTAGCTATCAATTTTTTCGAATTTCTATATCCTTTGTCTATGAAATTTAAACTTGGAAGTCTGAAACTATTATGTATTACAAATGTCTGCACAATGCATATGTAATTTCCTCTTATTAAGTTTTTTTTATAAAAGACCGAACTCAGCACGCACTATTGCCGTTTAACACGTTGCAAGCGACAAACAGTGATCATAGTCTAAGAAAAACAGTAGCTGAAAGTAACGAACTGTAATCTCAGTTATATTGACACTGCGGCTAGGAAACTTATGATCACACTTCGAAGAAAAATAAGCGTTGGAATCGGGAGACTCCACTTTCAGTTACGCGATAGAAATAACATTCGTAAATTATCAAATTAGCTAGAGCACGCGAAAAAACTGAATTTGCCTGCTGCGGTTTGAAGAACGTGAAAACCTGACCGACACTCAACTTGACACTAGCGCCAATATTAATAGAAGTACCTAATTGGAACAAATGTTAATACTTATAAATTTTTCAAAACTATTATCTTTATTACAGTGGCGCAAAGAAATGAATGCAGTGTAAAACATAGAAATCGCATAGTAAAAAATTCTTAATAGTGGCACGGGCAGTCAATGTAAAATTAGCGTAGCGTTCAATGTGTCAATAATACATACAATTAGTAAGAACTTTGAGTCAGATTCGCATTTCCCTAGGAGGCGGTTAACAATACTATAAGTGATTCTGGAATTTTCAACATATACTGCTAGAATCTCGACTAAAAGTATATTAAAAAAACTGCGATTTACCTCTTTTATTATTTATATTAATTATTTATTATATTACATGAATGAAAAAAACAAGAAAATTTGACCAAGAGGACATTAGATTGATCTCTTCTCAATAGGTGCACAACTATTTAACTGTAAAGCGTGGAAAGTATTATACCCAAAAATCCATCCGACACGAAACACGTTAATATAAGTAACGTTATATAAATAGAATAATGTAACGTTCAAATTACTTTTGCAACGTATTTACTCGACAGAGACGTACACCTGTGATGTTTACAGAAAACGGGCGAAGGACGAAAAACAAAGCGAACAAAAGTTACGTATCAACGTAATACCGTTACCAGGAATATTACGAATGTTCTCGAATTCGATGAAATATATCAAGATATATTTCTTTGTACGTTGGTACGTACATACAACGATAAAATAAGAAGTAGACGCTAACAAATTAGTTTAGTAGCTCAATAAAATGATACACAAACCGGCGTTTTCACGCGGCGTAAATTATTACGTAATAGACCTGTACACGTGGACGCGAAATCCTTAAATTATAGTACCCTTAATTAAATGAAATAAACTTATTGTTAATAAATCCTGTGGCGGCCTTTCGACACTCGCCACTAGAGGGACAGCACCGTTTACACTTTCCTGAAAGTATCCGATGATCCACCCTTTCTAATATATAGAAGTTCTGACCTGTCCCTAACATCCCAGCGTCTAAGGCAGGGCCTGCTAGGTAGCCTTACTGATGAGTCTACTAGCAGGCCCAGGACGAAACGTTCTTCCCCTCTCTTTTCCTTCCTTCTTCCCTTTTTTATTCTACAGCACACGGAAGCATTTCGCTTCCTTCAATCCGTAATAATATATATATATATATATATATATATATATATATATATATATATATATATATATATATATATATATATATATATATATATATTCATTCACCGATTTAATTCATCATATCGAATACAAGGTAAAACTTGCCAAAATCACAAAGAGAAATAACATGAATAATATAAATAAAAATAAGTTTCAACGACCAAAATGCAAAACAAAAAAATAAAACTTAAAATTATAGCTAAAACTAACATATTTGAATATTCAGCTAAAAAAATTATAGTAAATATTCTTCTATTATATTCAACGCTAAACCTGAAACTAATTCTGACTCACCCTCAGCTAAGTCAAAAGGTGTTTGATTTAATTCAATTAATATTCTTATTATAAACATAAAATACAATGGAAATAATAAAATCTAAATTTTATTATTAATTGATATAATCCTTAAGATATATGCTCTAGATTACAAATCAATGATCGAAAGAATAAATAGAAGAAGGAAAAATAGAGTAGAGAAAGCAGTACTTACTCAGAGTGCCATATTTGCAGAGCACTTAACACTCACAGTTTCGTAAATGGTACTTATCGGCGGCCTGCCTTGAAGTGAAGAACCACGCACAATACCTTCTTCGATGGATAGAATTATCCGTTGGAAACAAGTGGTGGATAGTCCTCATTGATTGGCCGTCGAGATGGACTCAGCGGACAGCTCAACGATTCTAATTGGGTGTTCATTTCTCTGGGGGAAGGAAATCGTCGAATCCTTACTGATTGTTCTAATAATACAGAGGGGGCTCCAATCTTCACTAACGTTGTAAAATATTGCGGGCGCTAGTTTTCTTAGAAATTATTCACACCTGGATTTGTCTCAATTGATGTTCTCCACTTCAAGTAAAGTTTTGATAGAGATTGTATACATTCAATGTTATGAATGTGTCTGTAGTATTTTTATAGGTTAATCTTATTTTTCAATTATTTTCACGGTCACTTTACACTTTTCAGTATTTTTCTATTTAGTGATCTAATTATTACTGTATTTTGTTTGAAAAAAAGAGATATTGAATATTTTTATTAAAGGTAGATCTAGTGTCAAGTTATATACAATTCAATTTAAATTTTCCAAGCCCCTTTCAGGGTTCTGAAACTTCAAGTTGAATTTATAAGCAGTGTAATAAGTTAACGCAAGATAATCATCGTTGGATCATCAAGAATTTTATTTTTCTCCTCTTTGGTTTAATTGTTACTCCTACAAGTATCTCAATTTGTTTGGTCTTTGTAATAATTAATAATCACATCGATGGGTAATACAGTAATTAGTTCTGAATCTAAATCGGTGAAAAGAGGCATATAGATGACAAGATATACTGATATGTGAGGTTCTCGTAATATGATTGCTTTTGGTATGACGGAGGTTTTCCAATTCGTGAAGATTAAATTTCCTAATATTTTTGTTCTGAATTTGCCAACGAGTCAACGAAGTCAACAAGATCACCGAATTCGTCGCCGTTAACGAGAGAGATACGTGCGTTTTTAAAATTAATTGCAAAAAAAAAAAAATACATTTCCCTATCCAAAGTGAGAAATAGCTTCTCATTCCATCTATTATTTGTTTTCGCGTAATTCAGTTCGCACTTGCTCGGTTTACTACCGATTAACTATTTCATTGCGCACTGGTAAGCCAGTATTCGAAACGATAATAAATTCGAACAAAATGATTCGAAATGTGGGACTTTCGTGTAAAGGTTGATGATTTAAGACACATTATCTGGTACATGTTGTGTATCATATGTGCTAATGTAGTATGCGTGGTAAAATATTCAATAACTTTACAGTATTATAGAGTTATTTTGTGTATACACATACAGTGCTGGACAAAAGTATTGGCACAGCATGATTGTTATGATAAAAATGCTTATAACTATGAAACAAATTGTTAAAAAGGAAAAATTTGTTTACACGTTTATTTATTTATTATTCTAGATTATTATTTAACAGAAACAGTAATATAAATAAAGTGATATGCGAAATAATAACAAAAACATATTTATTGAGCGTTTTAAGCATGGACAAAAGTATTGGCACAAATGATTGAAAGTACTTAGAAATTAAAAATTAATATTTGGTTGGCCCTCCATTCCTCATGATAACTTCCTTCAATCGTTTTGGCATTGAAGTTACCAATTTTTTTGTAAAATCCGGCTCTATATTGTTCCATTCTTGTAAAATAATAGCTTTTAATTGGTTTTTGTTTGTTATATTATATTTTCTAATTTTTTTTTCTAATTCATTCCAAACATGTTCGATGGGATTCATGTCTGGACTCTGGGGTGGGGTATTTAATGTATGTGCGGTATTGTAAACGATCCATTGTCGTACAATATAGGCAGTATGTTTTGGATCATGGTCTTGTTGAAAATAAAAATCACGCGGGAGATTTAATTTATTAGCACTTTTAAATAAATTTTCCTTTAATATATTTAAATATACATATTTGTCCATAATCTCATCTATGAATACTAATTCGCCAACCCCAGACGCTGCAATGGAACCCCATACCATGACTCCACCTCCTCCATGTTTCACAGTGGCTTGTAAATGTTGTGGATCCATTTCCGTATTTGGCTTTCTCCAAACTAATACTCTGCCATCTGATTTAAATATATTAAATTTAGTTTCATCTGAAAATAATACGTTATTCCAGAATGTGGGATCCTTTTTTATAAATTCTTTTGCAAATTCTTTTCTCATCTTCCGATTCTTCTTGGATATGTATGGTTTCCTTCTTGCGACACACGCAGAATATCCCGCATCTTTTAACACTCTCCGTATAGTTTTCGAACTTACTTCTTTTTTATTTTCTTCATTTAACTTTGCTCTAAGTTGTGATGAGTTTAATTTACAATTTATTTTCACTTCCTTTACAATTTTCCGTTTTTCTCTAACTGTTAACTTTGAGGGACGTCCACTTCGATTCCTACTTTTGAAATCTGATTGATTCTCAAATCGTTTTACGACACTTCTAATAGTGAATCGACTTCTATTAACACTTTTTGCTATTTCACTATAAGATTTTCGCATTTTGTGCAAATTTAATATTATTTTTCTCTCTTCACTTGTAGTTTCTTTCCCTCTTCTTGACATTGTTGCTTGTTATATTTCCTATGTTGCTAATCGACTGAACTTAAGGATGACTGTTAGAAAAAATGACTATCAGGGAATCCCCTACCTATACCATCAAGTGACAATCGGATTTTTTTCGGAGAGATACAACTACACTAAATTTTGTATAATGTGCCAATACTTTTGTCCATGCTTAAAACGCTCAATAAATATGTTTTTGTTATTATTTCGCATATCACTTTATTTATATTACTGTTTCTGTTAAATAATAATCTAGAATAATAAATAAATAAACGTGTAAACAAATTTTTCCTTTTTAACAATTTGTTTCATAGTTATAAGCATTTTTATCATAACAATCATGCTGTGCCAATACTTTTGTCCAGCACTGTATGTTAGTATGATCGCGTAGTACTATAGCATACTTACCATATGTTCGTTTAACACGTTCACGCCGGGGCGAAAATCTACGTTTTTTTGTGCGCACATTTCTTGCATCAAGCACTTATTTTTTTCAACGACTAATTTTCTGAAAACGCGTGACCCACTCGTGGGTCACGCCGCCCCACGGAACAGTCAAGTGTGACCCACCGGTGGGTCACGCCGCCCCATGGAACAGTCAAGTGTGACCCACCGGTCACCCCGGCGTGAACGTGTTAAACGCTATAGTATTGTACATAGAATCAAGGCATATCGATCTAGAATGCTATAGCATTATCATATGTTAACTCTACAATATACTTTATTTACGTTTGGATGAACGCTAAAGTATTATAGGATAACTGCATGTTTGTATTATAATATCAATCGTATCGTTAGCGAGCAGGTATTTGATCTCCATCCTTTCACGCAGCACTGGGCATATTATACTTTTAACCCAAATGACATTACTGCAAAAGAAATTTTTATTATACTAACGAGCTTCTCGAAACTATGACAATTTCTACTTCCATTTTCCAAATAATAATCATAACGGTATTGATTTTCAATTTTGTACTAGATAACACTCACTGTAACGGATATTTCGATATAGAGTGATATAAAGGAGTGTAGTGGACCTTGGAAAGAAAGTTCTCACTAATTTTCTTTTTGTTGGAACCTATTTGAATTAACATATATATGTATATGCGTGCGTACGCGTGTGAGTCCTAGCGAGTGAGAACCGCGTTTGAGCTGGAATTTACAACCTCTTCGCAAATTAAATCAGCCGTTAATAGCTGAACTTCATCTTCTTTTTTCAAATTTCTTTGCGGATTCGTGGTACAAGAAAAAATTCGTGTAAAAAATTATATTCGTTCTTATTGGTGAATCGTACTACTTCAAAATAGAGGAATAAAAAGAACCGTGTAAAAAAAGATAGTAAAAAAAGTATTTTCTAACATTTTTACACGACGATTTTGAGTCTCCATGTGTTTAGATAGTTTTATATTTCATTCAATAGGGTTTGTAGAGCGGCTTTTATCGTTACTGGATCTTTGCGTTGGTCTAGGTTACTATGTCATCTGCAAAGGTTATTACTTTTCTGTCTTTTTTTGAATTCAGTCCAAACATTATTGATAAATGGCCAATGTAGATGCCGAATAATATCGGTGAGTTGACCGTTCCTTGTCGAAGCCCGCTTCGGCCGTGAATGCACGTGATGATGCATATACTGATCATCTGCTATTATGCATTTTTTGTCATATGTCATATGGTCCATAGCATTTTAATCAGATGTTGGGGATATTTTTTAAATTAATTTATAGAATAATCCTTCTAACCATATGGTATCGAATGTTTTTCCATATCGATTAACAGAGCGTCGACACGTCCGCCCTTATTTCTTGCCCAGCATCATGTCATCTAGAAACTTTACAATTGCGTTTATGTCTACATCAAAATTGTAGTTTCGGTATCATGTTTTTTTTTACTATAACGATGGTTTATGGCTTCGTTTGTTACCATTTTAAAAATTTTACTGATATTCGGTAGTAGGCTGGTCGACTTATTGTTTACTAGGATAGCATGTGCGATGTAGACAATTAAAAAAAATTGCAGTTTTTTGTGTATTTTGATGGCAGGTGTTTCAATACAATATTAGGAATTTTATCGAGGCTTGTCGATTTTTTATTATCAAGTTTTTTATGTGTGAACTTTAGTTCGATGTAGGATGTAATGTAATTTAGCGGTGTTTCTTTTACGTCTGAATTGTCTAATGTGTTTCGGGCTACGAGTCTACATATTGTGTTTTTATTGTTTATGTCTGTATATATTTCTTGTTTCAGATAGTTTATTTTTAGTAGTATAACGTTAATTATCTGTTTTACACCAGGTGCCACGTTTTCTACATGTAAGTGTGTTCCTACTACGTTTAATTTTGTTGTTGCCTCAGTGATGATTGAGTTATTGGGGGTTTTATAGTTTATGTTTGTTCTATTTAACAGTATGGTGTTGCAGTGGATGATATTTAGGGGTTCGACGATTACTAAGTCTTTGTTTCTAAAGAATGCGATTATCACAGTGAAAGGACTATTGCTTTTGCTGCTTTTTAGACATATGTTTTTAACTTTATTTTTCAAGTATGTGCTCACTGCATTGTAGAATGTTATCCTGATCTGCCTTTTTATTTCTTTTAAATGTGTTTTTAGTGTGGTGATTGTTGGTGTTTAGTTAAATGTGAAGTTTCGTATTTTACTTAAGTTGTTCATTTTCCTGACGATTTGGCTCATTTACATAGATATTTGATTTTTTGTTCTGTTTTTTGTTTCTATTTTTTTCGAGGGTTG
Source organism: Xylocopa sonorina (assembly GCF_050948175.1). NCBI lineage: Eukaryota > Metazoa > Arthropoda > Insecta > Hymenoptera > Apidae > Xylocopa > Xylocopa sonorina. The sequence continues at coordinate 1,257,144 of NC_135206.1, read as the reverse complement.
CGTGCTCCGATGCTTAGAAGTTGTCTGTCTATTTTGATGTTTGATAAGTTTCTGTTATTTGCAATGTTTGCGTTATCGTTATCAATGAAAGGTTATTCTATATTTATGCCAGTCCGTCTTGTTGAGGATCAAGCTTGGTTTATAGTCCTCGGTTTTAGTGTGCAACTCATTTAAATTTCTTATTTGTATTTGTATCAGATTGCTCCATCTTATCACCATCGTATGGTCGGAAACGAAGTTGTTGGTTTTTCGTTAAGTTTATAAAATCCAGTCTAATGCGACTAATACCGGCAAAGCTAAGGTAGGTAGACGCCCCGGTTTTTGGGAATGATGGTTGTTCCGTTCTGTGCAGTTGAACTCTGTATTTCATTTTGTTATCATTTACTTATCCATATAGTGTTCTCCCTCTGGTGTCGTTTATCTGTGTTGTTTATCCTGTGTTTGTTACGTATGTTAATCAATATCAAACTTTACATGATTGTAAAGTTTGTAATTTCTTTTTGTAGCGTTATTTCTGTTTGCGTGGTTTCAAAGTATGAGATTTCCGTTGTAGTTTCTGGTTATATATTTTTGTATTTGAGAGGTCGCTTTAGAATTATGACTGTTTCACCTCTGTTTGAAATTTCGCCTGTCTGTTTGGATTATATTATAGTTTTTCTAAATGGAACATGTGTTTCTGAATTAGTATAGTTTCTGATAATTATACCATGCTTAGGCTGTATTTGTCTAGAAATTCTGCTTTCGTGTCTGATAATGAAATTCACATTTATTTGTGCTATTGTTCTATCCACTGTTGTAGTTCGAGGGTTGGTCCATTGTTAGAAAATGAGTGCTTCCGCTATTACGTTCATTCGCATTACGTGAAATCAGTGCTTCCGTATTACGTTAATTGTATTTTCGACAGATTTTATAATTTCTTGTATTATGCGCGTTGTTTTGATGTTTTGTGTTATGTTTGTATTTGTATTTGTACGTTGTTGGAAGGAATTTTGTACCGGCTTGTTTCTGGCCTTAATTTCGTTGTTAAATGTGCTTGGATCTATGTATTTGTTGAGCAATAGTATTTCTTTTTCTTTTTTTTGTTTTGTTTGTGTTATTTTCTTAGCCATTTTCTTCTTCATTTCTTTAATTTTAGACCAACCTTCGTATGATGCCGAATGGCAAAAATTTTTGCAAATAGCGCGGTATGGTTGTGTCTCTGTATTTTCTTTATTGCTTGAGATGATAGGATTGAGGGGGCATTCTCCCCATTTGTGAAGAGTGTCTGCGTTAGCATCGTCTGCATCGTAATCTATCGCTTTTGATTATTTTTTCCCATTTTATTAGGGAGTATAATAAAATATTTATGCAGTTTAGTTCCGCCTGTACGCGGGGAGATGACTATTTTACTGTACGAGGTCATTTTGACAATGAATGTAGGGAGTGATCTATTTTGCTTGAACGCTCTTTTCGTCTGGAATTTTTTAACTGATAAGATTCTTGCGCGCGTTAGTTTTGTTTTCTGTAATTCATCCAGTACGATTTTGGGTCCTACTCCACCTTCCATATTTTTTAATAATATAATAGTTCTTTTTGTTTGTTTTGGTGTGTATGTAAAAAATTCTATTTTGTTTTCCCTGAGTATTTCTATGGCTCTTTTGTACTTTTCTATTTCGTTTGTTTCTACGATGCGTTCTTGGCTGTTTACTTTTTTTCATAAAAATTTCTTGTGTATTTTTGGAACGTGTTAATCATCTATTTACGTTCCGAATTGTAGACTATTAGTGGTGGTGGTTTGCTGGAATTTCGGATTTCCGTTGCAAGGAGTTCATCTACGATGACACTGAGTTTTTTCGTGGCTGCTGTCTGGCTTGTTTAGGGAACGATTGCTGTTTGAAAAGACTGTTTCTGTTCATTATTTTTTTTATCGATGTAGTTTAATTTCTCTTGCGTGTTACACAAAGTAATGAAAAAATTATTAAAACAATAATATAACTTATTGAAAATAGAATGTAAGATTTATTTTGTAGCACGTATATTTTGTATGAATTACGAGCGAAACTAAATAAAGAAATAGCGAAATTGGAGTTAAAATATGTCTGGGGAAGACATAAGGAAAGACAAGAAAAGCAATAAAAAAGAAAACATTCTTCTGATACAAATTGAAACATTAAACTTCAATTTCATTTATAGATGAAAGTAAATACCGCACGTTTCTTTCAGAAAAATATGAGATTGTGTTACAGTTGGAGAGTAAGAAAATAATACTAAATTAGAAAAGTAAGAAAGTAAAGGAGTATGTTAATCGTAAATACAGCAATTAACTGAGAAAACTAAGGAATTGACTGACGAGGCAGTAAACGAGGCTGTATTTCGCTAACTAAGGAAAAGCTGTGAGGCGTATGGGAGGAAAGACAACACTCGACCTTTCGCTCTCAATTTTAATATAACGATCAATATAACAAACAACAATAACAATAGTGGTGCATATGTGTTACAAAATCTTCCTGATTGGGGGAGCGGTGCTATTCCGACCACGATTCCTTCATGCCGCTACGCGACTCTACTGAATACTCTGAACGAATTCGCAATTCTCAACGAATGTAATGATTATCCTGAATGAACCGCTCTGAACGAATTAAGTGTTCCTACCGAACTGTTCTGAACAAACCAAATGTTCTAGTCGAACTGCTCTAGCCGAACTGAATGTTCTAAACGCATTGTCGCGAAGGCGGTAATGTCGCCCCTTAAAAATGCGTACAGAAAAAGAGGAAAAAGCCAAGAATGAAAAAGATGGATGCGCAAACGTGGAAAGCGAACGCTTCCATGAAAACGCAAGGGACGGAAATTGGTTATAAATAAATCAAAGTTAACTCTTAAGGAAAACAATTGCTTGACCTGAATGATGGACACGAACCAGACGGATGTCGGGATTGGGAAGCGCGCGGGCCTGGTCGCCAAGTGCTAACCCGCGGTGACCAGACCTGCGCTGAGTCGTGGGAACGCATTGTTATTTAACTCGAAAATACAGCTATGTATTCTAAAAGTAAACATCAGTCCTCATGGTAACCAGTTGAAAATTCAGACGTTAATTATTCGATAATGTTTATGATAATAAATAAATGTTTCAACTGTAGAATTGAATTTTCACAATTCCTTATTCCGTTCTTGTAAACATACACATATGGGTAACATGGAGTACGATATATACAAAATCTTTAATTGTATTTTTCGTTCGTTCTCTTATAATGACATAGCTGTATAAGGTGTTCCGTAATATTGCGAAAGTCTCCAGTAAATCTAGTCGTTTCATCCCTAGCTTCAAAAAATGACTGTGTTGAAATTTTTTTGGTTACTTCATGAACGTTTATCTCTTCTTCCTGCGCGGAGGGAGGGGGGACTTACTGTTTTTTTTCTGTCTTCCTCCTCGTGTCTTCTATTGAGATCCTGTCTTTTTCAAATTTGACTACATGATGGCAATATCGTCTGGTTAGAAGGAGCACACAACACACCTGACCCATTTGAAAACATCATCCGTAGGCAACGTTAGCCGAAAAAAATCAGCCGTAGGCCGATTATTATTTGCTTGCATCATTACTCGGCGCTTTTGCACTACTAGAGTCAAATAATATTCTCTGAGTTCTGATAGAACTCTTCGATTTCTATAATATATGTGTGTTGGTGTTGTATATGTATGTAGGTGGCCACGCGCCTCCACAGTCCACAAAGCTCAGCCTTTGGATGAGCGTTTACCATGAAAGATGTGATTTTTCGTTGCCGGTGCGCTATATTCTGCGCGCTGCTGATTAATTCTTCGTTGGGTTCGAACTCGGGATATCTTTTGCGTGCTGGGTGATTGCTCTAACCGTTAAGTTATTCCAAACCTGATCAATCTTCTCATCTCGAGTAATGTGTATAAACAATAAACATATAAGAGTAGACCAAGCTAACGATGCAAGTATTATATAAGTAGATGCGACAGAGGAACAAAAAGAGAAAGTTGCATGAAGGGATTGCTATTTTCGTTTGGAGCACATGTGTACAGTAAAAAAGAATATATACATTTATTATCTACAGACACGCAGTCCGGTCCCAACCCTCGTAGGGTACGGACATTCCTTGCGAGCGACTAAAAAAACTACCTGCGACCAAGTGCCTTAGACCGCACGGAAAACCACGCCGCGAACGCACGCGAAACAACGAACCCGCAACATTCGTGTCAACCTAGTGTCAATCAAGTGATATCAGTGTCAGTGTCAGTGTCACATAAACGTGACCAAATATACTTCTCAAACTCAAGATGCGGGACTCCAGGTCCTGGACCCATTAACCACAAGGAGGTCGACCGCCGCAACTAAAACTAAAATACACATTATACCACCGAGTCAAGCAAAGGAAATCATGAAGCAGGTGAAGCAAGCCTCCCTAAACCCAAAAACACGCTCCAAAAAACAAACAAGGCCAGATACCGAATCCGAAATGGATACAGACTCTGAAGTGGCAAACGTGCCGACATCGAACTCCTTCGCGTTGTTGTCAAACGCGCCAGAGTCCCCGCCTGAACCTCCAACGAAGGAGAAAACCCCGCCTATAGTTCTAAACGGAACCCCAGCGGATATCAACGTATTTATCAGTGAACTAACTAAAATAACCAAGAAATTTCAACTGAAGTACACTGGAAGAACCACCCAGATACACACCACTACCCTAAAGGACCACCAACAAGTTGCAGCAATGCTAAAGCAGAAAAATATCGAATTCCATACGTACGGGCTCAAATCTGAGCTCAAGAGGAAGTATGTAATCAGAGGCCTCCCGTCCACCTTCCAACCATGCGATATCCAAAAGGACATCGAAAGCCAACTCAGCAAACCCATCACCATCCACCAGATGACGAAAACACTGGAGGATGGCACTAAAAAACCGCTCCCACTCTTCATACTACTCACCCCATCAGATATAACACTAAACCACCTAAGGACTGTAAGCTCAGTCCTTTACCATAAGTGTACATACGAAAAGTATCTACAAAGAGCATCAATCACGCAATGCTACAGATGCCAGCATTTTGGACACTCCAGCGCGCACTGCAATCTAAAACAAAGGTGCGTCAGATGCGGTAAGGACCATGACGCAAAGCAATGCGACCGCACAAGCACCCAAATTAGGTGCGCAAACTGTAACCAACAACACGTTGCCAGCTACAGGCAATGCCCAGCGAGGCAAAATTATGTAGAAAAAAAATCCAGCAGACCCACGGGCCCGCACAACTCGGCAATCGCCCATTCTCTTCAACAATATAGAAGAAGGACGGACAACATCTCCTACGCGGAAGCAGCTAGGAACCAGATGCGCACCGCGCACCAACCAGTCAACCCTCCGCCTGCCGTAAACCCTCCGAAACCAACCAGGCAAGACCCCCCGCGACCTCCGCCTGGACACCCATCGGAGCTCCAAGGACTATTCGAGGAACTAAACAGCTTGAACATCACCCAACTTATTTCGCAAATCAAAGCATTCATCAGCGAGTACAAGCAAGCCAGCTCAGGTATAGATAAAGCAAAGGCCATTCTGAAATACAGCCACATTTTCGAGCAGAACGATCCCTAAACGAACCCAACCCCCTACACTAATGATTTACAACCTACAAGGCATCCGCAAACATGCACTCGAGCTCCAACACATACTACACACAAACGACACTGATCTGGCAGTTATAACCGAAACCTTACTCTACCCATCCTCAAAACTAACCATCAAAGGATACAATATAATCAGATTCGATCGCCCTACACATGGCGGGGGCGTTGCACTTTTAATAAAAAAACAAATCGCACACCTACAATCCACCCCTCCACCCACCAAAAACAAATCAATAGAAACAGTATCGGCCAAAATTAAAATCAACAATCGCACAATCACACTAATAGGCATCTACAACCCCCCGACCTCCCACCTCACCACACAAGACCTCCGAACACTACTGGGAAACACCCCTACCATCCTGGCAGGTGACTTCAATGCCAGACACCAACTCTGGCACTGTAAGACTAAAAATCGCAATGGATCAGCCATCTGCGATCTCATCACAAATCACCCAATCACCATCTCCGCCCCCACCCACCCCACTTACATCCCCTCCACCCCAAATCGCTCCCCAAGCACCATAGACTTCATCATAACAAATAAAAAGCACATAGTAACAAACCCTCGCACCATCACCTCTGGCCCCTCCGATCACGTACCTGTCATATACGACCTACCGGCCATCCCTCCCCCCCTCACTGTCGCACTCACCTGGCCAGACTATACCCGCGTAAAATGGTCAGAATACAAAACATTCATAAATGAAGCCATTCCAAACGCCAAACCCATACTCCACTGTCCGGAAGATATTGAGCACGAAGCATCCCGCTTTACCAATATCATCTCCGAAGCCGCAAAACACACAATCCCGCACAAATAGATCCGAATACACCAACCAAAACTGCCGGCTTACATCATCGACCTAATCAGGAGGAAGAATCGGTTAAGGGCACTCTGGCAAACCCACAGAACCAAAGGACTCAAAACAGTTCTAAACCGGTACAGCAAAAAAGTAACGCATCTCCTCACCACCTGGCGTAATACTAACTGGGATAATAAACTAAAAACATTAAACCTAAGCGACAATAGTTTCTGGAAAGTGACCAAATTCTTTAACACGACCAACCATAAAACAGTCGCACCGCTCACTACCACCAACCCCCCAGCATACACAGACCTAGAAAAAGCAGACACCTTGGCAGCGCACTACCACAACATACACCTCAATACCCTCAGAAATGGAAATCGCTCATTCACACAACAAATAAACGCAGCCGTTAAAAAAACACTTGGAAAACAAACTCCCGCCGTCGAAACTCCTCAAATCAAGCTCTCATCCCCTAAAGAAATCTCCGCCATCATTAAAAAACTGAAAAACAATAAAGCACCTGGACAAGGTAACATACATAACATCCTCATCAAGAATCTACCAAAAAAAGCAATAGTACGCTTAAACTACCTAATTAATGCCATCTTCACGCACTCCTACTTCCCTACCCTCTGGAAACTAGCCACAGTCATCCCCATCCCTAAACCAAACAAAAACTCTTCGCAACCCTCCAGCTACCGCCCAATCAGCCTCCTCCCCTGCCTCTCAAAAATCGCCGAACGAACCATCCTCAACCGTCTCACTCCCATCCTAGAAAGCAACAATATAATCCCGTCAATCCAATTCGGATTTCGCCAAAAACATTCTACAATCCATCAGCTCGCAAGGGTCGTAAACGACCTCAAGACCCACATGGCAAAAAAAGAAACCGTGGCTCTCATCCTCCTCGACACCGAAAAAGCCTTCGACTCCGTATGGATCGAAGGACTGACACACCACCTCCTAACATACAACATTCCCTTAAAAATAGTTAAACTTGTTCACTTCTTTCTCACCAATCGCCGAATTAAAGTCAAAATCAACCAATCCACTTCAACCACACACCTTATACCCGCCGGTGTCCCACAGGGCTCCGTCCTTTCACCGACCCTCTTCAACATATTCATAGCACACGCATTCACCAATCTGCCCAAAGAAGTACGCATCGCAGGATTCGCAGACGACATCGCGTTATACACAGCCAACACATCCCCTAAAAAAGCCATCAACCGCATTCAAAACGCAGCCCACCTCATTATCAGCCGAACGGCCAAATGGAAGCTAAAAACAAACACCAAAAAAACTGAAGCCATCCTCATCACACACAAGAAGAAAATCCCACAAACAATAAAAATACACAGCACCCCGATAGATATACAAAAAGCAGTCAAATACCTGGGAATCTTGATAGACTCCAGACTAACCTGGGCAAAGCACATCTCCGCATCCACCAACAAAGCAAATAGCATCCTAGCCCGATACTTTAATCTCCTAAAATCGTCCTCTCTCTCAATAAACCTGAAACTCCTCCTATACAAAACCCTCATACGCCCGATACTCACATACGCTAGCCCAATATGGCACACAGCAGCACCCACCCACACACAAAAACTACAAGTCACACAAAACAAATGCCTGCGAGTAGCTGCCAACATCCCAAGACGCACACGCATCTCCGTTATACACAGCCTCCTAAACATACCCACACTCCAGGACCATATAATGAAAATAGTCACCACCTTTAACACAAGGCTCCCAATCCACCCAAACCCATACATGAAAAACATACAAACCAACCGCAAACCCACATGGGGCCGCCCCCCACAGATCACCTACACACGCTTAACCCACAAGCTGGCTTGCTTGTTCCCAAACACTCACCAAGCAGCCGATAACAATGTAAATAGTATAAATAAGTAACAATGTAAAAATGTAAATATGTAACAAAAACAACCGTAATTATAAATACTAACCCATTAACCTAAAATAAGGGATCCAACTAACCAACCATAACTAACATACCCCCCCCCCCCCCCTCCTCACCCCCCCCCCCCATAGTAAATAAGACCAACCCTACCTCCCATGTATATAGGTTTTGTCACAATTTTCCCTAATCACCTACCTTAAACCACACCAATCAAAACAAGCATCGAAAGTTAACCCATGTATAAAGTAAAGCGTCAGATGTCCCCGGACAGGAAACGCAATTGTAAACACCAGATACATGGTAAAATATTGTATACTACATGTAACATTATCTAAGTTAATAAAGACATTTAAATGGTAAATGGTAAATCTACAGACACAGTGTTTCGGTCTTAGCTAGCATCCCACAAGTCTCAAGTTCAAATCCCCCCGTCTCTAGTTTTTCCGTAATTTCTATATTTCTTTTAATTAAGCACGTTATCATCATTTTATATAGTATTTTTTACTACTTTCATATACAAACCAATAAATGAATAAATAAAAAAAATGAAAACTAATAATTCAGAAATAAAGAAGTAAAGAAATAAAAAACCGTAATATGTAAAAATGCTTGTGGAGTGTTGTATTTTCGAATTAATTTTGATCAATTTAAAATTATGACTGTCCAAAAACCAGACTTTTTCGTTCGTTATTCTATCTATGGCATTATTTTAATATTTTATCCCTTCAAGATTTAATGTTCTCGTGTATTACAATGTATGCAATAATAGAAAAGCGAATTAGAAGTTTTGTGGTCGCGTGGATCTTTCCTTCGCGTCGATGATAATATAGAGAAGTTTGCGAACTACTCGAAACGTTTATTTCGTCATGGTGACGAACAGAGGACGCGGGCAAACAAAAAATACAATTACATAGAAAATTGCAAATTTACAACAGCATCTATAGTGGTTGATTCATTACTCAATCGAAGGAAATGTGCCATTTGAAGTTATTCTTTTATTTGATGAGTTTACTGTCTTACATATCTCCAATTTGCCATTAATACTTTATTAAGCTAAATGTGAAGAAGAAATATAAATTAATTCACTGTTTTTAGTTATCTTAACAAAGTAATTTACTTTTTACACTTGTTTACTTACATTTCCTTTTATAGCATGACTGAAACTAATTCTTGGATGTTTCCATTTTAATCATAATTACTTACATTAAATAATCCATTTTAGGAACGACCATTAAAATATAGACTTAAATTTGTCCCTGTTTTGATTGTTTATAATTTATTATCATCGAAAGAGGTATAAGTCCACTTGTAGCTAAAAAGATCGTTTTCTATTTTAACACTTTTGTTAATCATTATTACATAATAATAAAATTTAATAGGTTTATAGTGTTAAAAATGAACGTTAATTATCTCAACAGAAGAAAAAATTTACTTGTATCACTGTTAAGAACAATGAATCCGGTAAAATTTTATACACTTGTATACTTTCGCGTAATCTATTATAGTGAAATGTGACGTCTATTTTATTAAAATTTTTTCAAGATTGAACTGTTTAATTATTTAATAATGAGAGTATGCATGGGGCATGGTAAAATAAAATAGAAAAATCGTCTTCTCTCGAAATTTTCTTGTAAAAAAAAATTCCATAAATGTAACGTTATAATTTGGTTGGTTCGCTCTAATATATCAAATTCATCCAACACCAGCTGAAACTTGATCAAGACTTCGTTTATCGAAGTATCGTTTAACAGTTTTCTTAAAATGATACACATTATTTAGCCATAATTAACCGTTTCTCAGTTAATAACGTGCATCTCTATAATAACGCTCTCCTGTAAATAGTGCGTGATCTTGTGATCAATTTAACTTAATTACTATTTATCACAATTTCATTTATGTCATAAATGGGGCAGTCCAACCAGAACCAACGCATGCCTCCGATATCGATGAATTTGATACAAGAGGTTGAAAGTGTTTGTCTAATATTGTATGCAACGAATATAAATAATATAACATTTAACCTTGGTAGGAACCAAGTTATGGGCCAACATCGAACGAGCAGTTCCGCCAGTCAGATCTTGAATAATAATAAACGAGTATTCGTTGACATGACTAATGTAAAGGAACAGAAGACGGTCATGGATAGCGTTATTACGGATACATTGAAACGTAATTTTGAAAAAATTGAAAAAATGACATTGTTAGACGATGGAACAGTGTTCTCTACGTTGCACGAGAAACACACTTTACTCAGAGATCAAAAATATCTGTTTAGATTGTTGAGCAATATGTATACAAAGAAATATTTCCATCTGAATGATCGTTATCCTAGTTTATACGTTTGGTCCATCTTTTGCTTGGGCATATTCATCTTCCATTCCGAGAGTAATTTACTGAGGATCTGTGATACATACGGTGAACGAACAACCAATGATAACTCTGAATCATCGTCCACAGTTGCAGAAGAAGGTGGCGAGCCGTTATCTATGATTATTGCGAACCATCCGTTTTTGAATATCCCATTTTACTCGCAGCATGGTGCAATGTTCGAGTTGGGCAAATTAGCCAAATATTGCGTGCCATCAGAATTTGCCCTGTTTTTCGTTGGCGCGAAAGAAGGTTTATGCTTGAAGATATTTAGTGCCTAGACAGGTAATTACAATGGGATACAAGGGGAATTCAAACAACATATAATTGGAAAGCTACAATTTAGAAAAGCTCAACATTTTTCATAGGTAACGGAAGAGATAGAATTGCATATTCCGAAAGGATAGACGACGATAACGAATTGTATGTTGCTCCAATTTCATCGTTTCAATGTACTGCGACAAATGTTAGAACCTTAGACATTCGTTCTCATTGCCACACTATTTATAAATTAACCAATGATTTATTAAAAACTAGCAAAGACGATAATGCTAACATCAGAAAATTAAATGGAAGCGAAGATGTGAAACCGAATGGAAAATCTGATCAAGCTTCAGGTTTTTTCTCAGTTACTATAAAGCATGAAATATATATCTGCGTCCAAATCACAAGATGTTAACCAGTTGCTGCAGAAAGCAATTAGTAAATTATTGTATCGGATCATTTGAAAATTTGCTTTTCATTTCATTTTTATGGGTATCTATCCAAACAGTCTACCAATATTTTTACGATCAAATAGTTGTAAAAATATGTAAAACGTTGAAGTTTTGCATGTGAGAATAAGAACAAAATGAAGCAGTTCGTCGCGAGAATGCTCCTAACTTTCGCTAAAAAAAATAATAGATGGCGCCAAATACTCTGGCATTCATAGGAAAAATCGTAGCGCAGAGAAGTTCGCAAACGATACTAAATAATCTACAAACCAATACACTGTTGTAACCAACGATGAAGACGTAGACACGTATGACTCGACCACTCTGATCATTTAGATTTTGCCAAATCCTATTCTGAAAGCGAGGACGATGAGGAGGTCGATTGTGAGAAATGATATTAAGAAATTTTTAATAACATCATCCACGAAATGTAGGCCACTTTCAACGCTTTTCGTTAACTTCAGAGCAGTATTGGCTGATATTTTGCTTCCCTTTTCGATAATATTCATAGCATTGATTAACACATTCACTGCCAACTACGAGATACCTCGTAGTGTTTTTTTCTTTTTTTAAAATAAAAATTACTGTAAAGGCCATTACAATATTATATCTGTAACCTAATATTATTGTATTTTATAAAACTTCATGTTTTCTTTAAAACAAAACCTTAGCACCCGGGTAAAGACGCTTTAAATTTGCCTGGCAGTGATTGAGTTAAAGGGAACAACGGTAATGTGGTAACTAACAAAGGCAAAACAGCGTAACTTTATTTTAGTACTATGTCTACTATATATACTTTAGATTGTTATATGGTGATGGATTATATTATTATACGTACATATTTATATGTAATAATTATATATCTTATACATTAGAAAATATAATTTTTATGCTAAAATATATATAGGATTATATATATCCATGGTATCGCGTATATTTATATTTAAAAATTAACATTTTTAGTTGAATACAGTCTTCTCAAAATCGATTATATGTTTCATTAGTTCTCCTCTTCGCTTTCATTAAGTTTTTCAATGTTAGCGTTACTGTTTTCGATAGCCCCTAATAAATCATCAGTCGTTTATCAGAAACAATGAATTCAAAGAAGTGAGAAAAATGTGCAGTTTTATTTTGGTCGATAAAATTAACCTTCGCTCCAAGGTGTTTGTTAAGACTCATTAAATTTGATTTGTCGAAACATAACCTAAAGCAAAGGGAGGTTCAGTCAGATCCGCTAATTCATAAAACGGCAACTGTCGATCCGTCCTTTGGAGATTTTCGAATATAGCCACATTTGGCAAGCCACTAAAAAGTAGTGGCAAAAAGCCACTACTTTAAAAGTCGAGTTAATTACTATTTACTGCACATATCTACTAAAGGTTTTATTGTTTGCTACGGTCAAGATTAGGACACGCGGAATCCACGAGTGCATCACCCGATGGTTTGGCGTGGTTACTTTATCAGAATTTACATTAACCAATAATCTTCGACAGCTGCTTCCCTCACGAAATTTCGTAGAAAATACACCCACCGGCGAACCTTTATAAGATCTCATCATCCATAGGAAAGAGAGTTAAAAATATACGAAACATCATAGGGTACATGTGTCAAATTGCTTGTCGAACATTTCATCAATTACTGCACTCCCCAACAGTTACCGAAATATAACTTAGAAGAAGTACAAGTCGTTCAGGATCATTCTCTATCGAAGTTCATTGCTCAACCACACCAACGTTAAACTAAACGTTGGCGATTAACATTTTCAGTCTTTTAATTATAAGTTTATGGTAACACGTTGCGATAAGGAAAGACGCGACTTCACTTGAGCTTGATAGAAACGCAATAACATATACTTTAAGAAGAAGAAATACGCATATACTTAGCAGACATACATAGACAGCTGTTCAGCAGAGATTACATGATAAATTAAACGTTTAATTTCAAACAATTATTTACTAGCAGATCCAGATACCTAATTTTATCTCAAATGTCTTTGATAGACTCGTGTAATTACAAAACGTTTGTAGTTTAGACTTTGGTTTTTAAATTTGTTGATTACAGATCTTCATTTATGAATAAAAAATCTACTCTTGTCAGCGAAAATAATATCTTTCCTAATCAATTTTGAGATTTCTAGTGAACTCATTGTCAAAAGTCAATCTTTATCTTCCATTTAGTTCGTTTACCTTGAGTTATTCAATTAATTTTACTCATTACTCTATGCACTACTTCAGCACTGTTTCTTCCTCATTTTCGCGATGGATTTATGAAGCTAATTCTCGAATATTTATTTTCAGATCTTTTTTCATTTTCTGCTTTATTATTTTTTTCCCCTCTTCATTCGAAATTAGAGACGGTTTCGTTTATTAAGTTTAATCCGGCTTTCTTTTTAATAACATTCATAACTATAACCTCTTTCGTTACTAATAATTGTAGAAATCTGTGACGACTTTTACCTTCTTCTCTATGACAAAATTACAAGTTGTCTTTAGTCAAAACAATTCTTCTCTTTCTGTATTAAATCTCAGATGTTGACGCTTCAAAATACAACTTGTTATGTCCCGTGGTTGATTTTTCGGGATTGTTTGATATTTACGTGTGCATTGAAATCACTGAAACTATTTCCGTAGTATTTTACTCGCAAAAAATTTATGATAAATATTTTACATTGCTTTAAACAACGTTTCCAATTGGTACATTTTATGTGTTCACGATTGTACATCAACAGTAGTAATAAAAATTTATTAATAATACTTTAAGCATGAGTGTAGAGGAAATTTTTTTCTCCAAGCACGGCAAACGATTTTGGTAAAATTTTATTTGCGAAAAATTTGTACTAAATGTTTTACATAACGTCAAACATTTAAATGCAGTTTTATTAATTTTTAGTTAGTTAAATTAATTATGAGGTATCATGTTTATACTTTACCGTCTATTAACTAAATATGTTAAAATAAGACGATTCATTGATGCGAAGGTGGTCAAAGTGGAGCAGCCAGTCAAGCATTAATCCTCTGGGCTTTTTCTTCAACTTGCGTAACCTTATATCGTTTCGCTTGCCAATTGGAGGACGCGGTGCCCACTCTCTACTTTCAATTACGCTGGGAAGTAGCGCGATTGATTGGTCGTTCGTTGGTTAGTTTGCCTTAGAATTCGAAGCGATAAAATGGCGGGTACTGTAACAACGAGGCTAGACGTTCTTTAGCTTTCTCCCCGGTTTTTGTAAATTACGCTGGTTTAATACATTGACGACCGATTACGGAAATCTCTATCTTTGGTCGCTCGAATAATATGGAAAAAAGGAAAGAAACATTGGATACGATAATAAACCAATTTTTTTGCAGTAATGTCATTTGCGTTAAAAGAATGGTGATCAAATACTCGATCGTCAACGATACGATTGGTATTATAATACAAGCAAGCAATTATTCTATAATAGTTTAGCGTTCGTCCAAAACACCATACGTGGTAACCTTATAATATTGTAGAGTTCATGTAAACATATGATAATACTGTAAGCGTTCTAGATCGATATGCGGTGATTTTATGTATAATACTGTTGCGTTTATACAAACATGTGTTAACTATGACACTGTATGATCGTACAAACATATGTGTGTATCGAAATCTGGATGGGCACCGCAAACATCAGCTCGATTAGATGCTAGAACATCAGATGATTAGATGCTTAGATGCTAGCAGATGTGGAAGCGAACTTAGGAAACAAATAGTTAATCGGTAGTAAACCGAGCAAGTGCGAACTAAATTACGCGAGAATAAATAATAGACGGAATGTGAAGCTAATTTTCACTTTGGATAAGGAAATGTATTTTTTTTACAATTAATTTACTTAAGCATATTAAGTAATCTTGTTGTAGTAATAGTATTAAGTAATCAATCGGTGATCTTGTTGACTTTGTTTCAGAACAAAAATTAAGAAATTCAGTCTTCATGAATTAAAAAACCTCCGTCCATACCAAAAGCAACCATATTAGGAGAATCTTACAAATCAGTATGACCCTTTTCACCGATTTAGATTCAGAACTAATTATTGTATTACCCATCGATGTGATTATTAATTATTACAAAGACCAAACAAATTGAGATACTTGTAAGAGTAAAAATTAAACCAGGAGGAGAAAAATAAAATTCTTGACGATCCAACGATGATTATCTTGCAGTAACTTATTACATTGCTTATAAATTCAATTTAAAGTTTCAGGACTCTAAAAAGGACTTGGAAAATTTAAACTGAATTATATATTACTTAACTTTCTTTCAAACAAAATACAAACAAGAATGTAAAGTAAGCGTGAAAATAATTGGAAAATAACTTTAACTTGTAAGAATACCACAAACACATTCATAAAAATGAATTTATACGATCTCTATTAAAACTCTAAAGTACTCGGAGAACATCAGTCGAAACAAATCCATTTTCCTTCTATTTTTTGTTCTCTCGATTTTTGGTTTATAATCTAAAGCGTTGAATATTTGTCCGAGTAGCGATAATTCATAATTTATGGATTTTAGGACCACGTGTACCAGTCTATTACGTAATCACTTACGTCGCGTGAAAAAGCCATTATTAAGCTATTAAGGTAATTTGTTAGCGTCTACTTCTTATTTTATCGTTTTACGTACGTATCAATGTACAATGAAATATATCTTCATATATTTTATATGCAGCGCGAGATATAAATTCGAATGTTGTCGAATTCGAGAACATTCATAATATTCATGGTAACGGTATTACGTTAATACGTGATTCCGGACGGATATGAATAAATCATATCGTAGGAATATACCAAGAAAACGTCGAATTCGAGAACATTCGTAATATTCATGGTAACGATCTGTGTAACAGTATTACGTTGATACGTGACTCTTGTTCGCTTTATTCGAGATATACTTTGCAATTTTTGCAATATTATAAAGATCATATGTATCAGGGAAAGCGTGTAGAGTTTAAGATGCACGATGCAACAATGCAATTAATTTAATATGGAGGATATACTTGTGTACATGTTAACAATGTTGAAGGAATTCCACATACTTATGCATTACATCATCTGCATATAATATAGCATAATTATACAATTTTTAACATACTGATAATTACTTTTTCATACACGTAAACAATATTTTAAACTAATAATATAATAATAATAATAATAATAATAATAATAATAATAATAATAATAATAATAAAATAGTAGGGTTTGTTACGACAAACGAGTATTATAACGAAGAATTTCTTTATGATTAACAGCTATAATGAACGAATATGCTTTAACGAAATATATAGGCTCTTTTATTACGATAAAGACACCATAGATGGTAGAATTATATTATATTAATAATAGCTCTCAACAGTAATATTAGAATAACACTCGTCATCTTTTGTTTTTATTTATTCCTGTTTTACGGTGTTTTTGCGCGTATAGCCGAACGTGCTTTTGTACGATAAATAACTATACGTATTGTTAACACGTTGAATGCTACGCTACTTTTATATTGATTGCCCGTGCCGCTAACACGATTTTTTTATTATGCGACTTTTATGGTTTACATCGAAAAATTTATAAGTATTGACATTTATACTAATTAAGTATTTCTACTAATATTGACGCTAGCGTCAAATTGAGTGCCGGTCAGGTTTTCACGTTCTTCAAACTGCAGCGGGAAAATTCAGTTTTTTCGCGTGCTCTAGTTAATTTGATAATTTACGAATGTTATTGATGGAAGAAACTGAACTTTGTAAATAAATGACGCACTGTCGTCTATCGCGTCTCTAAAATTGGAATCCCCTGATTCCAACGTTTATTTTTCTTCGAACTGTGATCACAAGTCTCGTACCTACAGTGTCACGTAACTAAGATTACAGTTCGTTGGTTTCAGCTATTGTTTTTCTTAAACTATGATCACTGTTTACCGCTTGCAATTTAAACGGTAATAGTGCATGCTGAGTTTGGTCTTTTGTAAACAACTTATTAAGAAAAATTTATATATACATTGTGCAGTCATTTGTAATATATAATTGTTTCAGATGTCCGAGTTCCCATTTCATAGATAAAAGATATAGAAATTCGAAAAAATTAATAGCTAATTATAATCTGAAATGTTTCAGGACTCTGGTATGAGAATTGCTAGGCCATGCAAGTGTTGTAATGGCTGCAGACAGTACCTGGTGCGGAACAAGTAGTTACAGCATCTTGGCATAGAACTGCAAATTTTCATTACGTACAAACTGGAGAAATTATTCACACGTTACGTGAAC
Organism: Xylocopa sonorina; assembly: GCF_050948175.1. Taxonomy (NCBI): domain Eukaryota; kingdom Metazoa; phylum Arthropoda; class Insecta; order Hymenoptera; family Apidae; genus Xylocopa; species Xylocopa sonorina. The sequence goes on along the minus strand of NC_135206.1, from coordinate 1,239,424 downwards.
ACGATCAGGAACTTTCTCATGTATCAACACGTCATGAGCGAGGTCAGTAATTTCCAGGTGTGGGATTTTCGGGAGCCCAATCACTCAATTTCCGTTTCCCAAGCATATATCGAGTAAGTACATTCACTATTGTATTCCAATTGTTTGCGGTACACATGATGAAAGTGCAGTACTACTCTTGTTCAGCGCTTACATGTTTGTATTTTAAGTTGACCTCGAATTACTTGTCTCAGGCGCTTCAAGCAGCAACCTAATGACGCCTAAATATTGCTGAATATTGCTAGTAGCTTATTAATCGTTTTTTTGTCGACGCTTACCCAACCGATAGTTTATTAATCAGCCTTTAGTCCCGATACTTATCCGTTTATTTCGAAAGTGGTACAAGTTCATTTATGTTAAAAGAGAGATATTTAAAAATATTGGTAACTAATAACAATAGTAATAGAATGTTTTTGTGTTTCTAAGGGTATTTAATTTATCCACTTAATTAGCATTTGTTGATATATTGAGGTTTGTGGTTAATGAGTAATTCTTTTCTTCAGTAAGAATTTAATATATATTGTAGAAAAGAAACCAAAACTTTCTTATAATATACTCTTACTCGCGATGCATATTCTCAAAATAAAATGTTTTTCTCCTTCTCGCAATCTTATACTTACTACTTTCATCTTTCCTCTATACAGATAGATAGCGCTTGAAACCTTTTGATTCTAATGGTACCAGCGGCATAAATGTTTATTTCCTTCAGTTTTAGAAGCAAAGTGTATGATGAAAAGTAATTGTCAATATGTGTATATGTAGAATTGTAGAGTATCGCGAAAACAAGCGTAATTGTAATTGAGTGGAAACTTTATTGAACACAGTACTGCTTCTATTGGATATGGGTGAAAGAAAGAAATTTAAATTCCGATATTCTATTTAACTAAATACTTTTATTACTACGCTTGAAAGACCGTCTTTATGCTTCGAAAACTATATGAATTGTTAGAACACTCAACAGAAAATCTGGGTTCCTTCCTCTTAAGAAAAAATAACCACGCAAAGTCTGTATGTGCTTTTTCTCATGCGCTTCAGTCTAAACTGATTGGGGACCACTCGAACCGATAAATTTCTTTTCCTGTTTATATACAGGATTCTATTTCTTAATACAATATTCATTTTTGTTTATACATTGATATGTTGAAATAATCTAACGGCTTCTCTCCAACTTAAATTCAAAATTGACACTGATTCGTTTTCCGTACACACATCCTTTTATACGTTCACTTATCGTACATTCGTGTTTATTTTCCTCGGATTTCCATGCATACTCTCGTTTTTTCAGGCACTCATATACAGGCACACATGTACTCTTTTGCGTAAATTTTGGAATATCTCGAACATTCAGTATTCTAGAGTATTCACAATTACATCTTTTGTTTATACATATATCCAGTCGCAATAATATCACTAATTATCCACACTCAGCCATCCTACAGTCATTTCTGCCCTGAGATGTCGTAAGAATCTTCGCTTTTGTGGGGTGCGTGACGTGTGTCGGTAAGACACCTCGCGATTTTACCCTCACAATTAGAAAAATGAAAAAGATGTATCATACGGTTATTCAATCACGGTCTTCAATTTTAAATGTATTTGTTTCTTGTTAGCTACTCTTACGCTTACTTACTCTTACTGATCGAATGCTTCTCTTTAGAACAAAGATATTTGTAGAGATTCGACTGTTTTCTTTCTTAGAGGAGATTTCTCTTACGCGCCTCCTGAAACGAAATTTTTCGGTGGGAAAATTTCTGGTCGGTAGATGGAGCTACGTGTGACGTCCCTGTGAGATACTGATAAGAAATTTCTTCTTAATTAACCATCGTGAGTACTTAACCACCGGTGGGTCATGCTCGATTGCTTTTATATCAAAAAATACAAAATATAATACAAAATATTGTTTTATTGATTTACATTTCAACATTATAATCAAATATTCAATACAAAACAGCGAGATACATTGAGTATAATAAAATATAGTTATCTATTTTTTCTATGCGCTTTTTAAAACAGGCTAAACAAAGTGCCAGCTTGTCCTTACAATAATTACAATACGTCATTACCTTTTTGGTTTTATTCGTGGCGTACTTAGTACGTTTTAACTCTGCTAAGCGGTTTGTAGCATTCCTTGCATCGCTTTCTCGTCTTCCTCGCGGATCCTTCGTACGAAGTTAGAAAATGTTTCCGTTTACTCATTATGACTTCACTAGAAGGATTCCCAATATTCATCAGCAGATAATCAATATTTATTTCCCTAAATTGCAAAATTTGGAAACGCTTAGTTCTCCATTTTTTTATGAAGTACCACGCATTTACCAGACAAGTTTCTCATAACAGTTCTGTAACAATTTTTCTATACCATTTCACTGTTTTTCGTAAACAATTGTAATATAAAGTCATTTAGTCGGATAGATCTACTTCCTTTTTAGCGTCATTGTAAGAAAAAACGATGTCTGGTTCTAATTTATCATTTTTGTCACGAGTAATAACGCACTCGTGATTTGATGAAATGATGCACGCAAAATAGCCGGTTTTTTGAAAAACCAAATTAACGTTTATAATTATTATGATAAAGAGCGAAATAAAAAAAGAGGAAAAGGAGACGCTTTTGCGAATCAGAACTCACTCGTTCTCCCAACTGTCGCTGTCTTTTGTTTCTTTCTTTACTATTTATCGCTCTCTATGTAAACTCGACTATTCGCTCGCTAGGTCGCTCGCTAATTGTGACTTCTCGTGCGGTTCTTCGACTTCCACGACCATCCCGGTCTCCTTGGTGGGGCGGGCTGTACGTTTCGGCATTGTTTGAGGCATCGATTGGTGGATTTCGGCGATTATCTCTTTCCGTGGTGACGAATATCTCTCGGGTCTTTTCGATCCCTCTAATTGCGGCGCGTCTCTTTAGTCTTATCATTTTATTTGATACTATATGAATATCTTTACCTGATAACTATCGATTCAGGCAGATGATAATTTTTTCGTAATACCTGGGCATACGAGGTGCATATGCTCAAAAGATACTTGTGACACCATTCCAAATGGTATCAAAAATAATAGTCTTTGATCTTCTTCGCGATGGTCCTCGTCAACACATCTAACATATACCTCGTCAATTCTTAGGGGATAATTTATACCACTGAAAACATATCGACTATTTTCACGTATACCACTTACTTTGTACTTTGAACATGGTCGGGGAAACTTATGTCCCCGATGATTTAAAATGAAGGCTGGAGTTGGTGTACCAGCTATAGAACATCTTAATGATGTTGAAAATTTAGTGCCCCGGTGATTGATCCCACCATCGGACATGATTTCTTTGATGTCAGAAATTAATTTTTTCAAAGGAACTAACAAGACTGTGAGGCTTTGGACTACCGCTATAAATGTTAATAATTATTGGCTTTGTATTTGGAATATTGACAATTTTGCATTGAATAGGCCGAAGATGGATACAGTTAGATTTATCTAACGTACATTCAGCGTTATCAATGTCTAATTTTAATTGTCTAATGTTACCTATGGATTGAGATTGAAGCAGTCTCTTAATAATTTCTACTTTTGGGCAGAAGTGTATATTCTCTTGGTGGAACCACCGACACAACTCAACTATCGCTTGGCGCATTGAGAAGTGTTCTAATGTCTTTTGGAAAATCAGAAAAACATGAATGGGAACGCAGCAGGGAGAATATATTATTTCCTTGTTTATGCATTATATTGATATCCACAAAAAAGATGTTGAACGCTCACGAAATGATTGCCCTGTGGTATTAATGGAATCAGAAGAAGTAGTTATTCCATTACTAAACATATTCTTATTTTTTGTATTTTCTTTTCGTCCTTGTTCAATATTAATCTTTCCTCTTTCCATCTCAACTATTTTTTGCAAATTTTACAGTTTTCAAATATAATCTGTTTTTACTATGCCTGAACAACCTCTAGTTTAATCATTTAACTATGGAACTAATGGACTCAGGTATACTTTTATTTGAACTTGTTCACCGCGACTATCAGGTATATAAACATATATGCCCTTAATACGTGTAGCATTTTTAGTAGCTCATATTTTTTGTTTCATAAAACACTTTCCATATCAGTCGAAAACGAGCATCCTCCTAACTTTTGGTCAATTTTGAGACAAAATAATCCTTGTGATTATAGTTGATTTTGGAAAGCATATAAATCATGTCAGAAATATCAACAAAAAACCAACATAAGAATGATACTTTCTTCTCGACACGTACGTTTGTAACCGGAATATCATGATTTTAACTTCACTTTCGAATGGAGAATGTATCGATTCGCTTAAGCGTAAGACTCAAATTACTGCATTACAAACTGAATCTCGAATTTAAAATGAAAGGTCGTGCCATCTATCGATGAGAAATATAATCAGCAAAGATCACGCAAAACCTTTATTTTGTATAGTTAGTACGCTGCTGCTAGTTGATTCTCTGGTTAATTAGTTTATTCATCAAATTAACACATTGCAGTCGGAGATTGTAATCACAGCCAGCAGAAGATAAGTATTGGCAACGGGGACTATAATTTTAGTTATATGATATTTGCATATTGTTGGCCGTGATGATCAAAATTTGGAAAAAACAAACGTTGAAAGCAGTGTCCTGTAATTTCACTACGTGGCATTGCAGATGGTTGACTGAGATCGCAGACCCGGAAAGCAACCGTTGAGAAGCGAGGAACTGTAATCTTAGTAACGGGATAGACAATAGTGAAGTACTAGTGTAGTTCCTTCACATCGCTACACGTTCAAAAACACGGAAAATTACGCCCGCATGCAATTCGTTAAATGATAAAGAATCATTGGTCAATGTATAAATGTAACTATATGGTAAAGATGATTATAAGACGTCATTTTATAAATTATTCAATGTCAAAGAAACATAGAATATTTAAAATTGAATGTATTATATGCTACTGAATTTTTTACAACCTCTATGCGAATAGACGTGCTCGTTACCATCGGTCGCTTATCTCAAAATGATACTAAGAAAAGTGATGCACAATGTGCGAGATTCAACGAATCCTTACAGAATACATTGAAACTATTAGACGTAGTAGGAAGCTAAGTAAGTTTGACTTCTTAATAATTGGTACACCATTGCAAGAATCAAGACGTAAGAAAGGGAAATTGATGAATGGGTCGGTTTACTATTAACTACTTCCTATTTACGACTGGTAATAAATTGAATTTTCTCAGGAATATCGACCAACCCGAATGAATGCGTTGCTTCTTTTTCATTTTATTCATTTTGTGAACTGCGAGATGATATTACATGGTAACTGTTCCATTAAACCAGTTGATATTCTGCTCGAACCAACGATGAGACACGTGGTTATGCCGGTCATTTTTGGCGACTGCGGTAAAGAAGATAAGTCTCGATAAGTACCGAAAAGAAATTCTGCAGGTCTCGAACGACTACACTACCTACTTGCAATTGTTAGTTTTCTGAAATTCATCCTCCATCTCTTGTCTTGTGTTCCATATGACATGGATTGTCATTCGCTTCAATCAGGATAAATCTTCTTTGAAGGTGCCAAATATTGAATGATATGTAATTTGTCCATTTAATATTCTGGAAGATTTTAGAAGAGTGACCGTGATGTCGGCTGAAATTAAAAGACTTGATCAAAGCAGCTGTTCGATAACTGTTATTCCTTACCCTATGATATGCAGCGATAAGAATATAGAAAAATGCGACAGGAGGAGGGAACGTTTATTGAGCTTGCCTAGTGGTCAGTACAAGTGCAAAATCGGCAATAAGAGATATTAGTTGTGTCCTATTACAGAATGCAAAGGCCCTCTTAGCAGTCACAAGCCATTTTGCTGAATACTGTCTGTCTGATATTAGATAACATAAGAAAGTAGTTAACGGACCCAAAAACTGGGCCACTGAGTCGCTGTTTCCTGGTGAAAAGCTAATACCGTCATAGAGGATAGGATGACAGCTATAAATTCCACATTGGGCCACATTAACTACTCTTTCTTGGCTCATCTGTCTAATTAATAACATTTGATTGTGTCCAAGGCGAAGTTCTTTTCTCCTCATTGCGAACCCGGATAGGAAGTTTAACAAGGTACCTGCTATCCTATATCAATTGTCAGTGGAATTCTGAGCATAGTGACCAAATGTTATCCCTTTGAAAAAATTAGCATCGCCAACGACCACAGGAAACAATACACATTTGGGAAGTATTGTAATACTTCAGTGCTAATGACAAATGGTAATAAAAATGGAAGAAAAAGAAAATCGTAGCGAAGCTTATTTCTGCTGTGAAAAGTAAACGAGCAACTTTTAATGCGTAACAAAGGATTCTGAAGCTGGTTAGCAATTACATTTTTGCCACAAGCCAGCAATTGTTACGTACAATGCTGTCTACACAAACTATGTTGGTCAAGAGAACAATTCTCGTACTAATTGGAACACGCTTGGAAGATTTATTGTTATTCCATTCGGAAATCAGAGACGCAAGGTAGGATATCGAAAGCTCGAAAGAGGTTGTTCGCAGTAAATGAAGACTGTAACGAAAAAATTTTGAAGAGAAACATTTATGGAAGAAACTATCGTAGGCAGTAAATAAAACAATGCACACTCGCAACCAATTTATCAAGTAATTTCGGTGACTGTCGGAATATCCTGTGTTTATTAATTGTAAATTGTTCAAATTGGGGAACTGGTTAGATTATTTAGTTCTGGTTTTTGGTTTACGCATAACTGAGGAGCGATCGATTAATTTTATTACTATTATTGCTTTCACTTTTATTAGATAACGAAAGCTTTTCAGTGTGGTAATGAGTATATCTTTTCTGTGAAGAGCATGTCCTGTTTCTATATAATTGCAGTAACAGCATTCTACCTTAAGAAATGTGTTTCGTTTTGATGAAAAAACGGTTTTGTGATTCCAGAGCGTTACGATTTATTTTTAAAGATTGCATATAAATTGGTGTTTTTTCGGGAGAATGCATGTATATTGATAATGCACTCTGTAATTACGAATCGCGAAATCGTGACGCATAAACAGAGTTATTGATTTTAAATTGAAAAATACTGGTTTAATTCCAATCATATTTATTTATCATCGATGGATTTTAGACGGTCGGTCTTATGTTTATTTACGAGCAGTATTGATCGAGTTTTACAGACACCATACACATATGCACCTAAAAAAATACTATCATTTGAAAAATATGTATCGTGATCTGTTACACCATATCCCACAGGAAATATTAAGTAAACTTGTCAGTTTATGGTATTTTACAATTAGTGCATCACATATTTTTTACTACAATTTATATGAGTTTCTATTCACAGTACGTGTGTATTCACTTTTGAATTATCAATGATATTGGCGGAAATCGAGAATGGACAAGTTAATGAAAACCGAAAAGTCGATGAATCAACAAGTTTGGGTAGTAACTCTATTAATACAAAGTATTTCTATTTTTCTGTAATTCTGTTGTCAATGCATAAGAGTATAAATGAATAATATTTAATGTTTTGGAATGACTTTTCTACTCCTTGAAATTTCTTATCTATTGAGGGCTATGTACCGGGAGTAAGGAATAATACTCGACCTTTTTGCTCTCAATTTTAATATAACAAACAACAATAGTGGAATAACAAGTTCATAATAGTGGGGGCGGTGCTATGGCCACGATTCCTTCACGTCGCTACGCGACTCTACTAAAACTCTGATCGACCTCGTAATTCTAAACGAATGTGGAGGTTGTTCTAACACGAACTGTTCTAGACGAACCGGGTGTTCTAGACGAACTGTCCTAACCGAACTATTCTAACCGAACTGTCTGCTTAAATTGTTCTGACCGAACTGTCGCGAGGACGAAAATGTCGTCCCTTAAAAATGCCTACAGAAAAGGATGGGAAAACCAAGAATGCAAAGGATGGATGCGCGGACGGGGAGAGTGAACGTTTCCACGAAACGCAACGGACGGAAATTGGTCATAAATAAACCAAGTTTAAGGATCTGCCGTACGCGACTGGGCAATGCTAAGTCGCGACGAAATCTCAAAGGAAACAATTGCTTGGCCCGGATGATGGACACGAACCAGACGGGTATCGGGTTTAGGAAGCGCGCGGGCCTGGTCGTCAAGTGCTAACCCGCGGTGACTAGACCTGCGCTGTGTCGTAGGAACGCATTGTTATTTCGCTAGAAAATTTACGACAAAAAAATACTCGGAATCGTAGCCACCACACTATGAATTTTGAATTTAAAAGTAATTTTATAAGATGAGTAGTACAATTAATATGCGATAATAAATTAATAGCTAATAATGCATTTGGTACAATATTACAAAAGAGTTTCATACCTATGCGAAGAATACCGGATGAATTTGACGAATTTCCTAAGGTTTGAAAAAAAGCTCATAAAAACCAAATTACAAATGGCATTTAAAAAATTCAGAAAGCAGTATATTACGAAATAAAGAAAGAATAAAGTAATGCTAATCGTATTTCCTTATTTGTTAAAAATCATATGAATGTCGTCCATGCAAAACATAATAGTTCTTAAATATATACAAGATTCAAACAACTGCTGCCTCCGCTGCAATATTATACAGCTGCAACCGGCGATGAAGAATAACACTCAAGTTCTAGTGAAACGTTCAATTTATTTACTTTGCTCTTCCACAACGTGTGGGACTGAATAACTCGATGGGTTTGCTGTTAACTAACACTCTTTATTTCAAATAGCTGTCTGTTTTCTGACTACTACTTGACTGATTCCAACAGTGGTTTTGTGCTTTCTGCCTTCAAATTCTAATACTTCTCTAGAAGCCACTTCGTCATCCCTTCCAGTACGGCTGGTACATTTGTAGAGAAGGGATGATGAAGCTCTTGATTATAAGGGTGGTGACAACTGTCAGGTCACCGTTATGCAGGCGACCCCTTGCTGATCCCAAACATTTGGCGACCAGATATTCGCTGAATATCTTCTTTATTGCGGGGTAATTGCTACTGAGACTTTAAGAAATGATTAAACCTATTAAATTAGAAAACGTGAAAAAGTCACGTACCACCTAGGACTGTTATGCACCTAAGCATAATTTGCCATTCAAATTGGCTATCGTTCTCTCTCTCTCTCTCTCTCTCTCTCTCTCTCTCTCTCTCTCTCTCTCTCTCTCATTCTCCTTCGCAGTGAATACAATTATTTTTTTGTATTAAATTTTCCAACGTATTAATAAGTCACCAATTATGCCTCCCCAAGCGTTTACATTAAACTTCCCTTGGCTATGCTGTTAACGTATTGCACAAGGATTTTCTATAGAATAATGGTGCATATTATGTATCATGACGAAAACCCGTCTACAATTCGCAAAGAGAGCTCGACAGAGGGGTTAAGTGTTGGTAATGGGAAACGTATCTTTAATATAAGATGTTCAATTGTTACAATCTCACCGATTATGTACAGAGCGATCAGCACGTCACGCGATCGCGGACATGAAATAACCGATAATGTGAAGGTATCTCGTAGCTGCGAGTCACAAAGAATACTTTGGACGCCAGTTACCCGAACGGTAGCACTCACGGAAACTACGCAACTCGGAAAGACGGGACCTAAAAATCCTCGAGATTTCGAAATACCTCTTAAACGCAAATCGGGTCGCGGGATACTGAAGTCACGGTTTCTTTTCGTATTGCCCCGATACGAGTTTGACTACGAAGGTCCGCGCAAATTACGCAAGAACGCAGCGAACGACCGGGGATCACTACCTGTTTCGCGATATAAAACACAATATACAATCTGCAAGAAAAGAAATGCAGCGGGAAAACGGAACGCTTCAGCGTATAAGCACTCACGCTCTCTTCTCTAGTCCGAAATGTCTGTCCGTCGATCCTTGGGAATTCGGTCGCAAAATTTTCTCCTTTCATATTCTCTTTACTCAGCAATCGCTCGCTTATAAATTGGTCGTTTTGCTGGCTGCATCGCTCGCTAATTATTGATTCTCCTTGTCGTCGTTGGGCTTCCTGGAGTCTCCTTCAGGGCTCCTGGGTGGGGTAGGGCTATACGCCTCGGTATTGTTCGAGGCATCGATCGGCGGATTTTGGTGATCACTTTTTCTCGCCCCCTCGGGTGACTTTGAGCGGGGTGGGGGGGGGGGGGGGGGGGGTCACCTAATCATTTAAATTGCGGCGGGCTTCGCTCCCGTAGATCACCTGCAGGGCCGCTAGACTTGTAAGTCTCTCTTTAGGGGCTAAAAGGGGTTGAGATCCCTCTCGCACCCTAAAGGACATCTCCTGCATCGTTGTAGACGACAGGCAGCGGTCACATCATTGCAGGGCTTATTCTGGTATTCATCTGGTTGAGGTGTCTCCTTAGTTGATCAGGTTCCCGACTGCTCTACCGTCGAATCCTTCACGCTATTTCAACGCACAGCTCTTGTCCTTGACGAACATCTTCTTCCGCATCTCCTCCTGGTCGTTCCTTCCTCCAGCTTACCAGGCGAACCCATGCAATAGAGAGGCGGGGGGAGGGGGAGGGAGAAAGGTCCTAACAGCGTGTATTTTACGCCTTTCGTAATTACTACTCGTCACAGTGTCTATGCAACAAATATGACCACTGAAAAATCTGAGCCGGTACGATTGTCTGTAGTCGTTATTTAACAAGATCGAGGAGTTATGCACTGTTGCTGTGTACTATCAATTCATGGACATGCTTTTCCCTGTAAACATACCACTAAAGAGAGTCAAGTTCAAAACTAACCTTAAACATAAGTATATACAAAATTTAAAAATTTTACACTGGTAAATAATTTTCTAATTATATAAAATGAGAAATGGAAAACTCAAAGATTACATATTACTTGAAAGGAGTCATATTTAATAAGTACAGGGTAAATCGAGAAATGAGGGATGTACAGCAAAGTGTCTACAGTAAAATAGAAAGCACCACTTGTTTTGGCAATTTTAAATCACATAAAAAGTGTACAATTGCACAAGTTGAAATTAGTCTATAACACACAATCTTTTTGTATGTAACATTTATCCATTTCATATAAAAACTGTGACGGCGTTTCCGGCGTTTCCTCGTCCTGAGTGCTCGGGAAGGAATCCATTAAGCGAACACGTTAACGGGTAGAACGTACTTTAATACAAATCGTTCTCTCGCTACAAGCTATTCGCTTGCGTCCAACTTTTCGCGTGCTTGCGAACGCAAACTTTATCGGTTCAAATGGAGGAATTCGAAGCTGCGAAATCTCGGACTCTTGGGCGTCAGCAACACAATGTATAGCACAAAAAGGTCACTATTGAAACTATCAACAAATAGTAATAATAATAATAATAATATTACTCCATACTGAATCATATCTCACTAGCAAAATGCGATAACCGTTACAACTTAGACAAATGTTTGAACTTGCCTAAATTGGTCCGATTATGTACGTTTCATATAACGCTATCTTCTGTTACGCGAACGTTTCCCCCTCGTTGTACAAGAATTTACTATATACTAAAGCAAGACTGATATGTTTCATGTTTACTGTGATACATAAATGTAAGATATGTTAGATTCTCTATTTTTGTGTGTGTGTGTGTGTTGCCTGTTCTAAAGATCTCTCAGATTTTAAACATCTATTACATCCTAACGTCGTCGTTGGACGAGTTAAAAACATTTATTTCCAAACGACTTCGACTGATAGCAAATAATGTAAAACCAGTAGAAATTAATAAGCGTAAAACTCATATTGAACCGTGACGGTAATATAGCAATAGTCTTCCCATACAGCAGTACCAAAATACAGCACCAAAATCCCTAGAGTAAATCCCTGTAAAGAAAACTAATCCTGTAAAATAGGTTACGTTCTAGGTTACCTGTAGTTTAAGGTGGTGTTAATAAAACCGACAGGAACAAAGGATTCTCTCACATTTGCCGTGAAAAATTTTTGTCGGTATTAGTACGAAAATTTTTGAGAACATTCTTTTCAAGGTACTCTTTCCCCTTGTATTCTTCTATATCGAAGTATCTGTTACAGAACTATCTAGTACAAAATCTGTTATGTTTATGATTATTACATCGAAGCATGTGAATTGGAAATTGCCGTAGACGTTTCGAGACGCTTAACGTAAGTTGATTGCTGTATTATTGCTGCTGGGGACACACGCGAAGACATGCTGATTGTTTTAAGGTTAGTGAAACGGTTTATGTAGAATTCTAGTATTATATGTTGCACGAAAAGTGATTTAGAAAATGGTAAACGTTTCTGTACATACATATGTACCTACAGTCACTCACACTAATTAAAGACACTATATATTATCTGTATTTATTGCTATATGTAAGTAAGAATAATTTAAATACTAAGTTACTTATTTGATAAAAAAATAAGTTTGAAATTCAGAACAAATTTTTCTAACAATAACATTTAGGGGTAGGATACATTTTAGACAAAATGTTGTCTCAATATCCCACTAATGCAAGTAGAGAAGCTGACGAATGATTAATTGTGTAACTAAACACAAAATACATATGTAACATAGATGTATAAAACACTAAAGTAATTCAACTAATACAAATTAAAGTAACACACCAGTTCATTTGGATATGTACACCAAGCGATAACAGAAAGGATTAAAAAAAATTTATATAAACCCTTATATTGGGACGACTGGCACTAATAGGATAATATATAGTCTTTTTTTAAAAAATAAATATTTTGTACATAAATTTTATTAAAAAATTACGATTTTAATGTTTTATTGCAAATCTCCTTGATTTAACTTAATGATGATGCATTTAAATACTTTGTAGTATCCTGTGAAATCTGATTTAAATGTCTTAGCAAGAAGGATAATAGCATAGCAATATCTAAAATGTCATATAAAAGCAACTAATAAATATTTTTGTCTGAAACTTTGAATGTGTAGTACTAGAAGCACTATTTACCAGAAATGTCATAATATGATTATTATATGATAAAGCGAAGATTTCCTTGCGGCTGCTTTTTAAGGTATGAATTCGTATGGGAAATGAAATCATTTTTCCATAAAGCAAACCATGTGAGATGCAATGAAAAGAGTTTTGAGAAGACTATACGTTTGTGAGCTATTTGTGAGCTAGGAAAGAAATTACTTACATTGGAATACAGCAGTGCAAGCTTACCAGCTGAACTCATGTAATTTATATAGGAACATGTGCGATTACAGGTAGTTATATAATGCGAATGGATTAATAATCTTACATAATTTACGCACATTAAGAATAATTGTTGTTTAATATTTTAAGGAAATAGACCTGCAGTCTTCTTTCAGCGTTATTTGCAATTCATTTTGGAAATGGATGTAAAACTTTCAAACAATCGTAGTACAAATATTTCTGCATAATTATTGTTTTTTGTTTAGGATCATTATGTTGATAAAATTTTAATGTATTTTGGGTTCTTATGTTATTTGCACTTATTCCCATATGATTTTTAGGAAATTATTATTGGTTATTTTGAGTGTTTTCACTATAATTTCTGGTAATACATTGGGATAAATAAAAAAACTCTTTGGCAAAAACGGACCCTTTTCTTCTATTTATTTGCAATTTTCATTTTGCCATTTGATCTTGCACCCAGACAACCAGCGATTGTAGCGCCAATGGCACCGGGTGGAACTCTAAGCACTGTGCTAGCACGGTGCTGCCTCTCAGTTCTCGTAACAGCACAGGGCTAGCACTGGAGCGACTCTGCGTGTCACGGCACTATCAAAGCACGACGATATAGCACAGGGGCGACACGGCGTGCCAATGACACTATCAGCTCACCATAGTGACACGCGTGGCAGTGGCGTGGGCTAATATATACCAATGAAGAAACTGTTTGCATAAAAATTATAAACGAATATTAAAAATGACTAAACTAAGCAATTTATTTATTTCGATTCGAAAATAGATACACTTACACGAAAGAAAGATAGAAAAACTTCTTTTTATTATTTTCTATAAACTATAACTTAATACAGCGATTTTTTCAGAAAAGTCGATAATTACTTTATCGTAAAAATACATACACTTATTTTATAAATATTTTTCTCAACTCATCGTTAAAAATTCATGTAACAAAGGTATATTTCATATTTAATAATCCTTACAAACGATAAAACCATTTACCACAAGAATATATGTACCAAAGGAAAACAAATAATTACGTTCAATATTTTCACCTGAAAATTGTGATACGCTAGTAAAGTAAACGTAATTTAATTAGTTCAACATTTTATAAGTAAATGTATCATTTATTACATTTCCTTAAACAATATGCTGCCATCGTATTTAATACTCTCTATTGGCATGAATTTTCCTGACGAATTGAAAAAAATATATATGGCTCTCTCAGTAACTATAAATGTTGGCAAACAACTACCAAAACATCTGTCAGTACTCGTATGCGGATATTTAAACTGTGACGTATTTAATTTGTACGGAATAACAGGTGGTTCCCCATTAACAAATGTGACGCCTACGCCAAACAGAAAAAATTTCTGAATGGAACGATGACACGCGTGTCACGCTGGTGCTGGCGCAGTGTCATTCGCACGCGTGCTACGCTGGTGACTAGAACGTGCTGCCACTGCGTGCCGGCATTTTAGCTATCAAGTGCGAACGTAGATGACTACGGATCTGCTGACACTCCTCGGAAGTGTCGCTACAGTGCCGGTATGGTGTCGCCACCATCTTATCTTGTGTTGTCTGGGTATATTGTTACCTATGATTTTCTTAAAAAGAAGTATTAAAATTTGTGTATGTTTCCATGATAAATTGGTTGAGTGATTAAACAGAATAAAATTATATTTCTAAAGAATTCTAATGGAGATGGTTGATAAAAATAATGAACAGTTTTTCACACTGTACAATCTTAAAACATTTGAAAACGGATATGAAATTACAATAATATAAAAAATGTAAAGGCTCACTAAATAATCTAAAATATAATGTGGTATTGCCATAAAGCAGGGTTTCCTTCATTCTTCTGGAAATTTTCAATTCAATTCAATTCTGGAAACTTTTTCACATAGTTTCTATTCTTCCAAATCATTTCCAGTTTGTCTATTTCTTTGCCTTCCTTGTTCTTCTCTAATCTATGATTCTATCTTTCTAGCTCTTTCCTTCCTGTATTAATAAAAATTGAATACATTTTCTATTCTATTTGCAAAGATTTGGCATAGATTTACAATCCATTAATTGATTTCTTATCATTTTATTATTTGATCTCTTCATAATTTTACAATTAATTTTTAATCTTTATTATGTTCCTCTCTCTGCAGTGTTTTCTTATAGTTTTTTAAATGATTGGCAATGTAAAAAGTCAGCAGAGATAATTATTTTATTTTTTCAGTTTCACGTATAGTTTTTTATAATTTAATATTGACAAATATTATTGATTGTGTCCAATCATTAAGTCAGGTCTAATACCTTATATGACTAGTCATGTATGTTAGAAATACAGTAAAACCTGTTTTTGTGCGGTGGATAGGGACCGCATAAAAGAAATCGTACAAAAAAATATTTGCAAATTTTACTAATACTTGCATATAATAAAAAACTTTGTACGATATACAACCTAAAATTTTTTTATGCGGCAGACAGGGACCGCATAAAAAAAGTCGCACATAGAAAACACATCAATTATTTACGAAATAGATGAGAGAATGCTTTCAATTAAATGAAACAATTAAATTATACCTGGAAAAATTGTAAAAACATTTAATTCTTTATTATACATATACATGGAGAAGTTTCCAAATTACATTAAATAGTTCTGCTACTCGTCGGAATCCAAAACGCGCATCTTCTTCTGACGAATTGGTCCAAAATCGCTTTCGCCGCTTGAAGATAGGATTTCAATTGATTTGTTTTTTGGTACCATAATGAACAAAGCATCGCGAAGTCCAGATATATCGTCGTCAAGAAGACCACGCAATAATTAAACTGATGCCAACGCCGCTGAGATTCATATACCGCATAAAAATAAATCGCACGAAAAAAGTCGCACAAAAACAAAATCGCATAAAAAAGGACCGCACAAAAACAGGTTTTACTGTATTGACTTTACTAAAACAATTTGAAAGACTGAAGAATAATTAGTAACTTAACGCGCTTCATATGTTCGTAAATAAATGGAGGTTGCATGGTACAAATCAACACAATTTATACAAAGGCAGAAATTACACTAGACAGTAGATACTGCACTATACTCGAAAGGACGTTGCACGTGCAAGTTATCTTTCACGTGATTTCAAGACATATGAGAATGTGAAAATTTTCAATAAGTAACAGTCTTAAAAGATAGAATACGATAATATAAATAAATTTTGGCCACCCCCTGGTGCAAGTCCCGCGACCCACAGTTTAAGAAACTCTGGTCTAATTCAAGGACAATCTTCCAGTGTGGTTTTTTGTCCACCATTGTTGAATTCCAACAGGTTTTCAAGTGCTTTGTTAGGTGGTATATTGCCAGAATCTAATCAATTTAGTTTTGAGCTATTATGAGGTTCAATCGACTCTTGTTCTCCTAATTTACGTAAACATAATCATGAGCGATATGAATTAAATCTTGGAAATTATGTTTGAAAGTTTTCTGTAATCTTTTAATTTGTTTCTTGATGTAGTAATACATTTTCTGTTTGAACTAGATGTTCTTCTAAAAACTAAAATAGGTTTTAAGATATACAGGATGTGCCATGATATGAGTATTATTTAGATGCAATCTTTAAAGTAATGCTTTGCACTCGGCTCCCTTTCAGACGTTAACTATAGAAACTATTGCTGAAATAGCAATATGCTGATAGAAAATTAGAAAATAGAAGGTATTGCTAAAATTAGAAAATTGAAACTAGAATTAAAAGACAGAAACTATTGCAATATTTTCTGAAATAGCAATATTTTAACAAAAGCTTCTATTTATTCTAAAATAGCAATATTTTAACAAAAGCTTCTATTTATTCTAAAATAGCAATATTTTAGTAATAGCTTCCATTTTTAATTTTCTGTTATTGGGAGATGTTGGCAATAGAAACTGTTGCTGAAATAACAATGTTTTAATAGTATAAAATTAGAAAATAAAAGCTATTGCTAAAATTAGACAATAGAAATTAAAATTTGGAAATATAAACAATTACTGAACTATTGTTAAAATAGTAATATTTTAATAACAGAAAATTAGAAAATAGAAACTATTGCTAAATTATTTCTATTATATATAAAATAGCAATATTTTAGTTATTATAATATCTATAGAGACTCAAATAACCCCATCGTGCCATATGGATTAAAAAATCTACTTATTATTACATTTCGAGCTTTAAAAATGTCCCACTATACATTAAAAGCTGGGACATTTTTAATCCCACTGTGCCTCAAAGAGTTAACTCTGACAAGTGTTCTAAAATATTACGTTTATCTCATGTTTCTTCTTTTAAGCAAATTCTTATATTTTTTAACTGATCCACTTTATTGAAAATAGTGGAAAACTAACTCAGAGCGTCAGAATTTAATATAGCAATAATACGTCTACGTTTTTGTAGACCTAATTACGCCTTTATTACCATTACAGTTGAATCTTTCCATTTTTATGGAAATTTTTTGCCTTTACCCAGAGAAGTATCTAAATAAATTCCGCGCTAATATAAACTTACGACGCAAATAACTTAGCAAAATTGCAGGAACGAAAATTGGTGTTTTACATGTTACATATTGGTTCCTAAGTATTGCGATTGTCTAACGCCAAGTTTCTTAAAATTTTTAGTATGAGGAGACTGTTACACATGCTAACATAAACATTGCTGGCAAATATTTTTTGCAATTTTAGCCATAAGACAATGTGAAAATTTTGAATAAAAATCATCTTTAGCCACCCCAATTGGACTCGCGACCCACAATTTAAGAAACTCTGATTTAACTGATCTGATCATAAAATGAACGCTTGATCAGAAAACAATTGTTTGCAAATAACGAAAATCGTTTTACATAAAAATAACCTAGAAATATGGCTACTTTTCTATTTGTCCGTAATTGCTCGACTGCTGTTATTAAATGATGATTATTAGTATAAAAAAAAAGACATCGATACGATTCTAATTTTCGAACATGTAATGCAGTAATGAAACTGTACTCTGAAGCATGCATCCTCAGCAAGAATAATTAAAGGAATTGTATCAAGAGAATATGAAACTGGAATTTCCTGTAGGAAGGAGTCCTTCCTCTTCTATGAATTACTGAAGCTGTGTTAGAAGTAATAATAACCAGTCTCCAAATTGATATAAGAAGAAGTTTATTAACAGCAAAAGTTTACTGAAAAGTACAGAATCTTGCAATCATATTTCCATTGCTATTGTGCAAATTATTGCATAATCTGTGGAAGTAAAGAAGTAAAGAAGAAGAAAGTGATGAGAAAAGAAGAAGAAGAATAAAGCGAAGTGTGAAGTAAAGAAGTGAAGTAAAAAAGAAAAGAAGAAGGACAACAGGAATACGATATTGTAATTGGACGAAGGAGAACACTATTGAAGATCTGCGGTTTTTAAACAAATCTTCGCTCTCTAAGGAGGAACTACTGACCTCAGAATAATCCATATCGCATGAGAATAGTGGGTGGTTGAACTCTTGATACTTGATGCGGAATTTTCAACACAATAACTGAAGATCTGTTGAATTTTACAAAGTTTTTGTTATCCAACGAAGAGCTACTGAATAATCCACATACACAATACAGAATAATCCTCATTGGATAAGAATAGTGGATGAAGAAAGTAGTTTGAAGTCTTAATACTTCCTATTTGAAATTTTTGTCGATCAAATTATTGGTCCACATTTATCTGAGATTATATTCAAGGTTTTTCTGTGGAGTGAGCTACCATATATTGAGAAACGTTAATTTAAGTCAATTTTAGAATGAATGGTTTCAACTTAACGGTGCTTTGAGGTATACGAGAGAAAGAACAACGTTCGACTTCTCGCTCTCAATTTTAATATATAAATCAACAATGACAATAATGATGATAGGATAAAATATTTCTTATCGTGGGAGCGGTGCTGTGGCTACAATTCTTTCGCGTCACTACGCGATTGTACTGAAAGCTGTAAACGAACACAGAGCTCTCGACAAACTCCAAATTCTGAATGAATTCACGATTCTAAACGAATGAAATGAATGTTGTAACTGAACTGCTCTAAACGAACTGTCGCAAGGGCGAAAATGTCGCCCCTTAAAAATGCGTACAGTCGAGGATGGAAAAACCAAGAATGAAAAGGATGGATGCGCGGTCGGAAAAAGCAAACGCTTCCACGAAAACGCAAGGAACGGAAATTGGTCATAAATAAACCAAAGTCAAGGATATACCATACACGACTGGGCAATGCTCAGTCGCGACGAATTCTTGAGGAAAACAATTGCTTGGCCTGAAGGATGGACACAAACCAGACGGATGTCGAAATTACTATAGCGCGCGGGCCTGATCGTCAAGTGTTAACCCGCGGTGACCAGACCTGCGTTTGAGTCTTGGGAACGTATTGTGATTTAGACCGTAAATTTACCACTCTAAAAATCGCGGAATCGTAGCCAGCACAGCTTCATCCTATTATGGTTATATTCATTATTTTATTAACAGTAAGAAGATGTTTAAACAATGTAACAATAAGAAGTTGTTTAAACAATATTTCCAGTTCGATAGATTGGATGTGGACCAATGAAACCCTCTGAATACAGAATTGCTATAATATTACATTATATATATGAATGCAATATAGTTTTGAAAATTCCCGCCATTATTTCATGTGTAGCTTGTACTTCGACTGGCTTCGTTTGGCTTTGACTAACTTCGTCCGACTTCGATTGAAGGAGGACAGAGATACGAAGCGCTGGAGGTGAAAGAGTGAAAGAAGAGGAGCGCATGCGCAGTCACTTTCCTATTAAGTAAAAGACTGCTGAAGGTGAGAGAAGCAGGACAGAGATAAGGACTATTCGAGGTGGGAGCAAGAAAGAAGAGAAACGCGTGCGTAGTAACCTTCCTATCAAGTACAAGCATTGCTGAGAGTGTGAGAGAGGAAGAAGCAACACATATGCGTAGTAACCTTCCTATCAAGTTCGAGATACGACATAACCTTTTGTATAAAGTATTATGAACAAATATATTAATAAAAGCAGTTGATGCACACGTTATTATATATAATAACAGAAACAATTACTCTTGCGTTCAACCGTTCGTTTCACAATAACCTAGAGCGATACATTGGAACTGAAGATGAATATTTTGTAATTACACGATTGATGAACGAACCAATCCTTATCTGTTTTAAAACTTTTTTCGTTCTTGCGATTTTTTATCACTTCAAGTACGTATTTTAAACTTGTTAATATAAAGATGGAATTTAAGCAACATGAATAGAACCTTAAAAGTAAGCGTAACGTAAGGATTGTTCTTTTAGAATGGCATTTTCATGAAGAATTATAATAATATCGTGAGGATACTCTGTATATCAATGCTTAATACTGAAGCATTATTATCATGCGATGATATATTTAATATTAGTTGAGTATGCTAGCGATTAAGGTTATGTCTGCTACTGGCAACTGTTTACTTTAACAACTTCTCATAATTTCTGCTATTTTTACTACTTTGTGTTTGAAGAACTTTACTTTATTATTATAAGGAGAAATTAGTCGGAGGAACCCAATTGTAGGACTTCAGTTTAGATAGTTTGTGCGGAATCGAGTACAACACTTATCGGGAGGCTTCAGTGGTTTATTTAGACGCAAGTAATCACTACAGAATATCTGAGTTATGGCGAAAACTAGCTGGTACTTATATGGTTGAGGGTGAGTGAGTCAAGGTACAAAGATCAGCGAACAAGCAAAGGACAAAGGATAGGATTAGTATGCGGATACAAGAGGATAGAAGAATTGGAATGTAGGAACTATGATTAACCCTTTGCACTCCAAATATTAGCTACTTAGCGCCACTTTGTCTATTTTTTGTATTTTTCGAAATTGCGATAATGTTTGAAGCAATCCCCAATATGCACTGCAGGCTGATATTGTGCATGTTTGACAATATTAAATTGTTTTCCGTCTTCCACCATTTCAGAAAAACATGTATTTCTTAAAATGTTATACTGGAATAAGTTAGTTCCCTGTAATCACTAATAAACTTTAATGTCCTCTGAGAGAGGACTGTGAAGTGCAAAGGGTTAAGATGTTTGCATCTGGAAGAGTTTGTATCGTGTTGTTAATATTGGTAGAGAGTTGGTCATGCATCAATACTCTTCTATTTCTACGAATATGTCTTGTATCTGAGATTTAATTTGTGAAGGTTTGCTGCTACTGATACAGACTACTATAATATATTTGCGAAGATTGCTATAGGGTCTTTCCTTGGATTCCTGGAATATTGGTAGTAGGTCGCTTATGTACAAGTTGAATAGAATGGAGGAGGTTACTCTTACTTTTAAATTTAGGTGGAGGTGGTCCTCCATCACACCCACCCCGAGGCGGCATCCCTTACATGGCGCGTGTTGCATTGTTGGCTTTCGCAGCTGCAGCAAGAATTCGTCGTATTCAAGACCCCAGCCGAATTTGTTGCAATCACAATTTAGATTTGGTCCAAACTCCTCTTTTAGCTTTGTGGTTGCTACCGCCCTCATCTTCTCAAAGATGGCGGGAGACCATTGTTCCTCGGGGATTATTCTCCCCTCTTCTTGTCAGTCAGACAGTGTGATATAGCTTAAACTCTTGGTGCCGCAAGAGCATCCTTCAGCCGTTGACCTCCATGTTCTTCCAGTACCTCTGGTCTAGGTGCCACTCTCGTGACCTCCGCGACCACTTTGCCTCCTCTCTTCTCCTCTTCGTTTTCCAGAGGTACAGTATCCCGTTTTCTGGCCTGATCCCTTGTGATCCTTCTCCCACTCCAGCGGACCGCATCCTTGAAATTCCCCTATGTGCGAGATTCCGCCGTACGCGCAGTTGTAAGTAATCTCTAGCGTGAGTCGGGCTATCTCTGCCTGGGAATCCTTCCCGACTGCTGGGGAATCCCCGGACTTGTTTTCCTTGGCAGAACGCTCTTTGAATCTAATTTTATTGAACGGTCGATGTAGTTGTTTTGTAGACCCGTGGCTTTCTCATTTCTGTCTCCACGGAACAGTACCGTTCCATTTGCGAACTGGGTGCCTGTAAGGATCCTAGCTGTGCCTCTTGGTATAACAAAGGTCTTTAGACTTTCGGTCTTGTAGTCTTTAACCCTTTGCGGACGTATTAAATTTGGACATGGGTATCGTACTGGTCCGAATTAATTTCCGTCGAAAAAGCAGGGATACATAACACGTACGATTTAAAAAAAAAATGATTAGTGATACGTATGTTTGGCCAAAAATGAATAAGGACATCACTCACTGGGCCAGAACATGCATTCATTGTCAAAAAAGTAAAATATCTCGTCGTACTATCAGTACCTCAGCGTATGGCTATTCCAGAAGGCAGATTTGAACATGTTTATTTGGATTTAGTAGGACCATTTCCAGAAATTAATAATTATAAATATTGGGGTATAATAACACCTGGGTATCGAGATTTGGTGCTCTTATTACTATAACTACAGATAGAGGTGTACAATTTAAAGCACAACTATTTCAAGCATTAACAAATTTAATTGGATGCAAACGAATAAGAACGACTGCATATCATCCTGCTGCAAACGGAATAGTTGAGAGGTGGTATAAATCTTTGAAGGCAGCCATCATGTGCCATGAAGAAAAATATTGGGTAGCAGTTCTTCCCACTGTTTTATTAGGGCTGCGATCCAGTTTTAAGGAAGATCTCGAGGCATTTGCTGCTGAGATATTATATGGAACGACTCTCAGACTCTCAGGAGAACTATTTACTGACTCAACCTAACGATGATTTTAGACTTGAAAAATTCCGTGAAGTTATGCGACTCATTCGGCTTAAACCATCAATGCATCATATTAAGAAATCACACTTTTTTTCTAAAGATTTACATTCCTATACTCATGTATTTGTTCGCGTAGATGCAGTTAAAAAACCTCTGGAGTAACCATATGAAGGACCATATAAAATCATCGAACGAGTATCAGATTACAATTTCATTATAGATTTCCGAGGCAATAATCAATGTATATCTACAGAGCGGCTTAAACCAGCATTTATGGAAGTTGAAGAAAAATCTATTCCGTTAAAAACTTATGAACGTAAATCGTCTACTTGTCCTTCCCGGTCAAGTGACTTGGAGGGGGGTAATGTGGCGTTATCGACTTCCATATCTCAGCAAACACATTCACTGCCATCTACTTCCGCTCCTCGGAAGGTGCATTTTCGATAGGAAATTGTTTCAAAATTAATTCGCGCCATCTATAAAAAAGAGACTCTCGTTCGTTACGTTTTTCAAATTTATTATTCACTTATTTCTGCGTCATCAAAGACAACATATCATAATTTTCCTTTACAAAATCTAGATTTATATTTCTAAGCTTCTACTTCAATTTATCTAATTTGTTAAAGACTTGTTATTTGTTAAATAAAATTGTTATATAAAAGCAAGCCACGGGAAAGTTAATTAGAAGAAAATATAGTAGTCAAGGACCTTCTCAAGTCCGAGATTTAAATTTACCTTTGTTGTACCAAAAGTATTTATCGGAGTTCCACATAAATTTTAAAGTCAGTGGGAGCGGATCCTCTTGTTGCCGATCTAAGCGGCAAGACGGAGATGTCCGTTCCGGTATCAACTAAATACCTTATGCCACTATTTTTATCTAATATTAAGAAGCGGCAGTTTCCAACGCAACCATCCGAAACCGTCTCAATTCGGGGAGGCGCTGTTAGTTTTCCTATTGTGTTGATGAAGGTCGCTTTGGTGAAAATTCGGTCCAGGAACATGGTTGATTGCAATGCTGTGCTTTCTCGCCGAATTTAGAATGACAGAAACATAAACCGTTATTTCGATCTCTTGATCGCTGTTGCCAGAAGTGTGTTGATGATCGGGAACGTGACCGTGGTCTCCATGATGGCCGTGATTCTCGTTCATTTTGCCGAATTCGTGTAATCAATGACTCCATCAGTGTTATGAGACGATCCAACCTATCTTCCAGTAAAGATATTCGACTTCTTTCTGGTGAATTTTCTTTCTTAGTTAGAATAGCTGCTATATTTCCAGAAGACATTTCTATAATCCTGTCCGCAAGCAATGCTAACTTCTCTAAATCGGTCGTCTCGCTAATGGCCAGAATACTTCTAACATTTTCTAGTAACTGCTCCATCCAAAGCGAACGAAGACCTGCATCACCTATCTGTCCGCCAGATAGGTTTCTTAAGCGTTGAAGAAAATGTGATGGTTTTTCATCACCAATACCTCGACTTTGCAAAGCTCGACGAAGTTTTGACTCAGGAGATTTGTCCAAAGTGTTTATTATACGTTTTTTAACTTCATCATACTTTCCTCGCGTCGGAGGCGAGGTCAGTACATCGGCAATATATGACAAAATATTTTGATCTAATTGAGTTACAATATATCTATATTTAGTTTCATCGCTGCTAATTCTGGCAAGATCAAAAGCTAGTTCTACTTGTGCAAACCAGAGGGTTGGATTTTTCTTCCAAAAAGGAGGTAGTTTACGTAATGTTGTTAAATTGATACTAACGTCTTCTTGATCGTCTTGTTGAATTTTCAAAATGTCCTCCTCTCTTGTGATATCGTCTCGCGATGAATCATCCCTTACGACGTCTCTTCTAACTGGCGATCTTCTAGCTGACACCTTGTACAAAATGTAACTATTTATTGTACACACCTCTAATCCCCAGAAAAAAAGTTTTCGCCACCATTTGCACGATTTTCTCATAAAGCAATATGAACTTGCTAATTGGTCAGCCTTATCGACACCTCCCATATTCGTGTTGTAATTTATAATAACCTTTGGTTTGACAATGTTGACGGTGCCACCGTATTTCATCCTTCTTTGTATTGTTGTCGTGCGGGTGGTATCGCAACTGCTTAGTACGGTATTTTTTTATCTTTCCACGCTAATAATAGAATATCGCCTGAGCGGTAGGCAGCAACAGTATTATTTTTTATTACAGCTTGTTTTTTAATCACAGCTGGTACATATTTTCTGTTTGTCATAATTGTACCAGTTAAATAACGGTTTAGTTTTAGAAGTTCCTGCGCTAATGGGATCCCTGTAAAATATCTATTCGTAAAGATGTGATATCCTTTTCCCTCGGGATTTGCGGTCAACAACCTGTGATACAATTGTAAGACTTCATCGCTACTATTAGTTTCACAAAACATTTCTTGCGATAACTTTCTTTTTGCCATTTTGAAGAATTATTTTGAAAAATTTTAAGAAGAAAGAATGTCTAATTACTGTTTTCAAAAGTATCCTTCGGAATTCTACAAGGTATCGTCGAATGTTTTCGACTTCGTTACGTTCGAAAGACGACTGACTCGCCACTGCGACTTGCATGGCGAGCGCTGAGTGACAGCATTTGTTTAGATTGGGTTTCGTTATCTCCAATTCATGGGAGCACCGAATTGGTTAGTGAATAGGTTTCTTAAGCATTGATGTTTGTTTAGAAAAAGTGTAAACTGATACATGAATGCATACAGTATACAATTTGTATGGCTTCTTGCTGTGGTGGCTGAGAGCAGAGATAAGACCGGAATGGTAAAAATGCTTTGGTGACTGAGAATAGACATACGACCGCAAAGGGTTAATCCTGATGGCTACCTCCCAGCCCCATTTGTCTGCTGGTAGTTTCGCGCTGCCATAATCGTCCCACCCCTGTCTCCTCGCAAGTCTCCCTCCGTACGAGTGATCAACAACCCAGCTCACTCTGTCCGGCCGTTTTGGGGGTGGCTCTTATAGCTCAGCCCCCAACTCAACTTATCGTTGGCAGTCATATCTATTCTCATAACTGGCATATCTAAGGTTGGATCGTCATTCCCTTGTCCGAATTGAGCATAATATCCGTTCGTACAGCTGCTAGGGATAGTGTCGTAGGCATAAGCTTCGCCGCCTGGCCACGGCCACTTCAGGGAAGTGGCACATCCAGGGGATGTACACTCCTTGCCACTCCGTATTCATCGAAATGCGCCAGAAGGAACTGAGTATTCGAATTCCAGTTCACGTTCCCCCTCGCCCACTAGCATGGGTGTTAATTGACTAGGACCAAATAACATGTAGTGTAATAAACATGTTAGCAAACCAGGTCACCGTTGTTCCCATGCTTACAGCACTATCGTAGATCAACCGCGTCCAGTACTTTAGAATCACGGGATCTTCGTCTGGAAACGCTATCCTATCTTGCTGGGCCGCGGATTGTTTCCAGCCTTCGAATCTCCTTCTAAGGTGCCGACCTCGTTCTAGGTGATCAAGACCGCTGGCACTACACATGGCTGTCACCTGCGTCGGATTTTCCTCGTTGTACGTGTCGTAGTACGCAAATCCTGTTGCGACCGCGAGCGATGCCAAGTTATTCCATCCCCTACCCTAATTAGAGGGTATCTGCGAGCCTTAAATCTTTTAGCCACTTCCTGATCCAATCCAGTGGCTGCTACTAATCCGCCGTAAAATAGATAGCTTGCGTCTGTGAGTCCATCCCCCGGCTGTAGGCCCATTTCCTTCAGCACATACGAGAGTGCTTCATAGTATCGTGATGTTACACTTCCTAAGCTGCCCTCTTCTGTGACACTCTCTATCTTCTGATGCCATCTCACAGTGAGAGCGGTGGTGATAGAGTTGATCTCTAACCAATTAATCTCTTTTGGGAAGTAGATAGTGGTGTAATGGCTAAAGGCATTGCAAAGGGATCTGGGTGCGCTTAATAGTCCACGCACCATTATGTCAATTATTGGGTTGAGGTTGTGCTCCTGTATCACCATCTCTCGGAAAGCCTTCTCTATGATCGCACGAATTTACGTCGAATACTTGACCTTCCAAGTCAACGGTTCCAGCTGTCTTGGAAGGCAGCACGTATATAATCCGACCGTGCGGGGTCGCTGATATCAACCACACTGGACGTCCTTACGAATTCTTCCAATACACTATCGTCCTTCGTCCCCATACCTGAACCACCTGTAGACTTTCCCCCTATCGTCGTGAACTTAAACTCCTCAATCACGTATGCCAGTGAGTATGTGAGGTAGGCTGCTATCCATGTGTCCCTCCCCACATTATCCGGACAACTATTGTCCGCAATGGGAATGATCTTTATGTCTGGGCTCCCGAGGTTCCAGGTCTTTCCTCGTCGGCCTCCTACTTGCAGGTTTCCACCCATGCGCAGCCCATACTCCACTGCGTCGGCAGTAACGAATGTCCCAGTGTAGTGCCCCAGTCGTTTGTGACTTTGCTCGGGACTACTCTCCGGGTAGGCTGCTCTCTCGGCCCAAGTAACCTACACCGCTCGGCTGTGTAATTCGCACCTCGCGAAGATCGTCATAAAGGTCCACTTCCATCGCAAGGGTCTTGTAATCCGCTCCTCCTCCCACAACTGTCCTTTCAATGACTGCCGCTAGCAGGGGAACGCTGGACATATATCCCCACGTATAAATTCCCTTAGTGGTGTTGATTACCTCTGGCACTGAGGGGTTGGGCTTGGTAGCGGCCTCTACCATGACCTGAGCGTTTTCCGTACCTCGCAGGTCTCCATAGGCGTAGCGTGTGTATATAGCGTGTGAACGGATTCCAATCTTTCTGCAGCAGTCTGCTGATCTTTAACTCCAGGAAGGAGTCTTTCACGAAGAGCGCGCGATAATTCTAAATCTAAAAGTGCATCCTTCTCTTTTGCATACTGTCCTTGCGTTGTTTATTAAAGGACCTGTGTGCTGGGGAACTCTTGTGGTCTGGAGCATATGCCTCGCTGATCAGAGACATCTTGAGCCAAGATGGACATGGACTCTGCACTCGTTTGTGCTTTTGCAGCGTCCACAACAGCTTGGGAAGATTTTTCAAAACGCTTCATGTTTATATTTGATTTGCTTTGTTGGGATGCAGTCATTACCCAACAAAATTTTTTTTTTGAAGGCGGGGAAAATGCTTTATGCACACCGATCAGGTGTTAGTGACCAGTAGTGTGGGCCTCTAACTCTTCTACCCATTAAAACTCCCTTCTTGTATTGTGCCTAAGATGGTAGGCAGCACCTTCTTAAGATCAAATTTCAGCAGTCTCTATCCTACTTTTGTTCTATTCCTCCCAGCAGTTGACATGCCGAATCTCCAATATGCGTTCAAACCTCCAATAAGGGCTTGGGACGAGAGCACCTTTAGATGTTTCTTATTCAGGATCTTTAGGTTTATAAGGTCCTCAGCCGATTTTTTGCTCGACATTCCACGGCATGATATCGTGACGGACGTGTACTTTATTTCACTCGCATTGTACTTCTCTGTCAACTCTCTGTGGATTGAGTCTCTGTAGTAGGTCTTTTTTGACTCGTGGGCTCTGGTAAGGTCGCTTTGTTCCCCTACGACCTGCGCATCAATAACCACTACAGTGTTTTCACGCATTGCTATTAGGTCAGGCTTCCTCAGACCGTTAGGTGTTTTAATGTGGGGCTCTTCCTCCACATTCGTATATTTCGTTGCCAGAGCCCTTTTCACGTAAGCTGCAATGGCGTTATGCTTAGTAACACGCGCTGCCTGTGTTCTAGGGCATACTTGTAGAACGTGATTCAAGGTCTCAATCACATTGCAGCCTGCTCTGCATAATCGGTCAGCCAGCCTACTTCTGTTGCTCCGTAATTTTGTAGGCAATGCGTTTATGCGCAACTTCACCGAGTTGATGAAGTCTTCACCAGAGAGGAACCGAGTTCCATCTAATACCCATTGGTTCTGCGAAAGAACCTTTCGAGACTCACTAAGAGCTTTGTTATCCACAGAAGACTGGAGCAATTCAGCCCATCGCTTTTCAATTCTGTCTCTGTGGTCTGGTTCGAGACGTCCATCTTTAAGCCTTTGCCTTGCTTTTTCGATTTCTTGGGCGATGAAAGATAATGGCTCAGAGCCACCCTTCACAAGAGCTTCTAATCTTTCTTTCCTACTCAGTGGCATAAGCGATCTCATTGAAGGGATGGATAATCCGCCATCCTTGGCATTGGCGTGAAAATAGGCGTCGACCACGTAGTGGGGCAGTGCGAGCCATTTCCTGACTGCGCCCCGCACTAAGTTGTCGACTTTCTTAAGCCTGCTCAACTTCATTGAACCGAGCGTCAACACATGGTACAAGCTGGGCAGTACCATGACTCTTAGTGCGAACAGCCTCTGTTGCGGTTTCAGGGCTGCTCTAGACAGTTTAGCAATGGCTTCTTCAAGTTGTTCTTCAGCGTTACAAGTGACACGTCCCTCAGGTGTAAAAGCGACACCTAAGTACTTCCACTCGTCCTCACATCTCATTGCTGGAAGTGAGGCTCCTGCGCATTGGAATCTGATTTTGCTGTCCACAACCGACTTCTTCATGTGCGGGACATTTCTTATGACCACAGTGAAGGACTTGCCGATGTTAATTGCAAGCCCGCACTGTGCCAAGTAGTCAGTTGTCAGGTCAAGCATTTATTGTAGGCCTTATGGTGTTGAGACTACTAGGACGAGGTCATCAGCGAATGCTAGCGCATTGTGAAGCTCGCCAGAAATATCCACCCCAATTTCTTTAGGAATACTCTTAAGGAGTAGTCTATATATATAAGGAGGAGTCTATGGTCTATCACCATATTGAAAACAACTGGTGATAGCGGGTCGTTTTGTTTGTCTCCACATGTCGGATCGATTTTTCTTGAGACCCAGCCATCGTAAGCTAAGTTTGTTGCGCTGTGAGTGTACACATGCTTTATGTATGACACCATTGGGCCAGGGATACCTCTGGACACCAATGCATCTAAAATAGTCTGATGCGTGACTGAGTCAAACGCTTGCCTGATATTAACTGACGCCAGATATAATAGCTTAAATGTCTGTCGGTGGTGTCTGAGCAGCATGTCAAATAGGAACGTATTTTCGGCGTACCCGTCGACAGGAGCAAAGGCCTTTTGGCGTTTGTCAAGATCGACAGAGTGCAACAGGTGGGTGAACAAGACCTTGTGGAATGTCCCAGCTATTACAGAGGAAATATTTAGGCCTAGCTATTGCAGAGGATTATTGGCCTGAAGTCGTCGGGCTGCTCGGCGTTTTCTATTTTTGGAATCAAGGTGGTTCTAAATTCCAAGAGCTATTCCGGAATTTTGCCGCAGGTCATAAAGATGTTAAAGATTCGCATTACTATGTCCAGCGGTACTGCTCGAAATTGTCTTGCAGTTACAAAATCTGGACCCGGCGAGGTGGTTATTTCCGGGAATGCTCTTTTGATCTCTTCAGGCTCAATAGGCTTCCATAGAGCATCGAGGGTCCCTCTACTCGGCTCTATGCCTGGTGATTTGGCACTCTCGTTTGTCATGGCATTGGACCAGTAGCTCGTCATGGTCTCCTTCGATGGAATATTGGCGGAGTTTTTACCCTTTAGGATTGTCCGAAGACAGACTATTCTGAACTCGGCCCCAGGAGAGGGCTCGAGCATGCTTCCTATCCACTTGCCTGCCAACGAATACCCGTCCTCTGGATCGGGAGAGGAAAAACTCAGCAGTGCCGCGGCGATCGTTTTCCCGCGATGTGAGCCCTTCAGTTACCCCTGAGGTCGATCGAGACTATGATCCCGATAGGCCGTCGGGGCATCCACGGGGACCTCGGGGAGGCGAACTCACTGCGTGCTCGAGTGCACGCACACTCTGACCCTGTCTAATGTCCTACCTTTTTTTTTTTTTTTTTTTTTTTTTTTAACGTGGGGACATCCTCATGGATCCCCTGGAGCTGGGGAACTCCGGGGTTATGCCGGACTCTTACCGGCTAAGACGCCACGGTGACCTTCCTCGGCGCTGCTGGGAAGGGACCGGGAACTCTCGATGAACACGTCCGGTCCCCTCCCGCGCCGGGGTCCTCCATGGTGACTGGGAGGACCCCCTTCCCGGAGGGGAGTGTGGTCGACGAGACACACTGCCCCGACCTAGGTAATGAGCGATGGCTGGGTCACGTAGCCATCGCTCCCGCCCCGGGGAACGCGTGCAATGATCCGTACGATCCCCCAATCATACTGACCGCGCCCCCCGGACGACGCCCGTGCAAAGACGTGGGGCACGACCAAATGGTCCACCCCGCACAGGCGTCGTCGACGCCTCGGGCCAGGCTTGGCCCGGAGTGACTGGGTGCCCCGGGTGCGTTAGACCCGATAGCAGGACCCATAAACATGGAAACATAAAGTCAACATGAATGGAATTGTTACGTAGAATAAACAAAAATAAACTAGATTAAAATAAACGAAGATAAACTAAATTAAAGTAAACTAGGCTTATGATTAAGAAGAGATAATATAATTATACAATATTATTTAATAGTATTTAATAGTATTTATCGTCGCGTGTTGTTCGATTGTCGTCATACAGTATTCATAAAAGATCTTTGAATCGATGCACCCCATTGAAGAGATGTCGTACATATTATATTCTTGAATTTCCGCGAGAGGTTAAATTCATTAACAATGGACTCATTAGTGGCGAGCCAACTGCCGCGAGCACCAACAACAAGCGGCATCACCTTAACCTCAGGTACATGGTAAGTATCTTTTAATTTTTTTATCAACTCTGGAACTTCATATTTCTACTTTTTTATTTTATATGCATTACTCAAAGATATTGGTTTTGATTCATACGCTACTGTTGTTTCTATCACACAAGCAATATTATTCTTCAGCACAATTAGATCTGGCACATATCTATTACTATTAGTTGTAAATCTTGGCGCGTTTTCAACTTTAAATTTCTTTTTCTCAATTGCGTTCTTAGTCAATTTATTTATATTATCATGTCTATTTACGCGTATATAATGTGTCACTGGGCACCTCTGGAGCACATGGTACAAGGATTCGCGTGTCCCCGTACTGGATGCATTACGACAATTCGTATTAGACATTTAAGGAGCACCCTTAGTTGATAGCAGGCCGATCCTTAGTTGGATTGCTCCTATATAGTCCCTGCCTTTCCAGAAATGAGGAGGATCATATACCCAGGACGATATTCCAGGAGATATGAACTGTAAACCAGAACCTAGTGCGCCCTTATGAAGTTGAGTTGACCAAAATTGCTGCAGGAGTGTTTCGATGCCAAATTTACATCCTTCAGTATCCTTCTTAGGCGAGTTGTTAGTTGGTCCACCGGAGCTG
This sequence comes from Xylocopa sonorina, assembly GCF_050948175.1. Lineage (NCBI taxonomy): Eukaryota > Metazoa > Arthropoda > Insecta > Hymenoptera > Apidae > Xylocopa > Xylocopa sonorina. The sequence goes on along the minus strand of NC_135206.1, from coordinate 1,207,134 downwards.
CGCCGAGAACACCTTGCGTCTGATCGTCGCCACGGATTTTCAAGCGTTCCAGTCGCCGGAGGTATACTGCCGCGATATGCAGAGTTAAAGCAGGTATCCTGAGGCCGCTGCATCGTAAAGGAGCATGTATGTATGGCGTTGGCGTTGTTATTGGTAGGTGTAAGATACTCGCCTCAGGGGCCACGACTCGGCATTTGTCGGGTCGTGGTATCAGGTTTGACGCACCCGGGGCACCCAGTCACTCCGGGCCAAGCCTGGCCCGAGGCATTGACGACGCCCGTGCGGGGTGGACCATTTGGTCGTGCCCCACGTCTTTGCACGGGCGTCGTCCGGGGGGCGCGGTCGGTACGATTGGGGGATCGTACGGATCATTGCCCGCGTTCCCCGGGGCGGGAACCAGCCATCGCTCATTACCTAGGTCGGGGCAGTGTGTCTCGTTGACCACACTCCCCTCCGGGAAGGGGGTCCTCCCAGTCACCATGGAGGACCCCGGCGCGGGAGGGGACCGGACGTGTTCATCCAGAGTTCCCGGTCCCCTCCCAGCAGCGCCGAGGAAGGTCAGCGTGGGGTGTTAGCCGGTAAGAGTCCGGCATACCCCCGGAGTTCCCCAGCTCCGGGGGATCCATGAGGATTTCCCCACGTTAAAAAAAAGGTGTAAAATATTTTTAACATATTTCACTATACAGTTGTCTATATATTTTAGTTTCTTTTTATTTATATCCATACATTGCAGCCTGTGGTGTAATCGTGGGATTAAATATCTCTGCAGTATATTAAGTTTTTGCGAGGGTTTTAATGGGTTAATTTTCAGGTTTTTCAGCATACTCTCGATATTGGACGCTGATGGTGTTATAGCGCCACAATATCTAAACGGATATCCAAGGTATTTCATTTGGGATGTAACTCCCAACGTTGGGATCGGTTCTCCATTTATCCGTAAATGTGTGCGCGTATCAACTACCAGACGCTTGGTGCCAGGAACAATTAGGTTCTGAAAGGCTGTACATTTAGTTGCATTGATACCCAGTCCATGTCTTTCGAAGAACGCTTCCACGATCTTTATTTGAGCAGCCATCATCTTCGGATTTGGTGCAAAAATTATAATATCGTCAGCAAATGCCATGGCAGTTACAGTCACGTTATTGATCTTAACGCCTTCACGCATGCATAGGTCTTTTAGCAAATCATCAATAACCATACTGAACAGAAAACCGGACATCGGGTTGCCCTGTTTAACGCCGCGATTGATTGGTATTGGCTCAGATCTGCTGCCGTGACATTCTAAGACAGTGGTTACTCCCTTATATGAATTAACGATATACTCGATAGTGTGCTGGTCTATTCCTTTCCTCACTAAGGCGTCGATTATTGAAGTAATATTAACCGAGTCAAACGCTTTCGCTAGATCTATTGAGAGGATGGTAATGGGTTTTGATTTACTCCTACAAGTTATGATGATGGTTTGTAGGATTGTGCTATTCGCCATTACACCGTCAGTTCTTGTAAAGCCTCTTTGACCATAACATAGTTTAATTTCTTTTTCAAGACGAGAAACCACTATCTTGTTTAGCAGGCGTATTATTTTACTTGAGATCGTTATGGGACGCCAATCCTTGGGATCAGTTAAATCACCGGTTTTTGGTAATAAAGTGGTTCTGTTCAGACGCAGTACTGGTGGCAGCATTCTTAAGCCCCACACGATATTCAAAAGTGCATGCAGGTCTTACCGAGGCATACCCCGAAGACACGGCCGGTTTATATCGTCCACGCCAGATGCAGACTCTTTTTACCTCTGTAGCTGCTCGTGAATTTCTAGATAAGATATTGGATAAGATAGATCAAATTTGTTAGCTGTTGCACTCTCTGCAGGCTTCCATCCCACATCTTTTTGCGAGAATAATTCTTTGTAGAATTTGATGAATTTTTCCATTGGAGGAGACTCGGAGACATTGAGTGAGTTACCTGTTAGAATATGCTCAGCAACTTGAGATGGATTCTTTTTATACAATTTCTGAATCCACGCATAATTACTCGACTTGGTTTTGGAGCGGTTACCAATTCTTTTGATATGTCTATTTCTATTGTAGTTGGAATTTTGATCAGAGTTTACATTTTTATCTGTCCTGCATTCAGTATTGTTATTTTTATTTTTAATTTTATTAATGGTTTTATTATTTATTTTGTTGTTTCTTTTGTTTTTGGTTAACTTATTATATTTGTTACAATTTTTGTTATTAGCATTATTTCTGCTCATGTATTTATTCTCATATTTTTTGTTGTTGCTTTCCTCATTGTTATCTTTATTTAGATTTCTTTGGTTGATGGTACTTTTTATATAATCATTCTTAATATTGCTAATATATTCATCGAGCATGGCTAAGATGTTATCTACCTCATTATTTGCGAGCACAGATTCTATGATGCGGGACATTTTATGCGTTGTGTCGCCCTTAATTTCTTGTAGTAGAGATCTAATCTTCTCAGATGGTATGAGATGCAACTGGTCAGCAGCATTTGAGGCTCCACTTTCATCAGCTATAGATGGCAGAATATTTTCGCATAATAAGGAAGCTCGAGATGCTGAAGGGTCTTCCTTGTGAATATCATCATCGTTGGAATTTTCAGACGCCCTAGCAAGATGGTTTTTACATGCTTCTCTTAATCTGAACTTTTTGATACCTTCAACCAGTCTGCCTGAGAAGATTGACAGGGTTTTGACAAGATTTTTTAACAGCATTTTGGATCTGTTTGGTATACTGGCTTCATGATATGCAATTTGTTGTATTTCTTGATCGGAGTATTGCATCCTTGATGATTTTACTCTTTTGTCCCGCAAAGCTAGATCTTGGCTATTATACTGCTCCGTGTGGACTCTGCGCTGGTGTTGGCGCAATCCGGCATATGTTTTAAATTTATTTTTACATATGTCGTACACATATCCATCATCTTGCTTAGGTGGAGCGTTGCAACGCCGCTTCTGCTGAGCAGCGCTGGCAGCAGTACGACTAGTAAGGTCTACTTTACAAGAAGGGCATCTTTGTCCGTTAGTCAAGTCATGTACCTTAGAAGAGTTGCCATTGTCGTCATATGCCAAGGGATTATTTTCCGCTTGGGTTTGTAAATCTACCAATCCGAGGCTTACTTTCGTATTCGTTGCAATCATAATGCCCGGAGGTATGAACCCAGCGGGCTGCAAACCCGAAGAGTTCATTCGGCTTACGCCGGTTTCGCCGCACGCCGATTTAGCAATGGCACCCCTCCAGAGAGGGGGAGCCATGTTACCGGCGAGAACCTATAGGAGATACGACGTGCGACTTGGGTAGGAGAGGCTATTTGAGACGCATCCTACCCCTGTAATTATGACTCTCGAAAGAATGCACGTGGATCCATCGGCGCCACTCGATGTAATGTGGCTCCCCATACCCTCCGCACCTCCACGAGGTGGAAGCCGGGCAACGCCCGATTCGTAAGAATCGGGCGGCTGAGCCGGAGGGAAAGCACCGATGGAGCCGCGGGCATCCTTAAGAGAGTCATAGTTATTCCCGCTGTTTACCTGCGCTTTTTTGAATTTCTTTACGTTGACTTACGTTGATTCAGAGCATTGGGCAGAAATCACATTACATCAACACCTTTGGGGGCCATCGCAATGCTTTGTTTTAATTAGACAGTTGGATTCCCCTAGTTCGTGCCAGTTCTGAGCTGAGCGTTGAATGGCGGCCGAAGAGGACGACAGCTACGGCGAACCGTCGCTGAAATCTCCCAGCAAAGAAGATTCGTGGGAGGCCAAGGCACGGGACTGAGCTCGGATTCCGGGTTACGCATGCACGAAGCAGCGACCCGTTCAGCTCGCCCAGGCCCGGCACGTCAGCCAAACCCACTTCCCGACCAAGCCCGACACGCCCCACTGCTCAGAGCCAATCCTTATTCCAAAGTTACGGATCCAATTTGCCGACTTCCCTTACCTGCATTAATCTATCGACTAGAGGCTCTTCACCTTGAAGATCTCACGGGAAAATATGATTAAAACGAACTATACCGAGTTAATGGTCCACTAGTAAAATGACTCTCTTTATTTGAGCCCGTCTATATGTTTCACAATTTGTTTGGAGGGGATGAATTATAGGAATTGAAGGGTTCCGATTTCGTCGTATTGAAATCTTCTGGTTACATGCTCCGGATGTTTACCAGATGTATTTATCTTGAGGTATGGTGTTATCAGGTGGTATCACAGACGCGTCCAATTATAAATATTCCGATGCATTAGATTCCGATTTAGATATACATTCTTGCATAACGTGTACAGAATTTGTAAATGAAAATAAGGTTGTGTTATATGAAATTACAATATATTGTTCCTTCATAGCTGATGAAAATCAGGAAGGCAATATATTTGGAAATTTGAGTATGGTGAATAATAATTTTTGTGATTATATCCAATAATTGCAAGAAATATTTGTTCAAAATTTTGAGAATAAGTGTTTCCACAACAATATTGGTGGTTATTTATTTAATTTGGCAGAACAAATAAACTTTGAACCACCATGCCAAACTAGCCAATTACTTTTTTAGTAAAATTGTACTTCCGCATGCGTATATATTATAGGTTAGCGGAACATAATAAAGTACATAAAAATACTAGCAAAAGAAGATAGAAAATTATTAACTATTTTACTCTTATGAATTTCCTTTTTATTCTCTTCTTTTATATCTATGTAGTCTTGTTTTTATAACATATTTTGTTTGTTTAATATTTGCTGTATATAGATGTGCCTTGAATGCATGAATGTGCGTTTATATAAGATAATTAATTTTTAAATAATTTTAATACTTTCTATAAAACTAATTTTATGAATAATATATATATATATATATATATATATATATATATATATATATATATATATATATATATATATATTTCCCCCACCCCTTTACTTTCCGGACAACAGAGCAAAGTGAGTTCTTATACGCTAAAGCGTCCCATTTTCCTGCCGCATTTCTTGTATTACATATTGTATATTGTATCTTATATCGTAAAGCGGGTGATGATCCCTGGTCATACACAGCGTGCTGTGTAGTTTCCCGTAGTCCTTGTTAGTTAAACTCGCGTCGAGGCCATAAATATAGAAGCCGTCACTTCAGTATCCCGCAACCCGAATTTGCGTACTCGACTAGGCGTAGTCGCGAGGAGGAACATTTCGAAGTTTTGAGGATTGTTCTGCCCCGGGTTTCCGCGGTCGTGTAGTCTATTTCCTTGCTACTATCTGAGTAGCTGGCACCCAAGAAACTAAAACCTCGCAACTTCGAAATACCCCTCATTCTGGAAATTATTTTTGCGCTCGCGAGCTTGTGAAAAGTTGTACGTGATCGATTAAATTGTACCTATTGAGTATCTTGTTTTAAACATGCGCTTGCAGTTTATCGTGCTAAATAATAATCCTTTTGTCGAGCTTCCCTGATTTACTGTAGGCGGGTTTCCGTCACAAAAAAAAAAAAAAATATATATATATATATATAATTGTATATACATATCCCTAGTTTAATAACGAGTATATTTTTATTAAAAATATATCTTCGTTTTTAACATTAATGAAACCTTTACTTTTAAGATATTATATGTATATTACCGATATATTTGTATATATAGGTATTAAGTATACATGTTACTGTGAATGACCGAAATTGGAGAATGTCGACTGACTTCACCAGTGAATGTCAACAGATACCAAATACGTTGGTGAAAGATCGAATATTTCATTACATTGTTATACATTTGGACCATCTCCGGTGTGTGTCGAAAATCACAGATATGCTCTGGTGGAAGTCCAAAACAGAAGAGTCAAAAAACAAGTGACTGGCTCTCTCCCGCCAAATCCTTTGTTCTGCTCGGAGTCAATCAGCTTTGTCAGGTTTATGCAAGCTTTGATAACGCGAGCAACGTTTTCTTAATTTTTTTTCCGATACCCTAATTTATACTAAATGGATACTGAAGTAAATCGTGATCTTTTTCTTGAAAAGTTAAATGCATTAATTGTGGGTAAACGAGAAGACAATTGTTTTTTTTCTCAAGAAAAGTATTCTAAAATACTTTCTGAAGTGGTTTCTGCTAAAATTAAATGCAACACACCTTTGGATTACAGACGATTAAAACGTTTTGATGTTTTAAAAATTAATGATGAAGAGAAGTTAATTGTACCATTAAAAACAGGGGAAACGAACATACAGTATTATGTTACCAATGAAGAATTGTACAGTATACTATATGAAACTCACACCAGAATAGGCCACGGAGGAAGAACACGTATGCTTAAAGAGTTGCAAGTTAAATACAAAAATATTACATATGAAGTTGTAATGTTGTATTTAAATTTATGCAAACAGTGTCAAATGAAACACAGTGCACTTAAGAAAGGTATTGTTGTGAAACCAATGGTTAGTTTTGAATTAAAAAACAAACAGAAATGGCGAATATAAGTTCATAATGGTGTATCAAAATCATTTAACCAAGTTTGTCCAGCTACGAGCTTTGAAAACTAAAAGAGCTGAAGAAGTAGCGCATCACGTTCTTTCAATATTTTTAACATTTTTGTAATCAAGTCATATCCGAAATATGCGCTATGTGGAAAGATGTTAAAATAATTCATGGAAAGCCTCGTCACAGTCAAACACAAGGCTCAGTTGAAAGGACCAATCAGGATATACAGAATATGCTAACTGCATGGATGAACGATAACGATACAAATAAATGGTTAGATGGTTTATCCTTTGTTCAATTTGCCAAGAACACTACATAGCACGAAGGAATACGCCAAAGTCCTTATGAAGCCATGTTTGGCGTTAAAGCAAAAAGAGGCATAGCATCGTTTTTTTTTTGCCTGGCGAAAAAATCGCAAATATTGAAACTGAAGAACAACTTGATGAAACTGCCAATACTTCTGAAACCGAAGAACAGCTTGAAGAAACTGTTGATGCTTATAAAAAAAATTTGAGCGATGGTCATACCGAAAACCATATTTCAAAGAAAAATATTGAAGAGGACCTACAACCTACAACGTCTTCACATCAAATTCCGACTGAAAAACACGAGTTGATTTCAACAAAAAGAGCGGCCGCGAAAGAAAATCTTCTACTGCAAGCAACAAAAATGTTACGAGCCTCACAAAAACAATTTCCTCCTGCTCAAATTGGTGATAATGTACGAATACAAGTCCCTGATGTCGACCGTGGTCGTACAGATAATCGAAATGTGTTAGCGGTTGTTGTTGGAATAGAAGACTCCGACTTCTATAAATTGGCAAATAAAAATGGTACCCTCAAGCAGTTTTACACACGTAATCAGTTCGTAATTTGTAAAGAAAAGTTACTTTCCATAGATGAGATTTCTTTTCAAGAAATGTCGCTGAGAGAAGCAGCTGCAGCTAATTCGAGAAGCGGGGGACAAGGCTATAGATTCTGTCATCGCAAAAGGAAGTGTTTCACCAATAAATGCAGTTGTAAAAGCAAGGGACTCTTGTGCAATTTAAAGTGTCATAATAGTTTAAGTTGTTGCAATAAATAAGATTTGAATTACATAAGTAAGTAATTTTTTTATTACTATTATTTTCTTTTCTCATGTAGAATGTACCGTGTATTTTAAATTCTTGGTCATTCCTTTCAGAAAGAGAGGCGAAAAAGTTACGTCACCCTTGTGGCGTTATATAGCGACTGAATTACGGAGAAGAAAATATAAATCTCCGACATGTTCAATATTCACCATTAATGCATGGTGAATGTCAACATTTACCGGTTTAAGTCAGAAATAAGGGTATTTAGCAAATATTTCGGGCATACACCAAGCGACTATGTGAATGTTGACATTCACCGGTGAAAGTCGACATTCTCCAAATTTCGGTGTTTCACTGTAACATACATAAAATAATCTAAAAATAAGTTTTAAAATAAAATATATAGTGTATAAAATATTTTTCGTATCTTTCATTATATTTTCCCTTGTTTATCTTGTATAATATTTATGTTCTTACATTTGTATAGTCATAAAAACATGTGTATTTTATATATTTTCGACTTTAGCCTTCTTTCCTTATTTTTCACTGTATTAAAAATAACGCACTCGCTATTTTTATTAAATTTTGATTACCCAAACATAAAAATAAGTTGGGCAGACAGAAAAAAATCAAATGCAAGTGAGGCCGAAATCCAGATGGCTCTGAGAACTGGATTTTTATGACGCGCATGCGCACTCAATTCTTTTGCATACCGACATCAAAGTTGCCGACAGAAGGTTTAGCTACTGTATACTGTGATGATGCTGTGCATAGAATATTACAGCTTACTTACTTTGAAACGTTGTAATGGGATGCGCCATTGCATTGCATGGAGCATTAGAACTCTATTGCTTTGACAAACAGACACTATGAAGCGCCATCCTTCTGCATGGAACTGTAGAATTCACATTCTTCTGAATTGTAGAAGCAGACTAGCATAATGCTATGCATAGAAGATTGCAGCTTACTTACCCTGAAGCGTTGAAATGAGATGCGGATGCACCACCCCCGCTGGAATCTCCCACGGAGCAGGGTGATGCTTAGGTATCAATCCTGGTGGAATCTCCCACAGTGGAGTGTGATGTAGCTGCACCACCCCCTTAATGGACACTGGGGACTTGGTTCTTCTTTCCTCCCGTCGATCTTATCTTTTTCTGCACACGCGGCGACGGCTGTGCCCCCTTGCCGTTTCTGCGGGCCTTAGGTGGGGAGCAAGATTTGCCCCCGTTCGATGGTCCACGGGCCGCCTTGCCTCCTTACAGATGAGGCATAACGGTGCGGCCGCGGAACGATGGCCCGCCTGGTGGCCGGTTTCACCGCACTTATAAGATAGATGCAAACGGTCCACCTCCGCAATACACCACTGCTGGACATGCCCAAGAGCCCAGCAGCAATAACACCGCTCCTCTGCATTGCCACGAGTCGGTGTCCTAGACCGAATGGTTCTTATGTGGCGAACGTTCGAAGGACGTGATCCATCCCACTTCCAGACTGGAAGTGGCTAGCCCTACAGCCGGAAGGCAATAAATGCAACAGCAGAACAAACGATGAGTAAGTAGTGATATTCAGATCTCGAAATAAATATCAGAGATTCCAGATAATGGAGGTCGAAAGAGACCTCGAAAGCTACATATGCTAAGGCCGCTGGCGCTCGGTAAAACCGAGTCGTTGGCGGCCTTTCTTATCAAGCCCGAGATACCAATACGCCGCTGGCACTTGAAAGAATTCTGGGTGTTGGCGGCCGAATAGAGCGTAAAAATGGAGTACAAGCCGTCGGCACCTGGATTATTCCAGGAGTCGGCGGCCTTTTCTATTTAATCGGATTAGAAATGCTAGTCTCTGGGTGCCTGGAAGATTCCAGTTGCCGGCGCCTATTTTTATTTAACCAAATTTAGAGATGTTAGCCGCTGTGCGCCTGGAAGACTCCAGATGCTGGCGGCTATTTCTATTTAATGGAAAATTAAGAACTGCATACCGCTGGTGCTCGGAGAACTCCGGGAGCTGGCGGCCTTTTCTATTTAGGCCTTTTACAAAATTTAGGGGCGCTAGCAGCTGGTGCTTGGAAACTCCAGGTGCCGGTGACTTTTTCCATTTAATGAGAATGGAAACCAAAAACGGATGGCCGCTGGTGCCCGGAGCTACTCCGGGCGCTGGCGGCCTTTTCTATTTAGGCCTTTTACAAAATTTAGGGGCGCTAGCAGCTGGTGCTTGGAAACTCCAGGTGCCGGTGACTTTTTCCATTTAATGAGAATGGAAACCAAAAACGGATGGCCGCTGGTGCCCGGAGCTACTCCGGGCGCTGGCGGCCTTTTCTATTTAGGCCATTTTACAAAATTTAGGAGCGCTAGCCGCTGGTGCTTGGAAACTCCAGGTGCCGGCGGCTTTTTCCATTAAATAGGAATCGAAAAACGGCAGGCCGCTGGTGCCCGGATTAAATCCGGGTGCTGGCGGCCTTTTTTCATTTAGGCCAATTTCATCAATTTAAGGCTCCAGTCCCAGTAAATTTCTGTATGAAACTGAAAGTCGCCACATGGCGCAAAAAATGATAGAAAAATATTTTATTTTTCTGGCTTTATAATTTGCAAATTAGCTACTGGCACCTACACCTAGCCAAGTGAGGTCTCTGGACCGCGTAAATCTGGGAAAGTCTCCGGCACTAAGACCTAGCCGAGCGAGACTGAATATCGACAGAATCTAAATAAGAAATGCCAAAATAGTGGAAGCCGGCCAGCTGTGGGCTAGTAAGATGGTATAAGAAAGGTCAAAACGGGGCCAAAAGGCCGGAAAAGAAACATTCAGGTGGTAAACCAAGGGCCGCAGTCGACTGTGGAACCATCTTTGATGTGCCAACGGTCGACTGTGGGACCCATGACTTAAAGTTTTGATCACACTCCATCTACAGACGGCTTAATAATCAGAAGGAGACTAGCTAGGACGAAAAAGTATAGCGAGCTCCATTAACGTGTACCCTCGATAGCGCTCGCTGTCGGGAGGAGGTACACAGCACACACACTAAACACAAACACAAACACGATTGCGAGTGGCCCTGGCGAGAATCCTGTCCCGAACAGGACCGCGGCTTCGACAAAAGTGTCTCATCTGAACCTAAGGTTCAACAATAAACCAAAAGGCTTAGGTTATACGTCGTACGGGTCCTAACTGCAGTCGGGCGCTTAAGCGTCTGAAGGCAGATTAGGAACGAAATTCGAAGTAGAGACATGTAAATCGCTGAAGACTGATAATTAGCGGCGTTCTGAATACACAAAGGCCTTCCTCTGTCATACCAGCAGAATGAGACCCCTACACGTATAACTCTCCAGTGCTCGCTGCAGGAACAAGGTACACAACACTCAAACACACAGAAACACGAAATTTTCTCTTAAACGAAGGAGGCTCTAGCGTGTGTCTCCCTGCGATAGCAGCTGGAGACCGCGGCCCCGGCAGGGCAGCGTTTGTGCGCGCTGATGGGAGTGATGATCCCACCGTCCCGATGTACGAAGCATCAACCCCCCCCCCCCTTGAACGTATATAATAATCATGATGGACACACCCGACTCTAAAGATTCCGGAGGTAAACTAGTCCTCCGTTCGGATCTCCGGGTGAGGGCAGGGCTGGGTGAGGCTGTCATGGCGTACGATGGGTCTAGACGGGAGTGGAATCCTCGGCCCGTGACCCCGTCCTATGGTATTGGCCCCATAGTCGAGCGGCGAAGCCGCCAAGCTCTGTGGTCGGCGACAGCTGTACTCAGACAGCGTCGCCGGACCGCGACTGGGCGAGACTCTGCTGACGAGGCTTTGGTAAGGTATCAGCCTTTGCGCTGTCGAAATCCGAATAACTAGGTGCGACGAAAGACCTAGGTCAGATCCGGTATCTCTGGCTGGGTCAAATACGAATAGGAATAGAAATAATCAAGCTTGGAATATCAGATCCGCGATTCCCTCCGCGATCGCGAGTCCACCATACCCCAGCGCGTCTACGTCCGTAATCGATATAGCTCAGACGTCGACGCCTGAATATCGGATCCGCGACCACGAGACTTAGGATACTGCAGCTGAATTTGCAACACTCAGCTGCAGTTACAGGGATAGTGATTCAGCTCGTTGCAGAAAAGTACCTAGACGTCCTGTTATTGCAGGAGCCATACGTTAGGAAACTAAGCACGAGTTATACTATTTGTGGATTAGGGATCGGTATGAAGGTGGCGGCTGTAAGCTCACAAGACCCGTGGGCGGCAGTCGCCGTTAGTAACCCTCATATCGAAATGGTATTCATCTCGCAGCTCAGCAGTACGCACTGCGTTTGTGTGGAAGTGCTGGCGCCCGGCCTCTCGGTATACGTCGCATCGTGCTACTTCCAGTACAGCGACGATATCGAGAAGCACCTCAGGCACCTCGAGACGGTGTTTCATAATCTGAGGGGGAAGAGATTGTTAGTTTTGGTTGATGCCAACGCCCGGTCGTAATTCTGAGGACCGCAGAGTACAGACGATAGAGGAGCAAAGTTCGAGGAGCTCATACGTGTGTTTGGCATGGAAGTTGTGAACGATATTGGTCAGCTGCCTACCTTCTGGTCGACCAGAGGCTCATCATACATCGACGTTACTCTGGCAACGCCAACCATGCTCCCACTCGTCGGGGGCTGGAGGGTAAGAAGAGACTGGGTGACCAGCGATTACAAAGCAATTGACATCCGGCTGAGGGTCCCGAGTACTGAAGCGGTGGATGAGGGAGGAGCGAGCACTCGGTTCGACGTCAATCGAGCTGATTGGGTGATCTTCACTGAAAACCTGGCCGATCAATCTAGATCGAGGCTCGAGGCAGTAAGGCTGGAGTCTGCGGAAGATGTGGACAGGATGGCGGAGACGCTTACGGGAGTCATCACCGACTCCTGTGCCGCGTCAATGCCGTACAAAAGGAAGCTTAGAAAGTCCAACCCGTGGTGGACGAAAGAACTTTCACAGATGAAAAGATCTGTGCACTATCTGAGATGTGTTGCTCAGAAGGAAAGAGACGAAACCGCTCGCCAAGAAAAATGGTTAGAGTACCGCTCCTCTTTGCGGGAATATAACAATAAAGTGAAGCGGACGAAACTCGAAAGCTGGCGACGTTTTGTAACGTCTAACGGGAACTCGGGCCCCTGGAGCTCCGTCTATAAGCTCCAGGCGAATAAACTCCGAGTTGAGGGAGTCCTTAGTACTCTCCGGCGTGGTAGAGACAACACGTATGATAGCCGCGAGACCGCCAGCTTACTCCTGACCGGGAAGAAGAAGACACGCCAGAGCAGCGTGAGATTAGGGAAAGCGCACACTTCGCGCCTGACACTCCTGACGCGTCCTCCTTTACGGAAGCGGAGGTAGTGAGTGCAGTAAAGACTTTCAAGAATAGGAAGGCACCAGGGTCGGACCATGTAGAGGTCCAGGCGCTGAAGGCCACTGTAGATATAATTCCCGGTCAGATAACACGAATATTCAACGGATGCCTTCAATGGGGTGTCTTTCCATCAATCTGGAAGGAGGGTTTCCTCAGAGTCCTCTTGAAGGAAGGGAAAGTTGAGAAGGATCCGAAGTCCTACCGACCAATCTGTCTCCTCTCTGTAGTAGGGAATCTCCTCGAGAAGCTCCCAAAGAAGCGTCTCTACCAGACGTCGTTGGTCCCGGGGATGGTCTCCGATCGACAGTTCGGGTTCACGCCCGGAAGGTCGGCGAAAGACGCAGTCGTGGAGATGCGTCGAATGATCGATATCTCCGAGCATCGATGCGCTGTGGCGCTTCTCTTCGATATTTCTGGGGCCTTCGACAATGTCTGGTGGCCTTTAGTGTTAGAGTCGTTGAAAGAAAGAGGCTGCCCTCGTTTTCGAGGCTGGAACGTTTTCGAGGTAATGAAAAGTTACTTCGACGGCCGACGGGTCAAACTCTCAATAGAATCTGAACAGGTTTCAAAGCAGGCGACGAGAGGATGTCCGCAAGGCTCCGTTCTCGGTCCTGCCTGCTGGAACCTTATGTTCGACAATCTCCTGCGGTCACTCCAGACCACAGTTGAGAATAGGTTCATAGCTTACGCGGACGATCTCCTAGTCCTCGTAAGCGGAGATAGTAGAAGAGAATTGGAGATTAACGGTCAACAGGTTGTTGACCAGATTCTCCTTTGGTGTAGGCTGGCAAAACTCGAAGTATCGGCTACAAAGACGGAGGCAATTGTCCTTAAGAGTGGCTTGATTGAGAGGCCAGCGATATGAAGAAGAATAGGCACGCGCCCGGACAGGAAACGCAAGGCCGTTCGGTCCTCTAAGGCCGACCTTGCCGCAAGACCGCCGACCATCCGTCTAGGAAATAGAAGCATTAAATTCAAGCACGCGATGCGGTACCTTGGCGTCAATATATATGCAGGTATGGGAGTTAGATCCCATTGTAGATACTTGAGCGACAAGGTCGGGTCGCTGTTCAATAAACTTAGTAGGCTGGCGAGATCTACATGGGGGCTCCGCTTTAACTCTCTTGATGGCATCTACAGTGTAAGCCTCAGTGGGATGGGCCGACCTGTGCACGGAGAGAGAGTGGAAGGCGCTCAGATACGCGCAGCTTCGCGCCTTGATCGCGATGACTGGTGCGTACCGCCGGATATCGTGGGAAGGTGCGTGCATAGTGGCTGGCGCGGCCTCCATAGACAGGGTCGTCCAGCAGCATAGGGCCGTCTACAATCTTCGTAGAGGAAGAGACACCAGGATAAGGAACACCGTCATCCAAAAGTGGATTGGAAGACGGTGAAGCACGCGTTAAAATTGAAGTCATAAACGTGTGGCAAACCCTGTGGAAAGATTTCCATAAGGGTCGCATGACATATGACTTTTTTCAGGACGTTCGAGTACGACTGGCCGTAGACTGGATTAGACCTAGTTATTACACCACGCAGGTACTGTCGGGGCATGGCAACTTTATGGCTCGTCTATTGGCGTACACCGTTGTCAAAGACTTGACATGTATTTTTGAACCGCAGAGAGATGCTCTGCGAGACATTATCCCGGGGAGTGAGTGAAGATGGCCGGAGGCGGCACCGTACGTGGTGTCGTCGCCAGAGGCCTTCTCTGTGCTCGCCAGCTTTAACCAGGAGGCGCTCTGGCTTAAGATGTTTATGGAGTAGGCTTTCTTCACCGTTGAATAGGGAACTAAAAGTTAGATCTTCAGAATGGAAATCCCATTCAAGAATGTAGATGAGGTCTTGCTTTGATCGACAACTCTTCAGTCGGTCAAAGCTCTTCAAATTTCTAAATAAAAGGGTCAGAGTGAGCGTGTTCGCGTACACGTAGTGAGTTTGCCTCCCCGAGGTTCCCCGTGGGTGCTCCGGCGGTTGAGATTCATCCCCTTCGACGGAGTAGCTGAAGGACTCACCCGCGGAAAAGGCGCCGCGGCACATCTGGATTTTTCCATCGCCCGTTTCAGTGAGGTGAGTGTAACTAGTTGGTAGATGGTAGATTCCCTTTGCGTATACGCGTATGGGTGAGGAAGCACGCCTGATCACCGTCCTGGTGTAGGGCAGACAATAAATAAAACTGCTCCTGGCGGGGTTTCAGCGCCACTATGCTGGCATCACACCACCCCATCCGGATACGGCCGGTAGTGACCATTTTCCTAGCCACTGCCAGGGGGCACTGCAACCAAAGTGTGTCCGCCCCTCTGGGTGAAGACTGGATTATCCCGGTCTTTATCTCCTCCACCCTCCGGTGCCGGTAATAGCCTCGGCCACGTCAATCGAGGTGACCGACTCGTCCAGGTCGAGCACGCGGAGATCCGCTTTCTTGCTCTGCCTGGACACCGTGACGCCGTCGCCGGCCAACCCCGGTGACGGTTGGCAATTTCTTAGCCAAGGCGGCAGCCCCGGCATCCTTCTCTGGACGGCGATTTGTTATCATATGCCGCGATTCGTGCCGTTTTGGGGCGAACGCTCTCCACCCCAATTGTCAGAGAGCTGCACCTTTTGCTTGGCAGGCACTATTACGTCCCTGTACGTGGACTTGCTGCCAGGCAGGAGGGTTACTGCGACCGCCGCGGTATGCGGCAGCCATTCTAGCTTTGCCTTCTCCTTCTTTTCCTGCTTCTGGGCAGTTAGTGGCGGGGCCGGGACAAACTGGGTCTTTTTGGCTGCCCTAGTTGCCTTCCTGCTCATCACCTGAGCCCAGGTACCCTACTTAACAGCACCACCCGATGAAGTCGGCGATGCTGGTGCCACTGCTGCCACCTTCTGTATTTCTCGTCGCGCCAACACAATTCTTCTCACTGCCCCGGATAGCGTACTTTCAGAATTAGAAGAAGGAGCGGAAGTTTTTACAATGACACTGGAAGACACAGCTCCTTTATCGTTTTTCCTCTTCTTTTCCTCCTTCCTTTCTCGGTCTTTCTCTCGGTGGCCTGTTGATCGGGTCCCCTCGGGGGAATTACCTCCTTCCTTCTATCTCGAAGGAGCTCCCTCCGCAGATCCTCCATCTTTCTGTTTATTAGCTCCGCCACCTGTTCAATGATGGCAGGCCTACTCTCCCCCACAGGTAACGGGACATATTTGGCGTGGGATGGACTCCCTACTTCCTTCACTGGCGAGGTAGATGATTGCCTCGCGCGGCTTGCGATCCCCATGTCTGCCATCATTGTCTTTGGCGGACCTGAAGATCGCCTTTCCAATGCGTTCAGTCTGCCCTGCAGGCGCTGGTTCTGTGCCTGCGAGGCCTTCAGCTGCACCTTGAGCGCAGCAGTATCTTCGTCCGGCTGTGGTGCAGCCGGACGTTGCACTCTCTTGGCCAATTCCAGGGTGGCAGCTCTCAAGCTCCTGGCACCCATCCTTAAAGCCCTCTAGATGGTGCCCGTGAGGTTTTTTTGATTTGGCCGCAACCAATTCAGTCTTATTAGCTTCCTCAAGGGTCCAAGCTCCGAGATCCTCCATGGGCTTAGTTTTTACTTCCTGAAGGAAGTCTTTCATCTCCGGCATAGGCTTCGCTGACTTTCCCGGTGGTAGTGGAACGCCTGTGTCATGAAGGATCTCTTGCTCGAGATCCACCATCTCTGTTCTCATTGTGCCTGTACATATGCCCTCTTGGCCTCTGCAAAGCCCACATGCTCCCCTATTATTTTGAGTCTCCGACGTTTCTTGGATTACGGAAACGGTTTCTCAAACGAAAAGGTAGACCGGAACTATCCCACCGACATGTCCGAATCATAGTATGCGTCAAAGAACTCCTCAGTAACGACTTTCTCCCACATCCTGCCGCTCCGGAAAGGCAGCAAGCATACTGTCCGAGAAAATAACTGATTTCGGACCTCCGACCTTACGGACCCCATTGGTTCCTGCCTTCTCGCCCCCCCCCCCATTGCTCGGTTTTTTGAAAATAGAAACACAATCCATAATTGGTTTCACGAGCACGGTCGGAAAGGAGGTCACCCCTGGCAAAGCCGCCATGCCAGGAGAAGGCTTGTACACCCGCGGGGCGCCAGTATCACCGGCCAGTACGACCGGTTGGTCGCTAAAGATCGGTGTACCCACCGGCCACGCACAGCCGTGTGCACTGGGGGTGCCCCATTGCTGCGTACCGCAGCTCGAGGCTAGGGATTTTTATAGAGGTTTATCCCCTCGCAAGCCGGCCAATTTAGGCAAGCACCCGCTTCGCCGAAACATGACCAGCGGCTTACGGTATTACGACAGGTGTAACACCACGCCTGCCGAGCTATGGGATCCCGAGGTTACAATCCCCCGTACCACAACCAGAACTGGCCGTGGCCCCTGGGAGGGACACCGATTTCACCTCTTAACTCTGGGACCTACCGGCAAGGGAGGCCCTGCCAGGAACCGAAGATTCCGCCGGCATCGCCCCAGAGTATCACGGAGGCTACTAGGTATCTACGATCCCTGAAAGCCAGAGCCCCGTTAGCCGCCGGAAAATTCCGGTTTTACCAGGTTCCACCACGAGGAGGTGGGGATGACACATGTTGCAAAACTGGAACAACTATGGGACCCAACCTAATCTAATCTCACTTCCGGACGCTGTCATAGTGGGGTAACGTCACTTCCGGTTGCCGTTGGGACATGATGGCGTCACTTCCGGTTCGAGTAGCGGGCGAAGTGACGCAACTTCCGGTCGCAGCTCAAGTAATATCATGTCACTTCTGATTATGATCGGAGATATGTCATATTACTACCGGCTGCAATTGAAGAGAGGTTAGGTTAGGTTAGGTTATTTTTTAAAGCTTGTGCAATGTCTAATTCATTATGTATTGTTTTATGCATTTGATGTATCGCATATCATGTATGTCGTGTAGTATTCGTTAGATTTCCTGTTGAATTTCTTTTAGGGGAAGGGGGGGGGGGGTTAAGTTTTTGGGCGAGGGTTGTTAAGATTGGGCCTTGTTAAGTTTCGAGGGGATGGTTGGTTAGGTTAGGTCTGGTCATGTTAGGTATTGTAAAAGTTATAAAAATATAACCTAATCCAAACTAGCAGAATCTAAGTGGGCTGGTTAGGTTAGGTTAGGGTAGACAGGTGAGGTTAGGTTAGGCGGGGTTAGGTTACGTTGGGTAGGCAGGTGAGGTTAGGTTAGGTTAGGCGTGGTAATGTTGGGTTATAAAGTTGTTGCAGTTATGCAACATGTGCCATCCCCACGTCCTCGTGGTGGAACCTGGTAACACCGGAATTTTCTGGTGGCTAACGGGGCTCTGGCTTTCGGAGATCGTGAATACTTAGTAGCCTCCGTAATACTCGAAGGCGATGCGGGTGGGATCTTTGGTTCCTGGCAGGGCCTCCCTTGCCGGTAGGTCCCAGAGTTAAGAGGTGAAATCGGTGTCCCTCCCAGGGGCCACGGCCAGTTCTGGTTGTGGTACGGGGGATTGTAACCTCGGGATCCCATAGCTCGGCAGGCGTGGTGTTACACCTGTCGTAATACTGTAAGCCGGTGGTCATGCTTCGTCGGAGCGGGGTGCTTACCTTAATTGGCCGACCTGCGAGGGGATGAAATTCTATAAAAAGTCCCTCGCCTCGGGCTGCGGTACGCGGCGATAGAACACGCCCAGTCCTCGCGGCTGTGCGTGGTCGCTGGGTGTACCAGCTTTTAGCAACCAACCCCAGGGATACTGGCGCTCCGCGGGTGTACAAGCTTTCACCTGGCATGGCGGCTCCGCCAGAGATGACCGCCCTTCCGACTACGCTCGCGGGACCAATAATGGATTGTTTCTATTTTTAAAAAACCGGGAAATGGGGGGAGGGTCGACGAGAAGGCGGGGACTAGTGGGGTCCGTAAGATCGGTGGTTTGGGACCAACAGCTGTCTCGAACAATGTGTATACTGCACCGGAGAAATGCGCCGCGGAAAAGCCGGGAAATGCTTCCTACGACTCCGATACTTTGGTTGGATCGGTTCGATTCACTTTTGCGGTGGAGAGGCCATGCCCTAAATCGAAAATCGAGGGAAACCCCCAACAACAGGGCAGAATGTGGGCCTCGCTGAGGCGAAGGGGGCCTATATTCAGAGGGGTTACTCGGTGCTGGACTGGGCGGCTGGCCTAAGAAAGCACTGTCGATCTTTCTTTCGCCAATGCTCCGGCCGCGCGCCGTGTATTGGGTTGGAGGGTCGACGACGTGGAGACACTCTCAGATCATGTATATATACGTATGTATATATCCACGTCTCCTCCGACCCGCCCATCAGTCCATCACCAAAAGAGATGGGCCCTGAAGGGCATGAATGAGGACGCCCTGATGGCGGCCGTTCTCGCAGTGGCTTGGCCGAGGATTCCGGCTGGGCCAGTGGACGTGATCGCGGAGGCGGATTGGTTTTCGGACGTTATGGCAATCCGCCCCACCGTCCGGTGTACTGGTGGAGCGATGAAATCCAACGAATACGCACTGATTGCGGAGTCGCTCGCCTCCAGTATACAGGGGCGAGGCGTCGACACAGCATCGACGCGTCGAGAACAGCATAGCTATACGCCCACTATCGTGCTCTCACGAAGCGGCTGCAGCTCGTCATCAGCACTGTCAAGGCTCAGGCCTGGGACGGACACATCTCGAAGCTCCGTTAAGATCCATGATGGCGCCCTTACAGACTTGTTACAGGCAAGTTACGTCCACGGGCGCCTCCACTCATGGAGACGATGGACTCTCCACTCTTGGAGCAGGTCCTCGGCATTTTATTCTCATTTGGGGAGGTGTCGATGCCCGCTCCATCCAACGACCATGTTACATTGCCACAGGAGTTAGAGGTGTTTGGGAAGGTGTTGGCCAGCGCCGTCAGATGCATGGGGGAGTGTAACATCGCCCCCGGCCCTGACGGTATTCCCGGCCGCGCCTGGGTCTTGGCACTCTGTCTTCAGTCCGCGTTTGTGTAGGCTGTTTACAGACGGGGACGATTCCACTTCGGTGGAAAATAGGACGGATGATTCTCCTCAGGAAGAACAACAGGCCCGCGAAATCGCCCTACGCCTACAGGCCTATCGTGTTGTACGAGGTCAGTAACCTCTTTGAGCGCATCGTTTAGCGTCGCCTCGTCCAGCACCTGTCAGGATGGACCCGGCTTGGCCGAGTGCCAGTTTGGCTTTCGAGAGGAATGGACGACCATCGACGCGATCTTGAGAGTCAAGTCCTTCTCGGACTCGGCCACGTCTAGGGGAGGAGTTGTTCTTGTTGTCTCTATAGGTATACGGAATGCATTCAATTCCCTCTCTTGGGCGGCCATCCGCGGGGCTCTCGAACGTCACGAGGTACCCCTCTACCTGCGGATGCTGGTCTTAGATTACCTCCTGGACAGGGCCATCGTTTGCGGTGACCGTGATGGGCCTGTAGGGCGTGAAATAAACCATGGAGTACCCCAGGGGTCAGTTTTCCCCTACTTTGGAACCTGGGGTACGACACAGCTCTGCGGGTCTACTTGCACTACTTGCACCGGTCCGCGTGCACTTGACGTGTTACGCCGATGACATCATGGTGTTGGCCAGCGGCAGCGACTTGGGGAGAACCATCTGTCGGGCGGAGGTCGTCGTTGCGTCCATTGCCTCGCGCATTCGGGGCATGAGGTTGGAGCTGTCCCCTCAGAAGATGGAAATCGTCCATTTTTGGCTACGTAAAACGGGTACTCCTTCCCCATGTCTGGTTAGGATCAGGTCGTCCAACGTCCAGGTAACCACCGACATCAAATATTTTGGTGTCTACCCGGACAGCTCCTGAAGTTTCGGCCCACACTTCGCTCGACTGGCTATCAAGATGGGCAAACTCACGACTCATTTGAGTCGCATCATGCCCAACCTTGGCGATACGGAAAAGCGGGTGCGCCGCCTCTACTGTGCTGTTATGAGGAGTATGGCACTATACGGTGCCCCTGTATGTACCGACGTACTTTTTGCCAATCGCAGGAGCTTAATGCTTCTCCGAAGAGAATGGTGACGCATCATACGGTCATACGTGTCATAAGGGGCTACCGTACAGTGTCCTTTGAAGCGGCCACCACCCTGGCGGATTTACCACCTTTGGAGTTCTTGGCGCTTGAAGACGCCTACGTTTATGGGTGTCTTCGTCTCAAGCGTCAGTACTCTAGATCATGATTGTTTCGGTCGGTACCTGTGCCGAATTGGACGTGAGGCGATCGCGCGATGCCATCATTGTGGCTCCGCAGAGGACTCGACGCGGCACACTTTCCAGGAATGTCCTGCTTGAGAGGTGCCGCGTCGGGCATTAGGGGCGGAGGTGGGTTCGGACCTCTCATTGCCGAGCATCCTGTATGAGATGCTTGGTCGCGGGAATGTCTGGCAGGCCATGGTCTACTGTTGCGAGGAGCTTATGGTTGCGAAGGAGGCTACCAAGCGTGTGAGGAAGCAATCCCTGCCCGCTCGACGTCGCCTATGGGGTCGGCGTCCTAAACGTTTGCCCCGTTCTGCCCCACGGGGGTGGGGCTTCCACCTTAGTGTGGGGGTCGCTGCTAACAACCCTGCGAGGGACGGGACTTCGCCACCTATTGCGCACTTGCGGGTCATGATGCTGGCAATTTTGCTACAGGGACCACGGCTCAGTATTAGTCGTGTCGTGGTATTGGGTCGGACGCACCTGGGGCACCTAGTTCGTGCGGGCCACATCTGGCCCGAGTTGTCGACGACACCCGTGCGGGGTGGACCACCTCAGTGGTCGTGCCCCATGTCTTTGCACAGGTGTCGTCCGGGGGCACGGTTGGTACGTTTGGGGAAACGTGAATGAATTCTCCAGGAGCGGTGGACTGCTTTTCAACCGAGGTTATAGAACAGCTATGCGCCCGAACGCTACTCCGGCCAGCCGGCTCGAGCCGCCGAGTCTCTTTAGAGATACGGAACAGTCGGCCGGTAGGTCCGTCGCCCCGCGGGCTAACGCACGGGCGCTTATGGTGGTAAACTCGCGCGGAGAGACCGTTGTAACTTAGTCACGCGGCGACACAAGTATAAAGTCCTATTAACGATGAAATTTTATGCACGGAAATTGTGTAGACCTATTAAGTATTGATGAATAAACGTATTTTCAAGATATAACAAAATTTAATCCATCGTAACATAGACAAAAAGCAGTTGTAAAATTCAAAAAAACGAAAGAAAAGGAATATCGAAAATCTAACACGTAAGGTCGATTACTACTATTAGATTAAGCAATATTATGAAAAAAACCACTTGTTTATAAATAAACATTATCGACAAATCGCAAAGACCTCCGGGCGTGTCGTTTCCAAATGGTTAAAAATAATTAATTCGATTAAACAATGCGATGGTAAGTACAATCAATAAGTTTTATTAAAGTTATTCAAAAACAATTTGTAGGTCAAGGGTTTAACCATGGATGATTTCTTACTCTCGCTCGGCATTCTTTTTCAAACTATCGCGTACATAGGATTTTTAACTTCCGATCCGAATATTTTCAAGGCACCGGGGAGTGTTCATCTCGTCCTCCCGGTCCGACATTTGTATTTTGTTGTCAAACTCGGACGCCATTCTTTACTAGCCAAACCTAAACCCATACCGTCGCGTACTTGACTGTGAATAATGTGACTTGGACAACGCGCACGTTGTACTATCCGGTGTGGGTTCGGCTATTAAAGAACGTGGCCGTCGTTAGGCGGCTGCCTATGTTTGAACATGTTCTTCAATTCTCTTTTTTAAGCGTGTTTATTCTGTTCACGCCGCCGACCGTTTATTTGCAAAATGCCAGTGGCGTGTTGCTTTTTCCAAACGCGTCGATTCCGACGTGACGATCTATTTTCCAAGTGCCAACGGCGTATTGGTTCCCCGAGGGACATAAAAAGTCGCGGACGCTCGATATTTTTGGCGTTCCGGCCGCGGATTATCTGTTCGGTCGCGAAAGTCATTAGTAGCAGTGATTTTCGCCGAATTTTTTTTCAAGTTCTAGCGGCGTATTGCTTTACCGCTGGACATAAAAAAAGCCGCCGACACTCGACGTTTAATATTACTTTTTTTTTACTGTTTAACTCTCTTTTTTTCGCGAGAGAAGCGAGTGGTCTCTCGTTTAGCTTACAAAACGAATCCCTAAGCACAGGACTGAGTCTCAGATCGCAGCGTGGTAATTGCTCTACCGAGTACAACACCGCGCCTGGTACCTGAGTCGTCTACAGACGATTTCGAGTCTCAACGCCGAAATTGGTGTACCCGTGATAGATCGTTAGAGCGTCGCGATCGTCGTTCGGCGAAATCCCGACGACGGATCCAAAGACGCCCATACGGCAAATTCGGGCTTGTGCGACGATCGATCGCGCGGACGCGACCTACCACCGAGTGGATTCACATTGTTTTGAGCTTTTCGAGCCACTCGAGACTCCTAGAGATGTCGTTGCTTCCTTTGACTAGAAAGGATACGGCCTTAGAGGTGTTCAGGCATTATACCACGGATGATAGCTTCGCACCACCGGCCGCTCGACCGAGTGCGTGAACCAAATGTCCGAACCTGTGGTTCCTCTTGTACTGAGCAGGATTACTATCGCAACGACTAGTCATCAGTAGGGTAAAACTAACCTGTCACACGATGGTCTAAACCCAGCTCACGTACCCTGTTCTCGGGTGAATAATCCGACGTCTGGCGAATTCTGTTTCGCAATGATAGAAAGAGCCGAGATCGAAGGATCAAAAAGCGACGTCGCTATGAACGCTTGGCTGCCACAAGCCAGTTATCCCTGTGGTAACTTTTTTGACACCTCTTGCTGAAAACTCTTCAAGCCAAAAGGATCGATAGGCCGTGCTTTCGCAGTCTCCATGCGTACTGAACATCGAGATCAATCCAGCTTTTGCCCTTTTGCTTTACGCCAGGTTTCTGTTCTCGCTGAGCTGGCCTTAGGACATGTGCGTTATTCTTTGACAGATGTACCCCCCCCCCCCCCCCCCCCCCAGTCAAACTACCCGCCTGTCAGTGTCCTCGAATCCGATCACGCGGGAGTATCATCCGCGTTCGGTCGTAGACTACACGCCACTCGTATACGTTTGATTAAAAAATTCCGTGACAATCGGGTCGAAACACCGGCGCACGCGCTTCGCCCAACCGAGTAAGTAAAGAAACGATGGAAAGTGTGGTATTTCTCCGGCGATGTTACCATCTCCCACCTTAGCTATACCTCTCATGTCTCCTTACAATGCCAGACTAGAGTCAAGCTCAACAGGGTTTTCTGTCCCCGCTAATTTTTCCAAGCCCGTTACCTTGGCAGTGGTTTCGCTAGAACGTAGATGGGGACAGATTGGGAATCTCGTTAATCCATTCATGCGTGTCACTAACTAGATGACAATGCATTTTGCTATTTTCTACAAAGTCTCCATACTTTTGGAGTTTTACACTTTCGAGGTACGCCTCGTAAGGAAATAAAATATGTTAAAATATAAGAGATTATAAATTGACTGTAATCGCCAACTATTTGCATCTTATTTGGGTAAAATAAATAAAACGTCTGTGTCAAGTGATTAAATACATTCATAGTCAAAAGTAAATAAATTAATTAGAAGTCAGTGGATAAGTAAACAAAAATAAGTAAAAGGATATAACAACAAAACATTACACAGTAACAAATAAGAATCACAGAATCACTTAATGAAGTATGAAAACTTAACCTGTATGAACTAATTCATAGGTTTTTATACACGGCATGTGTAAGATTTCCATGCGCTAATTATTATTTAATAATTATTTCATTATTTAACTATGCATGTTATTTAATTCATTTAATTTAATTCATTTTAATTTAATTTAATTAGCTTCACTTATTTCTATAACATACTAGGTTTAATCATAATCAAAGAAGGAGTTTGCGATCTCAATAAAGCTGAGCAACGCCATTAATGATATCGTCTTTATATTACTATTTTTAAATTTTAGTTTTTTCATATTCTGCCAACTAATTTCCGGAACTGCTCCTCTACTTCCTATTACAATTGGTAAGATTTCACCTTCACCACGCTTATATTTTCTTTTCAGTTCTTGCAGACAGTCTTCGTATTTATCCCTTTTTTCATTACAGGCTTTTTTAAGGTATTCTCGATTTTCGAAGCAGACTGTTATGTCGACCACGAGTACCTGTCTCTCGTTTTCAACTACAAGATCAGGTTTAAAAGAATTCCCTTCGACCTGTAGTAAGGGCTCAACTTGAACATCATATTGCTGTGTGATAGCTAGTTTTGTTGCAATGAAGTTTTTTATATCATCATTGCGTTTTATACGTTTTTATTTTGTATGAATACATAGGCCTAGAATATGTCTAAGCGTCTCGGGTTCGCTGTGGCATCTCCGACAATTTATTTTATTTTCATATTTTATTTTATTTATTTTATTTTCTTTGTTCGAGCCAACGTTGTCTTCTTATCATATGTGTTGGTGCGCAACTTAATTGTATCAATAAATCGCGATAGTTTTGACCACCCATATTATTGTAACCAGCAATTGTCGATTTTATCTCTGGCGAAGTCGGAGACGCTCTGTCTTTGGCATTTTAAGTCACTCCATTGTTTGATATTCTCGCGCTGAAGTCTTCTTTTAGCTAATTCTATATCTTTTATACTTGCTGGCCAATTAATTCGTAGTTAATTTGCTATTTGTTTAAGCTTATTTTCTAATTTGTCGTCAAAGAGACTCTGTGCTACCGGATCAGCCGACTCTTTCGTCTTAATCGCGCTACATAGGGTTGCTAACTTTATTATTTGTTCATATTTAGGCATACCTAGTCCTCCGCTTCGCTTGGCAGTATAAAAGAAATCTGTTGCGGTCGGCGGAACTAAATGTAGGATTTCCTTAATTTGTTAGATAAAGATATAGTCAGTTAGCAGAACTATTTTTTGTGGAGGTTTTAATTGTAACTTCCTTACTCGCTTAACTATTTGCATAACATCCGGTACAGTTACACTTTGATGGAGACCGTTCCATGGGATCATTTTTGCACCTAAATATTTGAAAAGTTCATTAGGTTCTACATTAGGAATACCCATTTGTTCTATTCTTAAGTTAGGCTTATTAATATTTCACGTGTCTTTTACTGTTTTTATTTGGAGTGACATACAATTTTTAATCGATAATTGCATATTAAACTCGCTAAGATATTTAAAAACCATATCTAATTATTGTTGAGCTTTTTCTTTATCTTTTTAGCTATAAGAGCGATATCATCTGCGAATGCGAGAACTGATATTTTAATCCTATCGTTTATCATCAATCCTTGCGTTTTAGATTCCAGCTTATTCAACAAATCTTCTAAGCATAGATTAAATAATAATAGTGACAGACGGTCATCCTGTTTTACACCTCTTAATATTCTGATTTTAACTATTTCGTTATTTTTGGTTGTAATTTCTGTATTACAATTCTTATACATCTTGCTTATTAGAGTAATTATTTTACCAGAAATACGGTTATATTTTAAACTCTTGGAAATTGCAGAATGCGGTACAGTAACATATACATTGGATATATCTAATACCGTAAATACTCCATCATTTTTGATTTTGGTATTTGAAATTGCAGTATTCAGGATCATTATGTTATGTTTGCAACCATTCTTAGAAGTAAAACCTCTCTGGCGTGAATTATGTTTAATAACATTCCTGAGACGTTGATCGATTAGAGCTGAGAAAATTCTGCTTAACATTGAGCTAATAGTAATGGGTCTCCAATTCTCTGGCTTATTTAAGTCTTGGCCTAATTTTGGTATTAAAGATGTTTTATTTACTTTCCAAGATTTCCTTTATTGCTTTTATTATTATTATGATTATCACAATTGTTTTCTTTATCATTAAGTAAGAAAGATATCAAGATATCGGAAATAAAGTAGTCTATTTTATCTGCCAGTAGATTAGAGTTATAATTGTTATTTGCTTAGATATCCTTTAGCTTCTTATATATATCGCTAGTTTTATCCGGGATTTCATAATGTTTTTCGATCATTCGTCTAAATTCGTTTACACATTCACTATAATCGATTGTTTCAGTTTCTCTAGATATAGACATATTTTCGTCACTCATATTATTATTATCATTATTTTTATTATTATTATTATTATGATTTGTTATTGTTGTTGTTGTTGTTAATATTTACATTTTTCTGACGCATTACATTCATCTGACGCATCTTCAAATACTTCATCATCCGACTCATCGATTGATGGTTCTTATTCATTTCTATCAACAGTTCTTTGCATCGCTTCAAGTTTCCTAATCGCGGCTCCATCTGAATCTCTTCTCTTGTCGCTGATTTGCTTTAGTGACCTGTGTGGAAAAATTTTTATTATCTCAACATTTGGATATTTATGGTTACAAAAGGGAATATTTAGTGTCTTGAGCAGTTCTATTTCTTCTGGTGTCCAAATTTGCCGACCAGTTCTACTTTCTTGTATATTTTGTTGAGTTTGTACCATCTGTCTTTTTCTATTTCGAACATCGGGATGTTCGTGCCACTCATGTGTATATAGGCCTCTTTGCGTATCAAAATTGGAGGAACAAGTTTCATATTGAAACGGTTTAGGGCCAGTACCAGACGACACTGGTCGCTTACATTTGCCATATGATATATATATATATATATATATATATATATATATATATATATATATATATATATATATATATATATATTTGTATCCGTAGTATTGTATATAGTTGTATCCGTAGTCATATCCACGTTAGTAGCCTGGTCATCATTAATGGTCTCCTATCTAGTGGTCAAGACCGTCACGGAATCCCTGGGAGCAGGTAACTCCGCGTTCGAGGCTTCATTGTAATTGTCTAAATCCATTACCAGAGGGAAAATTTGTTAACCTGCGTAAACAAATCCAATAATTAGATAAATCAATAACCGAGGACGATCCAAGATGTCGATAAGGTTTAGATTACTTAGCATAAGCGGAATGTTAGGATACTTCCATCGGTCCGAGGTAAAGATTCATAATATTCACAGATGTAATCTGTTTGCAGTAAATCTGCTGATAAGAGAGTGTAATAGTGACTATAGGTGTTATAAATTCCCGAAATCGTTATCATTAACCGATCCGGTCTACTTCTCCATGAGGTTGACTGGGGAGCAGCCGCCGCACGTCATTCAGCCACAACCACCACAGGGTAGCCGTGCTTCTACTGGGCACCTCGAGGAGGTAGGTCGTGCGACTTGGACGGGAGAGGCTGAAGGGTCATAATAGACCTGTATTGCGTATCACCGTTCCTTATAACCATGGCTCTCCAAGGAGTCGACCCGACCCCATCAGCGTGCACTTCAAACGTCAACAGAAGTGTTGACGAGATATACATAACGCGTTTCATTGAATTACATCCCATCATGTAACATAGAAATGAAATGCGATATCGCGTTTTATGAAGCTTTAGAACCCTATTGCTTCGAAACATAGACATTCAGAAACGCTATCCCGTAGCAAGGAAGTGTGGCATCTGCATTCTTATGAAGTGATGAAGACATATACTCTGACGTTGTGACGTCACAAAGCTCGCTTCGCCCCCCTCTGCTTCGGTTAGCTTAGCTCGCTAATCACCACCCATGCGAGAAGCGCGACGCGGACCATCACGATAGCTGTATTTACGAGAAGCGTGAAGTACGCGATGGTAGAACCCTTCCCCTTCCCCTCCCCCTCTTTCTCTTCTCTCTCTAGCTTACGGATTAGATTGACGAGCTGATGGAAGTTAAGACCCAGAAGACGTCCTCGTGACGGGCTCGACGGTGGAGGATTCGGAAAGTGAGTAAAAGGAGGTGACCCTTAAATCCAAGGGATATGAACCAAGGCCCTGCGAAGATATGGCCGCTGCCATCGTCCATGGAGACGCATAGGATGGTTTTTGGGTGTGAGAAGAACCTCCACCCCTCCTGTAAGTACATTATGAGAGAAATTCAAGATGTACAGCGGACCTGCAGGTGAGCCGTGGAAAGCGTGGCGCGCGATACGGGCCGCAGTTTAAATGATCAGGAGGACTCCCCCTAGAGACACCTGAGGAGGCGAGAAAAGAGGATCCCTGAAATCCACCGATCGATGCCCTGAATAATACCAAAGCGTACAGTCTACCCCACCAAGGAGCCCTAAGAAGGATCTAGGAGATCCGAAGACCCCTAGCGGATTCATTAAGCGAGCGAGTCAGCAAGCGACTAGTTGGGTTAGAAAAGCGAGCGATTTTGAGAGCAAGTAAAGGAGAGAGAGAGAAAGAGAGAGAGAGAGAGAGAGAGAGAGAGAGAGAGAGAGAATCAGCATCCAGAAGCCTGGAAAAGAGAGCGTGAGTCCTTATACGCTAAAGCGTCCCATTTTTCCTGCCGCATTTTTGATATTGTGTATTGTATTTTATATCGTATAACGGGTGGTGTTGCCCGGTCATTCGCGGCGTACCGTGTAACATTCAGTTGACCTTATTAGTAATTCTGCGTCGAGACAATATAAAAAGAAGCCGTGAGTTCAGTATCCCGCGACTCGAATTTGCGTATTCGGCTAGACGTAGCCGAAAGAAGGAGCATGTCGAAGTTTCGAGAGTTATTCTGCCCCGGGTCTTCCCGGGTTGCGTAGTCCATTAGTTTCTGCTACTACTGGCGCCCAAAAAGTCCCAGCCACGAAGCTTCGAAATACCATCTGATTAGGCAATTAATTTGTTCTTTTACTTGGCGTTGGCGAATCCGCGGAAAGTGTAATCACGCGGATATTTTGTACACCTACATAACCCGGGATTACAATTGTTATATACCCCCTTATTACTGGTATAATTAATCCCTTTTTTGCGAATTGTAAACGGGAACACCGCCACAAATTACCCCTTCTTGCGGGATAACCGTCACAATACATAACGCGTAGCATTGATATTACCTTATCATGAGGCATAGAAATGAAATGCGACATCGCGTTTTATGATGCAGTAGAACTCCGTTACTTCGAAACGTAGACATCTAGAATCGCTATTAAGTAACAAGGAAGAGTTGCATTTACATTCTTTTGAAGTCTTGACGAGATATACATAACGCGTTGCATTGATATTACATCTTATCATGATACATAGAAATGAGATGCGATATCGCATTTGATGAAGAATTAAAACTGTATTTTTTAGATATGTAGACATCTAGAAACGCTATTCGGTAGAATGGAAGTGTGGCATTTACATTCTTTTGATGTGTAGACGAGATATACATAACGCATTGCATTGAATATTACATCTTATCATGAGACATAGAAATGAGATGCGATATCGCGTTTTATGCAGCATTAGAACTCTATTACTTCGATGCGTAGACATCTAGAAACGATATCCTGTGGCAAGGTAGTGTGGGGTTTAAATTCCGTTGAATTGTAGACGAGAAATACGTAACGCGTTGTATTAAGTATTATATCTTATCATAAGACACAGAAATGAGATGCGATATCGCGTTCTGAAGCGTTAGAAATCTATTGCTTCAATGTGTAGACATATAGAAACGCTATTCCGTAGCAAGGAATTGTGGTCGTTACATTCCTTTGAAGTGTTAACGAAATATGCATAACACGTTGCATTGAATAACACATTTTATCATGAGACAGAGAATTGAGATGCTACATCGCGTATTATGAAGAATTAGAACTCTATTGCTTCGGTACGTAGACATCTAGAAACGTTATTCCGTTGCGGTGATGTGTGACATTTACATTCTTTTGAAGTGTAGACAAGATATACATAACGCGCTGCATTGAATTACATCGTATCATGTAACATAGAAATGAGATGCGATATTGCGCTTTTATAAAGAGTTAGAACTCTATTGCTTCCATACGTAGACATCTAGAAACACTGATCCGTAGCAAGGAAGTGTGGGATTTACACTCTTTTGAAATGTTGTCGAGATATACATGACGCGTTGCATTGAATATTACATCTTATCATGAGACATAGATATGAGATGCGATATTGCGCTTTTATAAAGAGTTAGAACTCTATTGCTTCCATACGTAGACATCTAGAGAAACACTGATCCGTAGCAAGGAAGAATGGCATTTACCTTCTTTTGAGGTGTATCTGAGACATACATAACGCGTTGCATTGAATATTATATCTTATCGTGACACATAAAAATGTGATGCGATATCGCGTTTTATGAAGCATTTGAACTGTACTGTTTCGATACGTAGACAACTAGAAACTCATTTCTATGTCTCATGATTAGATGTAATATTCAATGCAAAGCGTTATGTATACCTCGTCCACAGTTCAAAGGAATGTAAATGCCGCACTTCCTTGCTACGGGATAGAGTTTACAGATGTCTGGGAATCGATGCAACAGAGTCCGAATACATAAAAAAACGAAATATCGCATCTCATTTGTATGTCTCATGATAAGATGCAATATTCAATGCAACGTATATTGTAACGTCAGGCGTGCCGCCAGCCACTCTCCGGCGTGCCCCAGCATTCACAGCATCCACGGTCCAGCAACCGCACATCCATCACCATCCGCACTCGCAGCATCCGTACGAGGACCGCACGACGTCCCAACGCCTCAGGACGAGGATACAGAGCTAGAAGGACGTAGAGTACATCAGCACGTACCCATATACTTACCCTCCATACGTGCAACCTTAGGTTAAGCACTCTACACGACTATGTACATACACACAACAATACACACGTAGAATTCTCAGTTCGATTAGAGATAAGTTGCGATGCGCTCGCGCGCACACTCAAAGCTCGCGGCTCACGCTCAACGCGAGCCGCTCCCCACTCCGACCGGCCGCCCTACCGCGAGGACCGAGCGGCCGCCCTACTCCACCGTCCGGCCCACCGCGCGGGCCCAGCGACTCGCGCATCGCGCGAGCCGAGGAGATCGCGGATGCGCGTCCGATACGACACTCCTAATCCAAACACCGAACCGAGCAGATCGAATCTGCCTCCGCTGTATTCTGCGTGTTTGTCTTAGTGTTTGTTCTATCTTAGATGTCTTAGAGTTCTAGTGCTTCATAAAACGCGATACAGCGTCTCATTTCTGTCTCATGATAAGAGGTATTATCACTGCTACACTTTATGTATACCTCGTATGCACTTCAACAGAATGTAAACCCCACACTTCCTTGCTTCGGAACAGCGTTTCCAGCTGTCTACATATCGAAGCAATAGAGTTCCAATACTTCATAAACCGCGATATCGCATCTCGTTTCTATGTCTCATGGTAACATATAATATTCATTACAACCCGTTATGTATATATCATCAACACTTGAAAAGAATATAAAGCCCACAATTACTTGCTACGGGATAGCGTTTACAGATGTCTACGTATCGAAACAATTTAGTTCTAATGCTTCATAAAACGCGATATTGCATCTCATTCCTGCGTTCATGGTAAGATGTAATATCAATGCAACGCGTTATGTACACCTCGTCAACACTTGAAATGAATGTGCTTCCCACTATTCCTTGCTACGGAATAGCGTGTCTATATTTACGTATCAAAGCAATAGGTTTCTAATTCTTCATAAAACGCGATATCGCACCTCATTTCTATGTCTCATGATAACATGTAATATTTAGTGCAACGCGATATGCATACACTGTCTACACAGGGAAAGAATACAAACGCCAAACTTCCTTGCTAGGAAATAGCCTGTGTACATGTCTATGTATCAAAGAAATAGTGTTCTAATGCTTCATAAAACGCGATATCGCATCTTATATCTATGCCTCATGACAGCATGCAATATTCAATGCAACACGTTATGTATATCTCGTCTAGATTTCAAAAGAATGTAAATGACACACTTCCTTCCGACGGAATAGCGTTTCTGGATGTCTACGTATCGAAGCAATAGACTTCTAACCCTTTATAAAACGCGATATCGCATCTCATTTCTATGTCCCATGATAAGATGCAATATTCAATGCAACGCGTTATGTGTCTCTTGTCTACACATCAAAAGAATGTAAATGCCACACTTGCTTGCTACAGAGTAGCGCTAATAAATGTTTACGTCTCGAAGCAATAAGATTTAATACTTCATTATACGCGAAATTGCATCTCATTTTTATGTCTCATGATAAGATGTAATGTCATGTCTCGGATCGCGGATAACTAACCGCTAGCCAAAGAGACACGCATCCACAAGCGGTTCGTCTCGCACAGTTGCGTCGAAGTCTGGGGTCTTTTTGCTCGCGAAACACGGATCGATAAGGCGCGGACGAGGATGAGATAACGTTGACTTACCTTCGGTGTCTTGATAGCTGCTAATATTCAATATCCTTGCTGCAGGTATCGTCGTCGGTCCGGATCGTCCTCGGGTATAGTTACTGCGTACAGGCTGTGGGGCGGAATCGTCAACGGGACGAGTACCGTGGTAGGCTACTCTCCAGTGCCGATCGGCGATAGATGCGGCGGTGCGGGCCGGCTGTCCGGTCGGTGTGCAGCGATGCAGGAGACGGTGCAGTGATATATGCACGAGTCGACGGTTGCACCAATATATTTGCGCATCTATGATCGTAAGAAGTGTATCCTTCCCTTGCGGCGAGTTCGTTTGGATGTACCGGAACGGCGCATTCGACACGGATCCCAAACGTCCAGATACGGGTCCACTAAGCGGTGATCCACTCTAGCTTACCGCTCCAAGAATATGGAAAATCGATGTGCGTCTTTGCTCTAGTCTCGATGTGGGTCGATGCAGCTAAGCGATGGTCCGTTCTAACTGGTCGATTACCGAGTTTGACTAGAGGCCAGAGCTCGTGAATGATCTCGAAGACGCTTGAACTCGTGGAAGACTTTGTAATAAATGAATTTATAATAATAGTAAGACAAAGAATGTTTAGAATAATGAGAATTGTAAGTACTGATAAAATAAAGTATTTCCTAAATAAGACTACGCTTACACTGTTACTTCCCTATGCAAAAGTTGACTAAGTACTAGGATTCGATGATTTTAGAATATAATTAGAATTAGAATTAGGAACTTCAATTGGTACAGTCGAAATCGGTCTGAATTAGAGTTTAGAATTCAGAGAGGTCCGCTCGCTTGGAGCGGATGACTTGAACTTGGTTTGAATTACAGTTGAGAGTGATCCGCACGCTTCGAGCGGATGACTCGAGCTGCACTTTCAGCGCGCGGACCCGCGACCACCTCGGATTGCGTGGCGTGCGAGTCGCGGGGCGCCAGAGTGGGGCAAACGCTCAGCCTGCGAAGTGGGATGGACGGTCGTGGTGGGACGCGCGCGTTCGGCGTGAGCAACGAGCATCTGGCGCTCGCTCGGACGCTTTGCTTATTTCCTATACCGGTTACATACGCTCATAAATTAAGATTATAAATGAGATGCCTTATGCTAGCTTGTGCGTGCTGTGTCATGCGTGTACCTCGAGTGTAATGTGCTTAAATTCTAGGATTTGCTTAATTTTAATTATAAAAGTATGTAAAGTATGGATGGGTGCGTAACGATGGGCGACACTTGATATCAAGTGCAATGGCCCTCGTGCGGAGGCTGTGGCGCGCACGGGCTCCAGCTGTCTGACAGATACTCGTCGTGACGCGATCGTGTGGTCTAACTCCTTGGTGCGAGGGTAGCTGCGTTAGCTCTGCCATCGGTCTGTATTACCGTGTGTCGGTATGCTCGTCTCTGCAATGGCGGCCGGTGGTGTGTGCGGCTCTACCGGGGGGTGTAGGAGGTACCGTAAAGTTCAACGGACGTCGCAGTAATATCAATGCAACGCGTTATGTATATCTTGTCAATACGGGTTCCAGAACCTGGGTGTCCAGGAAGTACCCATCTCCACCTACTTGTGGTGGAACTTGGGTGCCGGGCTTGCCCGGTGGCTAACAGGGCTCTGGGGTCATCGAATTAATCTAGGACTCGAAGGTTTAGTGCATTATCGATTTGCCCAAGCTAGTCCGAGACACTTTCGTAGAGGAAAATACAATAACACTGAGGCTGGCAGTCTGGATCATCTATAAATTTGGCCAACTGATCCATTCTAATTCAAAAAGGGTTAGAGTGAGCGTATTCGCATACACGTAGTGAGTTCGCCTCCCTGAGGTTCGCCGTGGGTGCCCCGGTGATTGCAATTCGTCTCCTTCAATGGTGTAGCTGAAGGACTCACACACGGCACATCTGGATTTTTCTATCGCCCGTTTCAGTGAGATGAGTGTATCAGGGAGGTAGATGGTAGATTCCGTTTGCGTATACATGTTTGGGTGAGGACGCACGTCCGATCACCATCCTGGTGTAGGGCAGACAATATCTCGTCAACACTTCAAGAGAATGTAAAGCCCACACTTCCTTGCTACGGAATTGCGTCCTAGATGTCTACGTTTCGAAGCAATGGAGTTCTAATTCTTCATAAAACGCGATATCGCATCTTATTTCTATGCCTCCTGATAAGATATCATATCAATGCAACGCGTCATGTATACCGCTTCAACACTTCAAAAGAATGCATAGCCCACACTTTTTTGCTATGTAATAGCGTTTCTCGATGTTTACATATAGAAGCAACGGAGTTCTAATGCTTCAGAAAATGCGATATTGCTTCGTTTTTCTATGTTTCAAGCTACGAGGTAAATCAATGCAACCCATTATATATATTTCATTAATACATCAAGTGAATGTAAAGCCCACACTTCCTTGCTACGAAATACCGAATATATTTGCCTACGTATGACGCAATAGAATTCTAATTTTTCATAAAACGCGATACCGCTTCACATTTCTATGTTTAATGAAAAGATGAAAATCAATGAAATGCGTTATGCATATCCCGACAATACATCAAGAGAATGTAAATCCCAAACTTCCTTACGGTGGAATAGCTCTTCTATATATCTACATATCGAACCAATAGAATTTTAATGCTTCATAAAACACGATATCGCTCATCATTTCTATGTCTCATATAAGATGTAATATTCAAAGCAACGCTTTATGCATATATTCTCTACACTTCAAAAGAATGTATATCCCACACCTGCTTGCGATAGAATAGCGTTTCTAGATGTCTACGCATCGAAGAAGTGGAGATCTAATACTTCATAAAACATGATATCGCAACTCACTTCTATGTCTAATGATAAGTTGTAATGTCAATGCAACGCGTTATGTATATCTTCAATATACATCAAAGGAATGTAAAGACCAGACTTCCTTACGACGGAATATTCTCTTGCAGTATTGACGAGATACACATAAGGCGCAGCATTGAGTTACATCTTATCATGGGTCATATAAGTGAGATGCGATATCGCAATTTCTGAAAAATTAGATCGCTATTGCTACGATTCGTAGGCATATAGAAAAGCTAGTCCATAGCAAGGAAGAATGGCA
This sequence comes from Xylocopa sonorina, assembly GCF_050948175.1. Classification (NCBI taxonomy): domain Eukaryota; kingdom Metazoa; phylum Arthropoda; class Insecta; order Hymenoptera; family Apidae; genus Xylocopa; species Xylocopa sonorina. The sequence continues at coordinate 1,170,829 of NC_135206.1, read as the reverse complement.
TTTACATTCTCTTGAAGCATTGGCGAGATATACATTGATATTACATCTTATCATGTAGCATAGAACTGAGATGATATATCGCGTTTTATGAAGCTTTAGATTTCTATTGCCTCGATACGTAGCCATATAGAAGCGCTATTACGTAGCAAGCTAGTGTGGCATTTACATAAAGAGTTGCATTGATATTACAACTTATTATGCGTCATGGAAGTTAGATGCGATATCGAGTATTTTGAAGTATGAGAACTCTATTGCTTCAATACGTAGGCTTCCAGAAACGCTATTCCGTAGTAGGGAAGTGTGAAATTAACATTCTTTTGAAGTTTTGACGAGATATACGTAACGCGTAGCATTGAATACCATCACATTATGTAACATAGGAATGAGATACGGTATCGCATTTTCTAAAGCATTAGAACACTATCGCTTCGATAAGTAGATATCTGCAAACGATATTTCCGAGCAAGGAAGTTTCGCATTTACATTCATTTGAGGTGTATGCGAGGTATACATGACACTTCGCAATGAATGTTATATCTTATAATGAGACATAGAAATGAGATACTATTTCGCGTTTTAAGAAGCATTAGAACTCTATTGCTTCGATACGTAGACATCTGGAAACGTAATTTCCTAGAAAGGAAGTGTTGCATTTACATTGATTTGAAGTGTATGCGAGATATATAACACACTTCGCAATGAATATTATATCTTATCATGAAACATAGAAATGAGATGCGATATCGTGTTCTAAGAATCATAAGAACTCTATTGCTACGATACGTAGACATCTGCAAACGCTATTTCCTTGCAAAGAAGTGTCGCATTTACATTCATTTGAAGTGTAGACGAGGAATACATAACACTTCGCAAATCATATTATATCTTACCATGAAACATAGAAATGAGATACTATTTCGCGTTTTAAGAAGCATTAGAACTCTATTGCTTCGATACGTAGACATCTGGAAACGTAATTTCCTAGAAAGGAAGTGTTGCATTTACATTGATTTGAAGTGTATGCGAGATATATAACACACTTCGCAATGAATATTATATCTTATCATGAAACATAGAAATGAGATGCGATATCGCGTTTTAAGAAGCATTAGAACTCTATTGCTTCGATACGTAGACATCTGCAAACGCTATTTCCTAGCAAGGAAGTGTCGCATTTACATTCATTTGAAGTGTATGCGAGGTAAACATGACACTTCGCAATGAATATTACATCTTATCATGAAACACAGAAATGAGATGCGATATCGCGATTTAAAAAGCATTAGAAACCTATTGCTATGATACGTAGACATCTGCAAACGCTATTTTCTAGCAAGGAAGTGTCGCGTTTACATTCTTTTGAAGTGACTACGAGGTATAAATAATACTCCACAATGAATATTATATCTTATCATGAAGCATGGAAATGAGATGCGATATCGCGATTTAAGAAGCATTAGAACTCTATTACTTCGATATGTAGAGGTCTGCAAACGCTATTTCCTAGGGAGGAAGTGTCTCATTTACTTTCATTTGAAGTGTATGCGAGGTATACATGGCACTTCGCAATGAATATTATATCTTATCATGAATCATAGAAATGAGATGCGATATCGCGATTTAGGAACCATTAGAACTCTATTGCATCGATACGGATATATCTGCAAACGCTATTTCCTAGCAAGGATGTGTCGCATTTACATTCATTTGAAGTGTATGCGAGTTATAAGTGACACTTCGCAATGAATATTAGATCTTATCATGAAACATAGGAATGAGATGCGATATCTCGTTTTAAGATGCATTAGATCTCTATTGCTTCGATACGTAGACATCTGCAAACACTATTTCCTAGCAAGGAAGTGTCGCATTTACATTCTTTTGAAGAGAATACGAGGTATACTAGGCACTGCACAATGAATATTATATCTTATCATGAAACATAGGAATGAGATGCGATATCTCGTTTTAAGATGCATTAGATCTCTTTTGCTTCGATACGTAAACATCTGGAAACGTAATCTCTAAGGAACGAAGTGTCGCATTTACATTCATTTGAAGTGAAGACGAGCAATACATAACAATTCGCAATGAAAATTATATCTTATCACGAAACATGGAAATGAGATGCTATATCGCGGTATAAGAAGGATTAGAACTCTATTGCTTCGATACGTAGACATCTGCAAACGCTATTTCCTAGCAAGGAAGTGTCGCATTTACATTCATTTGAAGTGTATACGATGAAAACATGACACTTCTCAATGAATATTACATCTTATCATGAAACACAGAAATGAGATGCGATATCGCGATTTAAAAAGCATTAGAACCTTATTGCTATGATACGTAGACATCTGCAAACGCTATTTTCTAGCAAGAATGTGTCGCATTTACATTCATTTGAAGTGTAGACGAGGAATACAAAACACTTCCCAATGAATATTGTATCTCATAATGAGACATAGAAATGAGTTACGATATCGCGTTTTAACAAGGATTAGAACACTATTGCTTCGTTACGTAGACATCTGCAAAGGCTACTTCCTAGCAAGGACGTGCCGCAGTTACATTCTATTGAGGTGAATACGAGGGATACATAACACTCCACAATGAATATTATATCTTACCATGAAACACAGATATGAGGTGCGATATCGCGTCTTAAGAAGCATTAGAATACTATTGCTCCGATACGTTGATATCTGGAAACGCTATTTCCTAGCAAGGAAGTGTCGCATTTACATTCTTTTGAAGTGAATAAGAGGTCTACATAACACTGCAAATTGAATATTATGTCTTATCATGAAACATAGAAATGCGATGCGATATCGCGTTTTAAGAATCATCAGAAATCCATTGCTACGGTACGTAGATATCTGGAAACGCTACTTCCTAGCAAGGAAGTGTCGCATTTACATTCTTTTGATGTGAATACGAGGTATACATGACACTTCGCAATGAATATTATATCTTATCATGAAACATAGGAATGAGATGCGATTTCGCGTTTTGTGAAGCATAGGACACTATTGCTACGATACGAGGACATCTGCAGACGCTACGTCCTAGCAAGGAAGTGCCGCAGTTACATTCTAGTGAGTTGAATACGAGGGATACATAACACTCCACAATGCATATGATATCTTATCATGAAACGTGGAAATAAGATGCGATATGGCAATTTAAGAAGCATTAGAACTCCATTTCTTCGATACGCAGATAACTGGAAACGCTATTTCCTAGCAAGGAAGAGTCGCATTTACATTCTTTTGAAGTGAATACGAGGTATACATGACACGTCGCAATGAATATTATGTCTTATTATGAAACATAGAAGTGTGATGCGATATCGCGTTTTAAGATGCGTTAGATCTCTATTGCTATGATACGTTTACATCTCCAAACGCTATTTAATAGTAAGGAAGTGACGCAATTACGTTCCATTGAACTGAATACGAGGTATACATAACACTCCACAATGAATATTATACCTTATAACGAAACATAGAAATGAAATGCGATATCGTAATTTGAGAAGCATTAGAACGCTATTGCTTCGATACGGAGACATCTGCAGACGCTATTTCCTAGCATGAAAGGGTCGCATTTACATTCTTTTGAACTGAATACGAGGTAGACATATCACTCCACAATGAATATTATATCTTATCATGAAACATAGAAATGAGGAGCGATTTTGCGTTTTAAGAAGCATTAGAACTCCAATGCTTCGATACGTAGACATCTGCCAACGCTATTTCCTAGCAAGGAAGTGTCGCATTTACATTCATTTGAAGTGTATGCGAGGTATACATAACACTCCACAATGAATATTATATCTTATCATGAATCATAGAAATGAGATGCGGTATCGCGATTTAAGAATTATTATAACTCTATTGCTTCGATAAGTAGACATCTGCAAACGCTATTTCCCAGCAAGGAAGTGTCGCACTTACATTCATTTGAAGTGTATGCGAGGTATGAGTGACACTTCGCAATGAATATTATATCTTATCATGAAACATAGGAATGAGATGCGATATTGCGTTTTAAGAAGCATTAGAACTCTATTGCTTCGATACGTAGACACCTGCAAACGCTATATCCTAGCATAGAAGTGTCGCGTTTACTTTCTTTAGAAGTGAATGCAAGGTATAAATGACATTTCGCAATGAATAATATATCTTTTCATGAAACATAGAAATGAGATGCGTTATCTCGGTTTAAGATGCATTAGAACTCTATTCCTTCGATACGTAGACATCTGCAAACGCTATTTCCCAGCATGGAAGTATCGCATTTACATTCTTTTGAAGTGAATACCGGGTAAACATGACACTTCGCAATGAATATGACATATTATCATGAAACATAGAAATGGGATGCAACATCGCGTTTTAAGAGGCATTAGAACTCTGTTGCTTCGATACGTTGATATCTGGAAACGTAATTTCCTAGAGTGGAAGTATCGCATTTGCATTCATTTGATGTGTAGACGAGGGATACATAACACTTCGCAATGAGTATTTTATCTTATGACGTGATATAGAAATGAGATGCTATATCGCGTTTTAAGAAGCATTGGAACTCTATTGGTACGATACGTAGACATCTGCAAACTCTATTTAATAGCAAGAAAGTGTCGCGCTGACATTCTTTTGATGTAAATACAAGGTATACATAACACTGCACAATGAATATTATATCTTATCATGAAACATAGAAATGAGGAGCGTTATCGCATTTTAAGAGGTATTAGAACCCTATTGCTTCGATACGTAGATATCTGGAAACACTATTTCCTAGCAAGGAAGTGTCGCAATTATATTCTTTTTAAGTGTAGCCGAGATATACATAACCCTTCGCAATGAATATTACTTCTTGTCATGAAATATAGGAATGAGATGCGATATCGCGTTTTAGGAAGCGTTAGAACCCTATTGCTTCGATACGTAGACGTCTGCAAACGCTATATCCTAGCATGGAAGTGTGGCATTTACCTTCATTAGAAGTGAAAACGAGGTATAAATGACACTTCGCAATGAATGTTATATCTTTTCATGAAACATAGAAATGAGATGCGTTGTCTCGGTTTAAGAAGCATTAGAACTCTATTGGTTCGATACGGAGACATCTGCAAACGCTATTTCCTGGCATGGAAGTGTCGCATTTACATTCCTTTGAACGGAATACGAGGTATACGTGACACTTCGCAATGAATATTATATCTTATCATTAAACATAGAAATGAGGAGCGATTTTGCGTTTTACGAAGCATTAGAACTCCAATGCTTCGATACGCAGACATCTGCCAACGCTATTTCCTAGCAAGGAAGTGTCGCATTTACATTCATTTGAAGTGTATGCGAGGTATACATAACACTCCACAATGAATATTATATCTTATCATGAATCATAGAAATGAGATGCGGTATCGCGATTTAAGAATCATTATAACTCTATTGCTTCGATAAGTAGACATCTGCAAACGCTATTTCCCAGCAAGGAAGTGTCGCACTTACATTCATTTGAAGTGTATGCGAGGTATGAGTGACACTTCGCAATGAATATTATATCTTATCACGAAACATAGGAATGCGATGCGATATCGCGTTTTAGGAAGCATTAGAACCCTATTGCTTCGATACGTAGACGTCTGCAAACGCTATATCCTAGCATGGAAGTGTGGCATTTACCTTCATTAGAAGTGAAAACGAGGTATAAATGACACTTCGCAATGAATGTTATATCTTTTCATGAAACATAGAAATGAGATGCGTTGTCTCGGTTTAAGAAGCATTAGAACTCTATTGGTTCGATACGGAGACATCTGCAAACGCTATTTCCTGGCATGGAAGTGCCGCATTTACATTCCTTTGAACGGAATACGAGGTATACGTGACACTTCGCAATGAATATTATATCTTATCATTAAACATAAAAATGAGATGCGATAACGCGTTTTAATGAGCATTAGAACTCTATTACTACGATAAGTAGAAATCTGCAAACGCTCTTTCCTAGCTAAGAAGTGTCGCATTTACATTCATTTAAAGTGAATACGAGGTATATATGACACTTCGCAATGAATATTATATCTTATCGTGAAACATGGAAATGAGATGCGATATGGCGATTTAGGAAGCATTTGAACACTATTACTACAATACGTAGACATCTGGAAACGCTATATCCTAGAAAGGAAGTGTCGCATTTACATTGCTTTGAAGTGAATACGAGGAATACACAACATGCCACAGTGAGTGTTATACCTTATCACGAAGCATTAGAATGAGATGCGTTATCACGATTTAAAAAGCATTAGAACTCTATCGCTACGATACGCAGACATTTGTAAATGCTAATTCTTAGCAACGAAGAGTCGTATTTACATTCACTTGAGGTTATTACGAGTTATACATAACGCTCCACAATGAATATTATATCTTATAACGAAACATAGAAATGAGATGCGATATCGCAATTGAAGGAGCATTAGAACTCTACTGCGTCGATACGTAGACATCAGCAAACGCTATATAATAGGAAGGAAGTGTCGCATTTACATTCTTTTGAAGTGAAGAGGAGGAATGCCCAACATTCCGCAATGAATATTATACCTCTTCACGAAACATAGAAATGAGATGCGATATCCCGTTTTAAGAAGCAGTAGAACTCTATTTCTACGATACGTAGACATCTGCAAACGCTATTTCCTAGCAAGGAAGTGTCGCATTTACATTCTTTTGAAGTGAATACGAGGTATACATGACACTTCGCAATGAAGATTATATCTTATCCCGAAACATAGAAGTGAAATGCGATATCGCGATTTAAGAAGCATTAGAAATCTATTGTTTCCATAGGTAGACACCTGCAAACGCTATTTAATAGGAAGGAAGTGTCGCATTTACATTCTTTTGAAGTGAATAGGAGGAATACGCAACATTCCACAATGAATATTATACCTTATCACGAAACATAGAAATGTGATGCGATATCCCGTTTTAAGAAGCAGTAGAAATCTATTTCTACGATACGTAAACATCTGCAAACGCTATTTCCTAGCAAGGGTGTGTCGCATTTGCATTCATTTGAAGTGTATGCGAGGTATAATAGACACTTCGCAATGAATATTATATGTCATCATGGAACATAGAAGTGAGATGCGATATCTCGTTTTAAGAATCATTAGAACCCCATTGCTTCGACACGTAGACATCTGCAAACGCTACTTCCTATCAAGGAAGTGCCGCATTTACATTCTTTAGAAGCGAATACGAGGTATAAATAACACTTCGGAATGAATATTATATCGTATCATGAAACATAGGTGTGAGATGCGATATCGCGTTTTAAGAACCATTGGAAGTCCATTGCTTCGATACGTAGTCATCTTTAAACGTAATATCTTAGAAAGGATGTGTCGCATTTACATTCTTTTGAAGTGAATACGAGGTATACATAACACTGCACAATGAATATTATATCTTATCATGAAACATAGAAATGAGATGCGACATCGTGTTCTAAGAAGCATTAGAACTCTACTGCTACGATACGTAGACGTCGTCAAACGCTATTTCCTAGGAAGGAAGTGTTGCATTTACATTCTTGTGAAGTGAATACGAAGTATACATGACACTTCGCAATGAATATTATATCTTATCATGAGACATAGAAATGAGATGCGATATCGCCTTTTAAGAAGCAGTAGAAAACTATTGCCCCAATACGTAGACATCTGCAAACGCTATTTCCAAGCAAGGAAGTGTCGCATTTACATTTATTTGAAGTTAATACGAGGTATACATGACAATTCGCAATGAATATTGCATCTTGTCATGAAACATAGAAATGAAATGCGATATCACGATTTAAGAAGCATTAGAACCCTATTGCTTCGATACGTAGACACCTGCAAACGCTATTTAATAGGAAGGAAGTGTCGCATTTACATTCTTTTGAAGTGAGCACGAGGTATACATAACACTCCACAATGAATATTATAGCTTATCATGATACATAGAAATGAGATTCGATATCTCTTTTTAAGAAGCATCAGAACTCTACTGCTTCGATACGTACACATCTGCCAACGCTATTTCCTAGCAAGGATGTGTCGCATTTACATTCAATTGAAGTGTATAGGAGGTATTCATGACACTTCGCAATGAATATTACTTCTTATCTTGAAACATAGAAATGAGATGCGATATCGCGTTTTAAGAAGCATTAGAACTCAATTGCTTCGATACGTAGACATCTGGAAACGTACTTTCCTAGAATGGAAGTATTGGATTTACATTCATTTGATGTGTAGACGAGGAATACATAACACTTCGCAATGAATATTACATCTTATCACGAAACATGGAAATGAGATGCGATATCTCGTTTTATGAAGCATTAGAAATCCATTGTTTCGACACATAGACATCTGCAAACGCTATTTCCTATCAAGGAAATGTCGCAATCACATTCTTTTGTGGTGAATACGAGGTATACATAACACTGCACAATGACTACGATATCTTATCATGAAACATAGAAATGAGATACGATATCGCGCTTAGAGAAGCATTAGAACTCTATTGCTACGATACGTAGACATCTGCAATTGCTATTGCCTAGCAAGGAAGTGTCACATTTACATTCTTTTGAAGTGAATACTAATTTTATGTTTCATGATAAGATATAATATTCATCGCGAAGTGTCATGTATACCTCGTATTCACATCAACAGAATGTAAATGCGATACTTCCTTGCTAGGGAGTAACGTTTGCAGATGTCTACGTATTGAAGTAATAGAATCCTAAGGCTGCTTAAACCGCGATATCGCATCTCATTTCTATGTTTCATGATATGATATAATATTCATTGCGAAGTGCTATGTATATCTCGTCTATACGTCAAAGGAATGTAATTGCCACACTTCCATGCTAGGAAATAGCGTTTTCAGATCTCTACGTATTGATGCAATTGTGTTCTAATGCTCTTTAAAACGCGATATCGCATCTCCTTTCTATGTCTCATGGTATGATATAATATTCATTGTGGAGTGTTATGTATACCTCGTATTCACTTCAAATAATGTAAATGCGATACTTCCATGCTAGGATATAGTGTCTGCAGATGTCTATGTATCGTAGCCATAGCTTTCTAATGCTTCTTAAAACTCGATATCGCATCTCATTTCTATATTTCATGATAAGATATAATATTCATTGCGAAGTGTCAAGTATACCTCGCATACACTTCAAATGAATGTAAATGCGACACTTCCTTGCTAGGAAATAGCGTTTGCAGATGACTCCGTATCGAAGCAATAGCGTTCTCATGCTTCTTAAATCGCGATATCGCATTTCATTTCTATGTTTCGTGATAAGGTATAATATTTATTGTGGAGTGTTATGTATACCTCGTATTCACTTCAAAAGAATGTAAGTGCGACGCTTCTTTGCTATTAAATAGCGTTTGCAGATGTCTCCGTATCGAAGCAATAGTGTTTTAATGCTTCTTAAATCGCGATATCGCATTTCATTTCTATGTTTCGTGATTAGGTATAATATTCATTGTGGAGTGTTATGTATACCTCGTATTCACATCAAAATAAAGTAAATGCGACACTTCCTTGCTAGGAATTAACGTTTGCAGCTGTCTCCGTAACGAAGCAATAGTGTTCTAGTGCTTCTTAAATCGCGATATCGCTTCTCATTTCTATGATTCATGATAAGATATAATATTCATTGTGGAGTGTTATGTATACCTCGTGTTCACCTCAAAAGAATGTAAATGCGACACTTCCTTGTCAGGAAATAGCGTTTGCAGATGTATATGTATCGTTGCAATAGAGTTCTAATGCTACTTAAAACGCGATATCGCATCTCATTTCTATGTCTCATGATAAGATGTAATGTTCAATGCAACGCGTTTCGTGTATCTGAATCTACAGTTCAAAAGTTTGTACTGCAGTCGGTGACCCGTATAGCAGCGGCATACGGCTGGAACTGCAGATCGGTGATTGGAATCAGGCGCCAGGTAGACTGATCCTGGCTAGCGGGTGTCGATGCTGGAATTGGACGATCGTTGGCTTATACGGGACGTATGGCTGTGAAGACTTCCTTGACAGGAACGGGAAGAACTCTGCGATGGTCCGAATATTCGGGTGCACCAGCCACGTATTCACGCACAAGTCGTCGGATACATTCCTTCCTCCCCGCGCGTCGTGTACGCATTACCCGAGAAGCGAAGCTCATCACAAGTACTTGCACTTCGGTAGAGCACGGTACATCTCAGAGCTGGTTCGCTCTAGCTTACTGGATGTCCGTAGGCGCTAGACATCTTGACACAACAGAAATAAAATAAGAGTGGCCAAGGGTTGGTTCGCTCTAACCGTCCAGCTTTAAGACCGTTGATCTTGATCTGTTAGGAGTAGTAGTTAATCGTGAGCGTACCCGTGGAATGGAATGTTAAAGGAACTTGTATTTGAAATAGAATAAAGACTTTGAATTTGGTATAAACTAAGATATATTCTTACTTGAATATCCTAATACACTAATTCTAAGTTACTAAGTACTATATAATATGAGAATGGAAACAGAATAAAATATGGACTCCACTATGGTAGATGCGATTGAGTCGGGTGCATCGAGCTGGGAGCTCGTATACCTGAGAGCCAACTGTTCTGTTCGAGTCGGAGATCGAAACTCCTTAGAGCCAACTGCTCTGTTCGAATCGGTGAATGAGACTGAGACTGGATCGGCGTATCCGCAACCCCGTTGGGTTGCGCGGCACGCGAATCGCTGGGCCCCAGAGTGGGGATGGCGCGTAGACCGAAGAGCGGGCAGACCGTTCGTGGTGGAGTCGCCCGTGTTACGCGGTGAGTTAGCAGTTACGCGGTGAGTAGGCAGCGCGCTCGAGTGTGAACGCGTCTTAAACTATACCGCATTTATAAGAACATATTTCCAAACATTTACTTAATTCTATGTGCGTGTGGTTTGTATATGTACATGAATATATCGTGTGCTTATTTTAACATCGTCGGTACGCGAATAGCGCATACGCATTGGGGTGTAATCCTCCCTCTGGTGTGTATAGCGTCGCCTCCACGTTCTGTGGCAGCGAGTAGGCGGGTTGCCCGCATATAGTGGATCCGGATGCTGGAGGAGATGTGGATGCCAATCTGGGGACCTCGAGGACGATGGCGGTCGTCTGGGGGTGGCAGGTGATACGCCTGACGCCACAGTTCACATTCTTTTGCTTTTGAAGTGTAGAAGATATAAAGCATTGCATTGAACATTACATCTTATCATGAAACATTGAAATGAAAAACGACATCGCCTGAAATGAAGTATTAGAACACTATTACTTCGACACGTAGACATCTAAAAAAGGTATTCTTTTGCAAGGTAGTGTAGGATTCACATTTATCTGAAGCGTAAAGGCGGATGAACATAACACGTTGCAGTGAAAATTACATCCCACACTAAACATTGAAGTGAGATACGACATCGCGTTAAATGAAACAACAGAACACTATTGCTTCGAAAAGTAGACATCTAAAAACGCAATCCCCTCGTAAGGAAGTGTACAAATCACATTCTTTTGAAGCGTAGAAGCAGATAAGTGTAATGAGATGCACAGAGCTTTAAAATCTACTTATATACTTTGAACTGTTGATGTGAATTGCGATATCGCGTTTTGTGAAGCATTAGATCTCTATTGCTTCAATACGTGGACATCTAGAAAAGGTATCCCCTTGCAAGGAAGTGCAGGATTCACATTCATATGAAGTGCAGTAGCAGATGAACATAACGCGTTGCAATGAATATTCAATCTTATCATGAAACATTGAAAAGAGATGCGACATCGCGACGATGGAAGTATTAGAACTAGTAGTTTAACACCACTGCATTGACACGCAGAAATTATGGGGCACCATCCCTTTGCATGGGACTGTATAATACATATTCTTTTGAACGGTAAAAGCAGATATGCATAAGCTACACATAGAAGATTGCATCTTACCCTTTTAGAAACGTTGAAGTGAGATGCGATCGCATTGCATAGAGAATTAGAACTCCGTTGCACTGTTACATGGGCACTATAAACCCACATCCCGATACATAGAACTGTAGAATTAACAATCATTTGAAACGTAGAAGCATATAAGCATAATGCCATGCATAGAAGATTACAGCTTACTTACTTTGAACATTATAATTCTATTGCTATGATACTTTTAATCGCGATCCTGTTGCATGGATCTGTAGAATTCACGTTCTTACGAAGTGTAGTAGCAGATAAGCATAGTGCTATGCATAGAAGATTACAGGTTACTTACTTTGATACGTTGAAATGAGATATGCCATCGCAATGCATGGAGTACTAGAACTCCAATGCGTTAACACGCAGGCACTGTGAAGCGCCATCCCAATTGAAAGAACTGTAGAGTTCACATTCCTTTGATTTGTAGTAGCATACAAGCTTGAAAAGTCGCAGTAGTGTCGAGTGAAAATTTTCATAATGTAAGGTTTAAGTAAAGTCACAGTTACTGCGCTAAAAGAAATATTAATGCAGCATAAACTACTTACTGCTGGTTCAAAAGCTAAATTATTTTCCCGTTTGATGGATGTTGACCCAGACGGAACGTGGATAGATGACAAGCAGAAAGAAGTTCGTGAAGATAATGAAGGGTTGTGTGCTGATATATCATCAAACGTGCAGTCAGCAATGAATCAACAGCAACGAGAAACTGATTTCTTTTTTAAAGAGAAAGAATTAGCAGAAGCTGAGTTAGCCATGTTGCGCCTTGAGTTAGATGCAATAGGAAGGCAATTCATTTAATTACAGGTTGAGTATAATTTGGAAATTGAGCAGCGAAGATCGATGCGCAATTTTGAAGGCGAACAATATGATGTTGTTAGTGGCGGTTACAATCTCTTGGCATTGAATAATGGCAACGAATGCAATGTTTTATCTCAATTCTGTTAGCCGCGAACGAATATTTCGGCAGTTGCACATTTACTTTTTAAATTTGATGGCAAATCTGGTGGTAGTGAAATTTGGAAGTAGTAGATCAATTTGTTGAAGACGATGTATAAATTGGAAGATGACGTTGCACTATTACTTATGGGTATGCGACTGAAGGGAAAAGCACTTGGATCGATTCATTCTAACCGAGAATATATAACTAAGCCATTCAACCGACTGCTGGAAGAATTAAGAGTTACGTTTTATCATCCAAAAAGCAAAATTGAAATATGGAAGAAATTTGAAGTACGATTATGGAAGAGGAACCAGACATTTGATGAATATTTGTACGAGAAGATCATTCTCGGAAATCGAGCACCAATCAACGACGATGAAATACTTGAATATCTAATTGACGGCATCCCCGATTAAATGCTCCGGAACCAGGCGCGTATTCAACAGTTTACAACAACCGATCAACTTTCGAAAGCGTTCGAAAAGGTAATTCTTCGAGATTAAGGTTTGTCGAGTGTGCAAATGTCAACAAAGTTTGAGAAGTGTGAAGACAGTTTCATTAGAAATGAACGAAAAGTGGTGGCCAATGTTTAAATATTCGAGACATACTTGAAAGGGAATGAATCGCACGATACTTGAAAAGGAATGGATCGCATGTTTTCAAGATAAACGAGATGAAGTTCGACTCAAGCAAGCAAAAATATATCCAGGATCCAATAAGAGAATAGGCGAACTTTTAACAAGAGTAGACGAAAAGCTAGAATTTATCGTGAAGAAGATCTAGTAGCAATTAATCGTATGCAACAGAGTCCTGGTCTAAATATAGCTCATAAATATTTCAAACCGTATGAAGTTGCACGAGTTTTACACAATCAACTATTTGTAGTTTGAAAGGTAGGGGAAGGAGAAGGACCCCAATAAACATCTACGTCAGCAGATTCTATGAAATTGTGGATCGACGAACTCAATGCTGATTTATCTGAAATCGAAGACGACATGAATGAAAACATTCGGGACAAATGCTCATGCAGGACGGCCGAGTGAAGGATAACGAAATTATCTTAATGTAAAAGCTAATCAATAATTCAAGTTTGAAATGTTAGGTGCGTGGAATATTCTAGAATGCGAGCGAGAGCGAATGTGCGGAATAAATGATATTTTGTGTGTATATTTTAAAATGATGAAGCAGTTGTTCATTAGCAGTCTTTGGAGTAATATCTCAGTTGAAAGAAACTATTTATTGATTTACAAAACCTTGTAATTGTCTTTAATTAATGAGTTTCCTACAATATGCATTGAAGATTACAGCTTACTTAATTCGATACGTACAAATGAAATGCGCAGTCGCATTGCCTGGAGCATTAAAACACCATTGTTTTGACAAGCAGACATTGTGAAACGCCACCCTGTTGCATGAAAGTGTAGAATTCTCAACCTTATGAAGTGTAGAAGCAGATAAGCATAGTGATATGCATGGATGATTACACCTAACTTACTTTGAAACGTTGTAGTGAGATGCGCCAATGCATGGTGCACTGCAAATCTACTTCTTTGACACGCAGACACTATGAACCGCCATCCTGCTGGATGGAAATGTAGAATTCACAATCTTTTGAGATGTAGAAGCAGATGAACATAATACTATTCATAGAAGATTACAGTAAACATAATTTGAAACGTTGAAACGAGATGAGTCATCGCAATGCATTAGTACAGTAGTACTGACGCGCGAACATTGTGAAGCACCATCCCGTTGCATGAAACTATAGAACTCACATTACTGAAGATTGTAGAAGCAGATAAGCATAATGATATGCATACACAATTAGACCTTACTTACTTTAAAACGTTGATATGAGATGCGACGTCGCATTGCATGGAGCATTAGGACTCTCCTCATTCGACACGCAGACACTATGAAGCCCCATTCCTTTGCATGGAACCGTAGAAATCACTTTCTTTAAAGTGTAGAAGCAGGTAAGCATAATGCTATGCATCGAGAATTGCAGTTTACTTTCATTGAAACGTTGGAATGAGATGCGCCCCGGTATTGAATGGGGCACTAGAACTTCGTTGCTTTGACACGTAGTCATTATGAAGCTCCTTCCTGTTGCATGGAACTGCAGAACTTTTAGAGTAGAAGCAGCCGGCATAATGCCATGCATAGTAGATTACAGATTACTTACTTCTATACATTGAAATGAGACGCGCTATCGCATGGAATGGAGCATTAAAACCATACTTCTTTGACACGCAGACACTATGCTGACGCACCCCATTGGATGGAACTATAGAATTCATATTCTTGTGAAGTGCATACGCAGATAAGCATAATGCTATACACAGAAGGTTACAGCTTACAAAGTTTGTAACGTTGAAACGAAATGGCCCATTGCATGGCATGTAGCATTAAAGCTCTATTGTTACGACACGCAGACAATGCGTTGCGTAATCCCGTTTCAAGAAACTGAAGAATTCACATATCTTTGAAGTGTAAAGGCTGACAATCGTAATCCCATGCATCGAATGTTTCAGCTTACTTACTCGGAAACAATGATGTGAGAATCGCCACTGCATGTCATGGAGCATTAGGATCCTGTTGTTCCAACAGGCAGACTGTATGAAGGGCTATCTTGTTGCATGGACAAATAGAATTAACATTCTGTTGAAGTGTAATGGCAGATAAGTATAATGCTATACATAACAGCTTACTGCTGTTGCATTATTTCGCATGTCAACGAAGAAATAAAAATGAATCTTAAGTTGGGAAATAGAATCCAGTATATAAACTGTGAAATAGTTCTGTCGGTTCGGGTAGGGTTCACGACTGTTTATACCCAGTGACCTGAAAGGAAAGCACGTGCAGACTTTGCGTCGTATATTCCTTTTGCAGGAGAGAACCCTATATTTCCTGTGCGGCGTCCTCACAATTATTAGAGCTTTTAAAACATAAAGACGTACCTTCAAACCTTAAGAATAAAATTACAGACTATAAAGAACTTTGGACGGCTTTTCATTTATATTTACCCATAATTCAATAGGTTATGGGCCCAGTTTACGTATTTTAATAGTATTAACACTTTAGTAGATATTCCTGTTAGTGATAACTTTTGTGTACGTGATTATCTGATTATAAGTGTAATATCAGAAGTATATATAAGTGATTAAACTACTAAAGGAACATTATTAGTGAATATAAACCTTTCCTTATGAAAGAAAAAAGAAATATGGAAAGTGCAAAAACCAAGAGGAACATTAAACAATTTGATGGTGATCGCTACAGTATGTGACAGTTGAGAATTGGTGCACTGTTAAGCGAATTTGATAATTATTGATGAACCCATTCCAGTAAAAATAACTGAAAATTGGAGGAAACAGAAAGGATGCTGAATATTTAGTAGATACCATTTTGAGCTTCGCAAATAATGCGAACACTGCTGCTGAAATTTTGCAGAAATTGGATGACATATGAAAGGGATAGTTTAGCCACGCAATTGGCTGTTAGAAAAAACAATTAAGTTTAAAACTACAGGGAGAGCAGCCCTTGATCAAACATTTTACACCACACAACGACATAATCACGGAACACTTAATAGCGTGTGCAAAATTAGAAGAAACGGATAAAGCTTTCATTAGTATTTGTAAAAACTGGTTTATTGGTTCACGAAGTAAAATTACGAACAGGCTGCTCGACAAGCGCGAAAGTATTACATACTGAAAAGATACATACAGATAGAGATAATTTAAATGGCCAAAGAAACGATAAATATAAAATGCCATAATTGTGGGCGAAAGGGCATAAAATAAAAGAACGTTTTTATTATAAAAGAACGGTCCAGCACGCGAAAAAGAAGAAGGTGATCGCCCAAGCAGCTCAAGCAACAGAAGAATGGGACATTACAAAGGTTTGGACATCCTCGTTTGCCTTTATGACGGGGTACAGTAAAAATGGAGAAGACGATAAAAACAAATTAAAGTTTCTGTTGGATTCCGGAGCATCAGATCACATTGTCAAATATGATAATATCTTTTCGACATTCGCGGAGTTGAGTCCATCCTTGAAGATTTCGGTGGCAGAAAGGTGCTGTCCCTTAGAGGGATGCAAAAAGCAGGAATGAACATCGTATTTGTAACAGATGGAAACGTTCAGGTAATGAAAACTGGTAAGAAAATAATCAAAGGTAAGGAATAAAATAGCTTATCTATTACTGATTTTCAAATAAAAAATGGTAAAAAGTTGATTAATCATCAGCGTTTGGGCCACATTGGAAGATCAAAATGCGTAGAACTGAAGAATAAAAAAATGGTCAATGATGTAAATCATATTGAAATGATAGTGCAGAATGATAATTCATGTGAGGCTTTCATTAAAGGTAAGCAAGCACGGTTATCATTCGGAAAGGTAAAGGATATGAAGCATGTAAAGCGACCATTGTTTATTACTTATTCAGATGTATGTTGCTTTATTATTCTATCAACTATTAACGGAAAGAATTAGTTTCTCCTGTTTGTGAAAGAATATACACTTTACCTTCTAACGTACCTGATTACATATAAATCAGAAGTATTTTCTGCACTTAAAGATTTTGTAACTAGAAGCGAGGCTCATTTTAATTTAAAAGTTGTTCCCTTGTATAGCGATAATGGCAGAGAATATCTGTCAAATGAGATGAAAGATTATTGTGTAGAAAAGGGTACTAGTTACCATCTAACAGTTCCGCGAACACCCCAATTGGTGTTTCTGAGAGAATGGTCAGGAACGTAACAGAAAAGGCACGCACGATGATAAGTGGTGGCAGTTTGAATAAACTGTTTTGAGTAGAAGCAGCTTTAACTACGACGTATTTAATAAACTTAAACCCAATAAAGGATTTAATACAAAGTAAAACGCCATTTGAAATGTGGCTTGATAAAAAGCTTAAAGTAAAGTATTTACGAACTTTCGGTTCCACAGCTTATATTCATGATAAGACTCGAAAAACCATGTTTGATGAAAAATCTTGGAAGGGCAATAGAAATCATGGCCAATAGCTAAACTATCTCTAATAATTGTGATTTCTACTGTTCCATGCAACAGGATGGCGCTGTACAGAGTCTGCTTGTCAAAACAGAAGAGGTCTAATACTTCATGCAATTCAACGGCGCATCTCATTCCAAATATTCAAAGTGAGTAAACTAAAACTTCTAAGCAAAGCATTATGCTTATCTGCTTCTACATTTCCAAAGATTGTGAATTATACATTTCCATGGAACGGAATAGCGCTACATAGTATCTGCGTGTCAAAGCAGTAGAGTTCTAAAGTACCATGCAATGCGATAGCGCATCCCATTTAAACGTTTCAAAGTAAGTAAGCTGCAATCTTCAATTAATAGCATAATGCTTGTCGACATCTACACTTCTTATGAATGTGAATTCTACAGTTCTGTGCAACGGGATGGCGCTTCAGTGTGTCTGCGTATCAAAGCAATGGAGTTGCAGTGGTCCATGCAGTGCGAATAGCTCTTGTCATTTCAAAGTTTCAAAGTAAGCATCTTGTGTGTGAGTTCTACAATTTCATGCAAGAGGAAGTGACTTCATAATGTCTACGTGTCAAAGCAATGGAGTTTTAATGCTCCATGCATTGCTATGTCGCATATCATTGCAACGTTTCAAATTAAGTACGCTGTAATATGCTAAACATAGCATTGTGCATATCTACTTCTACATTTCCGTAGAAAGTGTGTGCTACATCTCCATGCAAAGGGATGGCGGCTCGTAATGCCTGCGTGTGAATGGAATGGAGTTCTAATGCTCCATGCAATGCAATTGTGCATGTGATTTCATGATTTCAAATTAAGTAACCTGTAATCATCCATGCATAGCATTATGCTTATCTGCTTCTACAGTTCAATAGAATGTGAATTCTACAGTTCCATGCAACAAGAAGGTAGATCAGTGTGTCTGCATATCGAAGCAGTAGAGTTTACTATTCCACGGAATGCGATAGCACTTCTCATTTCAACGTTTCAAAGTAAGTGAGCTGTAATCTTCTGTGCATAGCATTATGCTTATTTGCATCTACACTTCAGAAGAATTTGAATTCTACAGATATATGCATCGGGCGGCGTTTCATAGTGTCTACGTGTAAAAACAAGAAGTTCTAATGCTGCATGCGGTGCGGTGGAGTATCTCATTTCAACGTTCGAAAGCAAGAATGTTGTAATGCTCTATGTATCGCATTATCCTTACCTACTACTGCACTTCAAACGAATGTAAATTCGACTGTTCCTTGCGCCGGGCTGGGGATTCATATTGTCTGCTTGTCAAAGCTGTAGTGATCTAATTCTCCGCATTATAAACAGACATTCAATATTCAAAAGATAACAAATCAATATTGTAAACCTATCAATTATTTAATCTTTTTATGTAATTTTTCAAAACATGTTGGGCAGAGTTTCGGTTAGCCCTTACATCGGTTACAACAGGTTTTAACTTTTATCGCCTTATTCGCGGCATACTGTCTACCATTTATTCTAGACATCCGTTTATAACATTCTTTACATCCCTGTCTGGTGTTTTTCGCGCGTTCTTGGAACGACCGCAGAAAATGTGTACGTTTCTTGGGCACTGCTTATGTTTCAGATGACGTTTGTTCACCGTGATAATCCAGTGTACTGAGGAGATAATTAATAACTCTTTCGCGGAAGTTTAATATTTTCATACCTTTGGCACTCCATTTTTTATGTATATAACAGGCATTGAAGAGAGAAGCCCCGCATACTAACTCGATAACTATTTTTCTATACCACTTTACTGTTCTGCGTAATCAACTGTGATAAGAAGATATCTGATCGGATGGTCAAACCCCTTCTTAGCTTTGTTATAAGGGAAAACTGTGCCCGGCTTTAACTTATTGTTACTACCCTGGACAATAACATATTTGTGGTTTTCAGAAGTGGCTAGCATGCATACCGGCCTCTTATCCGTCCACTTTAAAAATTTAAAGCCACTCTGATTTTGAAAATATATAGAGCCACCCCGTTGCTCTTTTCGTTTAGCCTGCAGCAGGGGAAATGTTTTATTAATTTTTACTGTACCACAAATAAATGTTCCTTTTTGCAGAAGTTCCTCGGCCGATGGGACATTATTGTCAAAATTATCTGCGTATAATACGCGGCTTCCAAATAATAATTCAACTTCCAGCGTCATAACTACAGCATGCGCATGTGCTTTAACTATTATGGTTGCATTTTTTACCTTATACATAGAAAATTACAAATTACTTACTCAGAACGTTGAAATGAGATGCGCCATCGCATTGCATGGAGCATTAGGACTCTACTGTATCGATACCGAGACACTGTGAAACGCCATCCAGTTGCTTGGAACTGTAGAATTCACATTTTTTAGAAATGTAGAAATAGATAAAGGAAATGCTATGGAGGATTGCAACTTACTTACTTAGAAACGTTGAAATGAGAAGCGTCATTGCCTTGCATGGCGCATTAGAATTCCATTGTTTTAACATGCAGACAGTATGAAGTGCCATGTCGTTGCATGGAACTGTACATTTGACATTATTTTGATGCAGAAACAGATAAGCATTTTGCTATGCATAGCAGCCTCCACCTTACTTCCTTTGAAACGTTCAAGTGAGATGCGCTATCGCAATGAATGGAGCATTAGAACTCCATTGCTTCGACAAGCATACGATATGAGGGGTCATCCTGTTGCATGGAAATGCAGAATTTATTCTTGTGAAGTGTAGATGCAAATAAGCATAACGTGTTGCATTGAATATTACAACTTATCATGAAACATTGTAATGAGATGCGACATCGCGATGAATGAAGTATTAGAACTTCATTGCTTCGACACGTACATACATTCAGAAACGCAAATCCTTTTTAAGGAAGCGTAGGATTCACATTCTTTTGAAGTGTAGGAGCAGATAAGCATAATGCGATACATAGAGCATTACAACCTAGTTACTTACTTTGAACTCTTGAAATGAATTGCAATATTACGACGCATGAAAAATGCCTTATGATTACTAGCTTCAAAGAATATGAATAACTTCACTTTAAAATAAATCACTTATAAAATGAATAAATCGCTTCAAAAGAATATAAATAATGCTCTTTCTTGCAAAGGGATCACGTTTCTTGATGTCTACGTGTAGAAGCAATAGAATACTAATACTTTATTCAACTGGATGTCGCATCTCATTTCAATGCTTCATGATGAATTGTAATATTTAATGCAACGCGTTAGTATTATCTGCATCTACACTTCAAACGAATATGAATCCTGCACTTCCTTGCAACGGGATAGCGTTTTTGGATGTATGAGTGTCGAAGCAACACAGTTCTGATGCAGTTTTGTGTATCTGCATCTACACTCCAAAAGAATGTAAATTCCACACTTACTTGCTAAGGGATAGCGTTCCTAGATGTCTCCGTATCGAAGCATTTGAGTTCTAATGCTTCATGCATCGCGAAATTGCATTTAATTTCACCAGTTGAAAGTTAGTAAGTAAGTTGTAATGCTCTATGCATTGCGTTATGCTTATCTGCTTCTTTTCTTCTCAAGAATTTGAATCCCACACTTCCTTGCATCAAGATAGTGTTTCTAGATTTCTAAGTGTTGAAGCATTTAATTTCTGATGCTTCATACATCGCGATATCGCATTTCATTTCAATATTTCAATCGAAGTAAGCTGTCATTTTTAATGCATAGCATTATTCTTATCTGATTCAACACTTCAGAGGAATGTGAATTTTACAGTACCACGCATCGGGATGGGGCTTCATAGTGCCTAAGCGTCAATGTAACGGAGTTCTAATGCTCCATGCAATGCCATGGCACATCTCATTCCAACATTTCAAAGCGAGCAAGCTATAGTCTTGTATGCATGGCACTATGCTTATCTGTTTCTACTCTTCATTAGTATGTGAGGTCTACAGTTGCATGCAACGAAATGGCGCTTCATATTGTCTGCGTGTCAAAGAAATAGATTTCTAGTGTACCATGCAATGCGTTTGTGCATCTCACTTCAATGTTTCAAAGTAAGTTAAGTGTAATCTTCTATGCATAACCCTATGCTTATCTGCTTCTACACATTATAAAGTTGTGAATTGTACGCTTTCATGCAACAAGGTATGGCGTTTCACAGTGTATGCCTATCAAAACAATAGAGTTCTAATTCTACATGCATCGTTTACTTGATTCGTATCGAATTAAGTAAGCTGTAATTTTCTATTCATAATGTAGGAAACTTATTAATGAAAGACAATTACAAGATTTTGTAAATCATTACATATCTCCTTTCAACTGATATATTACTCCAAGGACTGCTGATCGACAACTGCTCTCGCATTCTAGAATGTTCTACGCACATAACATTTGAAACTTGAATTATTAATTAGCTTTTACATTAAGATAATTTCGTTATCCTTCACTCGGTCGTCCTGCATGAACATTCGTTCCGAATGTCTTCATTCATGTCGTCTTCGATTTCAGATAAATCAACATTTATTTCGTCGATCCACATTTTCTTAGAATCTGCTGACGTCGATTTTTGTAAGGGTCCTTCTCCTTACCCTACCATTCGAACTATAAATTGTTGATTGCGTAATACTCGTGTAACTTCATACGGTCCAAAATATTTATGAGCTGCTTTTAAACCAGGACTTTGTTGCATACGTTTAATTGCTACTAGATCACCTTCACGATAAATTCTAGCCTTTCGTCCATTCTTGATAAAAGTTGGCCTATTCTCTTGTTGGATCCTGGATATATCTTTGCTTGCTTGAAGTCGTACTTCATCTCATTTTTCTTGAAAACGTGCGATCCATTCCATTTCAAGTATGTCTTGGATGTCAAGATAACGTTTAAGTCGTGGATGTGTCCCAAAGACACGATGAAACGGTGATGTACCAATACTTCGATGTATTGCTGATTTCAAACATTGTTGAACTACTTCTAAATACTTATACCATTCACAGGACTTAGGTGTAGCTAATTTTGCTGACAACTGTATGAATGTTCTATTAAGACGTTCAATTTGACCATTAGCTTTAGGAATTCCTGTTGTAGTTGAAACATGTTCTATATTTTCTTTTTGACAATATTGCTTGAAATCATTTGCTGTGAAAGCCGTTCCCCTATCAGAAATTATTCGACGCAGATTACAGAAAAAAGTCACTTTCTTCTTCAGGCGTGACAAAACTTCATCTGTAATAGTAGATTTTGTAACATAAAGTCATGTAAATTTTGCAAAAGCATTTACCACTACAAATATGTACTGATACGTTTTATTTATTAATGGCAGCGATCCAAGATGATCGATATGAAATGTATAAAAAGGAATACTCCAGCTTTCAATCGGATTTAAATGACACTCCTGCGTCCCCTGCATCTTTCGATTAAGATGCATGCAACACAATTTCTTACCACCTTTTCAACTTGCTGCCGAAGATTTGGAATCCAATAATCTTTACGTACGATAGCTTCAGTCTTGACCACAGAAAAATGTACACACTCATAAGATCGCCTTATTTCTTGTATCTGCATCCGACATGGCACTACTAGTTGAATACAACCTGCAGATTCTCTGTACAGTAAATTTCCCCGTAGAACATAATCATTCGTCTTGTTTTGAAGTACCAAATCTCGAACTTTTATTACAGTCTCATCTTCTTCCTGTGCTTTCCGCAAATGTTCTGTGAGACGTGCATCAGATTCATCGATTAAGAAATTCGTAGGAGGAGAATTTCTACTAAGCGCATCAACATGTATCATGTCCTTCCCTGAACGATGCTCTGTCCGGTAATCAAATTCTTCAAACGATAATGCCCATCGTGCAACTCATACACGACGATCCTTCTTATTCATTGCAAGAGTAATAGCTCGGCAATCAATAACAATAACAAACGAAATTCCTAATAAATGAACTCCTAATTTCTTCAACGCTTTTACTATTGCTAAAACTTTAAACTCATAGCTACTGTACTTAGATGGAGCAGAAGTTTTCTTACCACTACAAAATAATATACAGGGTGAAAAGGTTGATCTCCGTTATTTCTTTGAAATAAAATCGCTCCGTACCCTAACGCAGAAGCATCTGTATGCAACTCCATCTCTACTTCTACTTGAACCAAATTCAACATTGGTTTCTCACTCAATAAAAGTATAAGTCGTACGAATTCTTCCATTTAAGTCGCTCCAACACAGAATTTAGCATTCGCTTGCAGAAGGTTAGGCAAAAGTCGCGCAATTACAGGGTATTCACGGACAAATTTACGAAAATACCCGATGAATCCAAGTAAATTTTGTACATGTTTAAAATTTGTCAGCTCTGGAAATCGTCGGACTGCATCAGTTTCAGTGAGGGGCGCATACAACCATTGTTGATTACATGCCCGAGGAATTTGAGAGAGGTTTACCCAAAACAACATTCTTTCCAACTGAATATCAAACCGGCTAAGCTCGCTAAAACTAAAACCCTTTCAAGATTTTTGATCGCACGTTCAGTATCATTTGATGAAATAATCAAACTATTCATGTATGCAAAAACTATTTCTTCACGAATAAGGTCTCTAAATATGGTATTTGTAAATCTTTGAAAATCTTTTGGAGAATTACTTAAACCAAAAGGGACTCGTAAGAATTCATAATGACCATCTGGTACAATAAATGCTGTATACTTTCGACCTGATTTATCCTGTCACACGTGAAAGAAACCGTTTTTCAAATCAAGAGTACTGAAAATGCTCGCGACTTGTAACAAATCTAATTGATCTTCTATCAGTTATAACGGATATCTATATTTAATAATCTTCTTATGAATTTGTCGACAATCTAGACATAATCTAAACGAATCATTTTTTTTCCGAACGCGAACAACCGGAGTCGCATAATCAGAAGTAGATAACTGAACGACTCCAGCCGCAATCCACTGTTCTATCTACACATTAACAATCTCTTTTTGCAACGATGACAATCGTCTCGCCGATTGATATACGGACTCTTCGCCTTTCAATATTAATTGCATTGCAATTTTACGTTCAAAGGTTTTCCTCGGCTTGTAATTACTAGCAAGATTTTCTATCGCCACTTGCTAATTAGGATCTAATGCATGAAACACATCAACTTGATTTACTTCTAACACGTCACTCGTTACATCTGTTTTAAATATTTACGGTACAATACTTTTCAACAATTCTTTCAACTTCTTTACTTCTTTCAACAATTTCGCGCGTTACTTTCGGTAATCAACGAAAGCTTACATTACCACCTCTAATGCTAACATGGGTTACGTTTAAGAAATTCGTTCCTATTAACAGCTTGTGTCGAACAATGGTATCAGAGATTACTTCTATACAAATCGGATATCAGTGCACATTTACGGTAAATTCTGCATGAAATTCACCAAATGTTATATCATTCTTTGAACCTATACCATCGAAATGTAATTCATTGTGTCGTAATTGCGGAGAACCGAGCTTAATAAACTCGTCTGTGTGAATTAAATTAAAATCACGTATCCGTTAAGTAAATCATTTTTGAGATACTTTCGGTACGATACTCCTAATGTCGAGCAGCTCTCTTCACTCGCTTTAAGTTTCTTGGGACATTTCGACACAATATGTCCACGTTCTTGACATATAAAACATTTTACACCGCGATCTTTCGTTGGACAATTCACGCTAATATGATCGTGCTCACCACGAATATAACATTGTACAATATTACCGGTGAACTCCTTCGTCTTACCAACATTGACCACCTCTTTTCGTTCATTTCTAACAAAACTGTCTTCACACTTCTCAAACTTTGTTGACATTTGCACACTCGACAAACTTTGATCTCGAAGAATTAACCTTTCAAATTGTTGACCTTTCAACCCAACCTTTCAAGTTGATCGGCTGTTGTAAATCGTTGAATACGCGCCTGATTCCGGAGCATTTAATCGGGGATGCCGTCAATTAGATATTCAAGTATTTCATTGTCGTTGATTGATGCTCGATTTCCGAGAATGATCTTCTAGTGCAAATATTCATCAAATGTCTGGTGCCTCTTCCATAATCGTACTTCAAATTTCTTCCATATTTCAATTTTGCTTTTTGGATGATAAAACGTAACTCTTAATTCTTCCAGCAGTCAGTTGAATGGCATAGTTATATATTCTCGGTTAGAATGAAACGATTCAAGTGCTTTTCCCTTCAGTCGCATACCCATAAGTAATAGTGCAACGTCATCTTCCAATTTATACATCGTCTTCAACAATTTGATCTACTTCTTCCAAATTTCACTATCACCAGATTTGCCATCAAATTTAAAAAGTAAATGTGCAACTGCCGAAATATTCGTTCGCGGCTAACAGAATTGAGATAAAACATTGCATTCATTGCCATTATTCAATGCCAAGAGATTGTCACCGCCACTAACAACATCATATTGTTCGCCTTCAAAATTGCGCGTCGATCTTCACTGCTCAATTTCCAAATTATACTCAACCTGCAATTAAATGAATTGCCTTTCTATTGCATCTAACTCAAGGCGCAACATGGCTAACTCAGCTTCTGCTAATTCTTTCTCTTTAAAAAAAAAATCAGTTTCTCGTTGCTGTTGATTCATTGCTGACTGCACGTTTGATGATATATCAGCACACAACCTTTCATTATCTTGCCGAACTTCTTTCTGCTTGTCATCTATCCACGTTCCGTCTGGGTCAACATCCATCAAACGGGAAAATAATTTAGCTTTCGAACCAGCAGTAAGTAGTTTATGCTGCATTAATATCTCTTTTAACGCAGTAACTGTGATTTTACTCAAACCTTTCATTATGAAAATTTTCACTCGACACTCGCGCATGAACTTGAATTGTCCCTATACGAAAGTTTAATTTTCGTCCTCGCAATATCGTCCTTTTCTCCAACGTTCTGTCTCCAAATACTCGATAATATTCCAATCTTTAGAACGTATCCGATTTAATTCTTGAATGTCTTCTTGATAATTACCCCGCCTGAGCCCAAAATTGTAGAAAACTTATTAACTAAAGACAACTACAAGATTTTGTAAATTATTATATAGTTCTTCTCCACTGTGATATAACTCGAAAGAATGCTAATGAACAAATGCTTCATCGTTTTAAAATATTCACACGAAAAACCCATTTATTCCACACACTCGGTCTCGCTCGCAATCTAGAATATTCCACGTACATAACATTTGAAACATGATTAATTGATTAACATTTAAATTAAGATAATATAATTATCCTTCAATAACGTTAAGCTTGTATGCTGGTACAAATCAAAGGAATGTGAACTCTACAGTTCCTTCAAACGGGATGGCGCTTCATAGTGCCTGCGTGTTAAAGAATTGGAGTTCTAGTGCTCCATGCATTGCGATGGCACATCTCATTTCAATGTTTTATGGTAAGATGTAATGTTCAATGCAATGCCTTATGTTTCTATCTTCTACACTCCAAAAGCAAGAGAATGTAAACTGTGGCGTCAGATGCACTGCTTGCCACTCCCAGACGCCTGCCAGCGTCCTCGACGTCCCCAGATCGGCATACGCACTATATGCGGGCAGCCCGCCTACTCGCTGCCACAGAACGACGAGGCGGCGCCACATACACCAGAGGGAGGATTCCACCCCACGTTACGAGGGCCAGGAAATCTACGACGGCTGCGGACTCGAATCACCAACGATTACGTATCCGTACACGCTATTTGCGTATCGACGATGTTAGAATATGCAAACGACACATTCATATATATACACAAACCACAAACACATAGAAGTAAGTAAATATTTGTAAACATATACTTGTAAATGCGGTATAGTTTAAGACGCGCCCACTGCGTAACACGTTCGACCCCACCACGAGCGGTCTCTCCGCTCATCGGTCTACACGCCATCCCCACTCTGAGGCCCAGCGACTCGCGTGCCGCGTGACCCGAGGAGGTCGCGGACGCGCCGATCCAGTCTCAGTCTCATTCACCGATTCGAACAGATCAATTGACTCTAAGGAGTCTCGATCTCTCACTTGAACGGAACAGTTGTCTCTCAGGTATACGAGCTCCCAGCTCAATGCATCCGACTCATTCGCATCTACCATAGTGGAGTCCTTATTTTATTCTATTGCCATTTTCCTATTGTATAGTACTTGGTAACTTAGAATTAGTATATTAGGATACTCAAGTAAGAATATATCTTAGTTTATACCAAATTCAAAGTCTTTATTCTATTTCAAGTGCAAGTTCCTTTAACATTACATTCCACGGGTACACTCGCGATTAACTATTATTCCTAACAAATCAAGTTCAACGGTCTTAAAGCTGGACGGTTAGAGCGAACCAACGCCTAGCCGCTCTTACTTTATTTCTGTTGTGTCAAGGTGTCTAGCGTCTAGGTACATCCGGTAAGCTAGAGCGAACCAGCGCTTAGTCGTGCCGTGCTTTACCAAAGTGCAAGTACTTCTGATGAGCTTCCCTTTTCGGGTAAAGTGAACACGACGCGGGGGGAGGAAGCAATTTATCCGGCGACTTGTGCGTGAATACGTGGCTGGTGCACCCGAATTTTCGGACCATCGAAGAGCTCTTCCTGTTCCTGTCATGGAAATCTTTGCTGCCGTACGTCCTGTACGAGCTAACGATCGTTCGATTTAAGCATCGATACCCGCTAGCCAGGATCAGCTTACCTGACGCCTGATTCCAATCACCGATCCACCGTACCAGCCGTACGCCGCTGCCATCCGGATCACTGATCCTCGGCGCCTACGCTACCTACAACGAGAAGCAAACCAATGAGTTAATAGCATCGAACGATAAATTGCACGCTTTCGTACACGGTAAGTCGAGTCCTATCCGACGACGAACCCCGCTCCGCGCAATTCGCGTCGATTTCGGGAACGGCTACGATAAGTGTCAACGTGACGAGAGCATTCGTGACTTCAGGATGTGACATTACACAAATCGCGTTGCTTTGAATATTATATATTATCATGAAACATAGAAATGAGATGGGACATCGCGACGAATGAAGTATTAGTACACCATTCCTTCGACACGTAGACACCTAGAAACGCTATACCTTTGCAAGGGAGTGTGGCATTTACATTCTTTTGAAGTGTAGACGAGGTATACATAACACTTCGCAATGAATATTAAATCTTACCATGAAACATAGAAATGATATGCGATATCGCGTATTAGGAAGCATCAAAACTCTATTGCTTCGATACGTAGACATCTGGAAACGCCGTTTCCTAGCAAGTGTCGCATTTACATTTGTAGCGGCTGGCAGCAGTAACAATAAAGAAATATTCGCTGTAGAAATAGCCAGCACGGTTTATGGTGTGCAGGATAAATAAGCTACCTTTGAGGAAACATTTTAGCTTTTAATATTTTTTAAGTAATAGAAAAATAAATTTTAGTCAACGTCCTCGATAGCACGTCCATAACGCCATAAACCGAGGATTACCGGGGACCTGGGCCCAGCGGCCCATATGGCCATGATCGTTAGGCCCCAGGTAAGCGAACCTCGGGAAATCCCGCTACATTACTGAAAATAAATATTTAGCAACAATTCCCCCGCCAACGTCCGTGTCGCCCTCCTTAAGCAACAAGAAGGGCGGCACCCACAAACAGGTAAGGTGATTGGCTTACCAGAATATGTACGGTGGCCAATCACCGAAACACACGGGTGTAACAAAATGCTTAAAAGCAAAAGTAAAAATGGGCAGACATTCAATTTTCATCATTCGACAGTCGACAAGTTACGAGGTACAAATATAGAGTTGGAGGAGAGAATCCGAAACATCAAATAAATCTATCGCAGGAACTTGTGGTTCATTTTTAATACTCGACACCCCTCTCCCTCCAAACATTCCTTTGAAATGTAGACGAGGCATACATAACACTTCGCAATGGATATTATATCTTATCATGAAACATAGAAATGAGATGCGATATCGCGTTTTTAGAAGCATTAGAACTATTGCTTCAATACGTAGACATCTGCAAACGCTATTTCCTAGCAAGAGAGTGTTGTGTTTACATTCTTTTAAAATGTAGACGAGATATGCGTTACGCGTTGCATTGAATATTACATCTTGGCATGAGTCATAGAAATGAGATGCGATATCGCTTTTTACAAAGAGGTAGAACTCTATCGCTTAGACATGTAGACATCTAGAACCGCTATCCCGTAGCAGAGAAGTGTGGAATATACATCCCTTTGACGTGTTGGCGAGATAAAAATGTCGCGTTGCATTGAATATTATATCTTATCGTGAGACATATAAGTGAGATGCGCAATCGCGTTTTATTAGGAATTAGAACTATTTTCCTTGGATACGTAGACATCTGGAAACGCTCTTCCGTAGCAAAGATGTGTAGCATTTATATTCTTTTAAAGTGTAGACGAGGATCACGTAGCGCGTTGCATTGAATATTACATATTATTATGTAATAAGCACGGATGCTTCGGACAATACCTGCAGAAGATTGGAAAGAAAGCCACTGCCACCTGCCACCATTGTGGAGAAGAAGAGGATTCTGCGCAGCACACGCTGGAAATTTGCCCAGCGTGGGGAACGCTGCGACACGCCCTCGTGGCGGAGATCGGATCCGATCTCTCGTTGAACAGCATTATACCGAAAATGTTGGAACGTGAGGGATGCTGACGAGCCGTAACTTTGATTTGCGACAGAGTTATGGTTGCGAAGGAAGCCGTCGAGCGCGAAAGGGAGCGTACGCTCCCCGCTCGACGAGTCTTAAATGGTCGGGGTTCCAGAACCTGGGTGTCCAGGAAGTACCCATCCCCATCTCCTCGTGGTGGAACCTAGGCGCCTGGCTTGCCCGGTGGCTAACAGGGCTCTGGGGTTATCGAATTAAACTGGGACTCGGAGGTTTGGTGCATTATCGACTTGCCCAAGCTAGTCCGAGACACTTTCGTAGAGCAAACATGAATAGACTGGGCTGGCAGTCTGGATCATCTATAAATTTGACCAAACTGATGCATCCTAATTCAAAAAGGGTCAGAGTGAGCGTGTTCGCGTACACGTAGAGAGTTCGCCTCCCCGAGGTTCCCCGTGGGTACTCCGGCGGTTAGGATTCGTCATCTCTGACGGAGTAGCTGAAGGACGCACCCGCGGGAAAGGCGCCGTGGCACATCTGGATTTTTCCATCGCCCGTTTCAGTGAGGTGGGTGTAACTAGTTGGTAGATGGGTAGATCTGTCATGCGTATACCCATCTGGGTAAAGAAGCACGCCCGATCACCGTCCTGGTGTAGGGCAGACAATAACTCTGCCACATGGAACTTGGCCAGTCCGTCGGTTAAGATTACACCGATAGCTGAGAATAGCTGTCCCGATAATGTGGGGCGGAACTGCTGGGTGGCTAGCCACCTGACTGCGTACCCGCTTGCGCACGTTGTTGAAAGTTTTCGAATGTACACGGTCGGGGGTACGACTGGCCGTGTAGGGGATGACGGGTTACTATACAACACTGAAGACTTCGTGCGCACTAGTAGCTTGGTCGATATCGCTGACCCGGCCCATTCCCTAATTTTCGTCGTCATGTCCAAGAGCACCGTCCCTCGGGACGCCACAATACCATAGTATCCCCTCGACGACGTAGTCGATACCATTGTTGAGGGGATGCTAAACGCCAGTCGTTCCATGCGCGAGGCCTTTAGCGATTATACGCAGTCATATTTCCCAAAAGGGATAAATTGGCTAGAGGTAAACGCCTTGAGTGTCGCCCTCACTGTGCGGTCGCACCAGAAGGTAGAAGGGGTGACAGTGC
Source organism: Xylocopa sonorina (assembly GCF_050948175.1). Classification (NCBI taxonomy): domain Eukaryota; kingdom Metazoa; phylum Arthropoda; class Insecta; order Hymenoptera; family Apidae; genus Xylocopa; species Xylocopa sonorina. Next base: position 1,139,027 of record NC_135206.1, on the reverse strand, counting down.
AGGTGCCCGGGCACGATTCAACGATATTAGAGTATTACGGGGCCTCAGCACACGTACTCATGGAGATGTGCTTAACTCCCGGTACAGGCATCACAGACAAGACTTACCCCAGATATGGCGGCAGGACGACTGTCAACGGACTAGACCAGCGTGTGGCTAAACGCAGCAAGGCTCGACGTTCCCCGCAGTACGTGTAGGTGAGTGGAGCAGTACTGCTTCACTGGCTGTAGCCACCGGGTTCGCATATTATGATACCGCGAACGAGGAGAATCCGGTCCAGCTAGCCGCCAGATGTAGCGCCAGTGGGTTCGACCGCCTTGAACGGGGGCGTCATCTGCGGAAGGGCTTCGAGGAATGGAAGCGAGCAGCCGCACAATAGGATAGGATCGGCTATCCGGATGAAGACCCAGCCGCGGCCAAGTACTGGGCTCGCTTGATCCAGGATAGGATAGGGGGAGAAGGAACAACGACGGGGTGGTTCGCAAAGTTATTCGTGTCTGAGCTAGTACACTGGTCGTGGGCGATAAATACCCACGCCGAGGGAGCGGGGGGGACTCCCACTGGGACGAGAACACCCAGCTCTTTTTGGCGCTGTTCACTCAATACGGAGTGGCAGTCTTTGTGTATCCAGGGCAGCGGCAGACCAAGCGGAGAGGCATACGCTTATGATACCATCGTTTCAAGTTGGACGAACATGGCATACGCCCAGTTTGGGCAGGGAGAGGATGATCCAATGTTGGAGGACGCCCTGATGAGGCTGGACATGAACGACGAAGTAGAGTGAAGGTGGGGCCTCACGTATAAAAGTCACCCCATAACAGTGAAATAGCGGGAGTAACCTGGGTGGTTGACTACTCGTATGGAGGCCGGCTGGCCCGTACACAGGGGTGGGACGACCACGGCTGTTCTGAACCACCGCCGGACACGTGGGGTTGGGGGGTACCCGTACGTGTAAAGGATTATAAGGAAGAAACCCTCAAAACTGATGTGATTCCACGGGGGATAGCACGTGTCATAACGGGATCGCAATTTTCCGATGGGACTGTACTGTTCCGCGGTGATAGAGGCGAAAAGGCGACGAGCTTGCAAAGCCACTACATCGATCGCCCGCTTGGGCGTGACCCGAAGGACTTACCGACCCGCCAGGCCCAGGGAAACGGGGGAGGAGTCGCGCCGGCACCCAGCGTGGACTCCGCTGCTCGAATACTGGAATTGGAGAAGGAAGTCGAACGCTTGCGGATAGCAGCGGACGCGGAGTCACGAATGAAGCGAAACTTCGAAGACGCGGGACAGATGGGCTGGGAGAAAGACCCGGGGATTGGGAAAGGCGAGAAGATGGGACGAGACCCTCCCTTGCTCGAAAACAAGGAAGCGCAACGGGGAGCCCAGACAATGGTGAGTGTAGCGCAGGTCGTAGTTCGGCCGGAGGTGCTCGAAGAGTATGGAGGGCCGGATTTGCAGAGTGCACTTGCGAGCGCGAGGCGCTAGTGCGTCTAAAGGCCGAAGACTGGGGCCCCCGGGGCCACATCATTTCGGAGTCCCAGTGGTCACCCGCCCTTTTCTCAGTAATGCGTGACGAGGCAAAGGCCAAACTAAAGAAGGAGTACGGACCGGATTTGAACTGTGGGTGCGAGCATCCTGGCTGGAACCTCGACTAAGATGAGTTCCTGCTCCAATTGAGGAAGCCAGTAGGCAAACACTCTCGATGCCAGGGATGTAGCCTGAGTCAAGGCGTGATGGAAGATCACATACATCTGATCTTCCGGGCTGCCTTTCCTAGGGTGGGAGCAGCTATGATTACACGGTTCAATGAGTTAAGAACAGAGATACCTAGTGCCTGCCGTCACGGAGTGCAGGCACTACTAAAGAAAGAGACAGGACTATATAAGATGGGAGGACCCAGTACACCTTACTGGAGGGAGTTCTGCTACTGGGAACTGGGATACGGATTCCTACCTTACAAAACACTGGATACTCTGTACCCGGAAACATTCTCATGATGGGGGGAAGAATTGAAGTTGGGGGGGGGGGGGCGCTGGGGGAGGCCGGTTATCTGGCCCTATTAGCGGAGGAGGTGCGTTCATTCATGCAAACCGAATGGCACATCCCCAAGAAAATACCAACCATAAAGGAGTGGGTTCAGAGTTGCAAGTGGATGGAGGGAAAATCCGGCACCGGGATGCCCGCCAAAGTCGAGGTAGCAGGACGGAAGATACAGCGCACCCGTGGCAAAGGAGTCGACGGCTACTACCTCAAGGATGACCGGATTGAGCAAGAGCTGGTCACCCCGCCACTCGAAGTGTTCCATGTAATGCAGAAGAGTGAGGGGGGTGGGGGAAGATTCGGCCGGTGGTTAAGACGGGGAATGAAGTCAATCGCAAGATGAATTTCCTGTCCACCTGCCTGGAGATGGGGCTCTACAGCTCCCCACTGAGCACGCTGTTTGCTGGCGAAGAAGGGCAATGAGCACATTGACTACGACCTGATCAATACAGTGCGTTGCCCTCACCTATACAAAGTACCTCTCGACCAGGGTGGTTTTGACCAGCATCAAAACCACGCTTCGATCCGCGTGGTGCTGGCTGAGGTGGGGAGGCATATCAGCCAGGCAGTAAAGAACGGCGAGTTCGATGACGTGTTCGGGGCGCTGTGGGATAGTCTTTTTGAGTTGGGAGCCTGTGTGTACATAGGCGACAAACGCTTCCCCTAGCGCAATGGACTGCCCTCGGGCTGGAGGTGGACAGCGGTGTTAAACACTCTGCTGAACATCTGTAGCTTTAGGGCCATCAAAAGGGTGGCGGAGGCGATTATCGGTGGTCGCCAAGATGTTGATCACTTCTATGCTCAAGGCGACGACGTAATATTCGCCACGACATCACTGCTGTGCATCCAGAAAATAATCGACTGTTATCAGCACATTGGTTACGAGGTCCACCCGCTGAAGATTTACATCTCGTTGGGCAGGGCGGAGTTTTTGAGGCGGAGCTATGAGAGTGACGGAGTTAGTGGTTACCTGGCCAGAAGCTTCGTTAGCATCAGGTTCCCCAACCCAGTACAGGCATCACCTCTTACACCTGGGGAAAGGCTGTACTCTGCGCTAAGCCAGTGGCACCTGCTATCCTTGAGAACAGGATCGCCAAAGGGGTGCGCTGCCCTTTACCTGGAATTTGCGGGAGCACAGGGACTGGAGCGTGCAAAGTGTGCTGCATACGCGCTGACACCTAGCGCCTCAGGCGGCTGCGGGGTAGACCGCTTAATGTAGGATGGGAGCCTGGTTACAAGATGCCAGCGACGGGGGCCTCTACACGATGGAGGTTCGGAAAGAACTACGGGTAGTTAAGAAAGACCTGGGGGCATGGGAGGATAGGTTTGCCAGGATCGGTTGGGAACTGAGAGAAGCAGAAAGGAGTAAAATGCTAAGTCAATTGGCGGCAACATGGGGGGAGTCAACGCTTGTCGGTGATGCTCACTCATCTTTCGTAACTGTCGCCCCGGTACAACCTGTACCGCCACGTAGCCCTTTCACTCTACCGGAACCCCGCGATTTATGGGACTTATCTCACATCCCCATCCAGATCGTGGGTAACTACAAGAGGAAACTTTGCAGGCAGGAATGTCATGGCCTATTACAACTGCTTAGGAAACGGATGAGTACACGGACGTACACCGGCTACTTGTGTGGAGAGTGGGAACATCCCACTCCACTCACTGAGCGGGTGGGTCCGAGGTACGGAGGGGAGATAAAGAAGTGGGCTGCCAGGGCTGTAAGGAGGGCCCTCGCAGCTAAGGACATCAACCTGTTACGTATGAGTTAAAACATGCTCTGGATTGAGGAGAGGATGAAGGTCATGTTACGAGACTTAGGACAGTGGGCGCTCTTAGCGCAGTAGAGGAGAGTAGGGAGATACTTCCGGGTACTCCCACATCACTGCTCGTTTAGGCGACGGTGCAAAAGGCAGTACGGCGTAAACCCGGTGCGTAGTGACACCGCCTGTACAACTACCAATCCCCGAAAGGGGCGTCAGGTATCCCCCCGACGGAAAATATGAAATGGGCCGCCCCGCGGCAGTCGCGTTGACCCTCCCGCCTGGCAGCAAAGCCACCTATAAGGACGTCATGGTTGCTGCCAGGCAGAAGGTCAGGCTATCTGACGTTGGGGAGGAGTCAGTCCGCCCCAAGAAGTCCAGGACCGGCGGTCTCCTGTTGGAGATTGCCGATCCTGAGAAGGAAGCCAAGGCGATAGCCTTGGCTGATAAGTTGAGGGAGGCGTTGGCCGGCGACGGCGTGGTGGTGGCCAGGCCGATCAAAAAGGCTGATCTGCGAGTGATTGACCTAGACGACTCGATCACCTAGCCGGAGGTGGCCGAGGCTATTGCTGGCACCGGAGGGTACCGAGTTGAAGACGTGAAGACCGGAATTATCCGGTCTTCACCAAGAGGGCTTGGGACCCTTTGGGTGCAGTGCCCCCTGGCAGCGGCCAAGAAGGTGGTCGCTTCCGGCCGTATCCGGGTGGGGTGGGCGGATGCCAGAATAATGACGCTAAAACCCTGCCCGGTGCAGTGCTACCGCTGCTGGGAGCTGGGACTTGTCCAGCACCGGTGCACTGCGAAGGTGGAACGGTCGCACTTATGCTACCGGTGCGGCGAGACCGGCCACCTGGCGGGCCTGTGTACGGCGGACGGGCGGCTTGTATGCTACATATGCAAGGAGGCAGGGCGGTCCGCGGACCATAGAACGGGGAGCAAGACTTGCTCCCCGCCTAAGGCCCGCAGGAACGGCAAGAGGGTACAGCCGTCGTCGGCTGCGCAAAAGAAGGGAGCGAAGGCTGCTGATAAGAAGACAAAGATCCCCAGTGTCCATAAAGGAGGTGGTGAAGCTGCACCAACCTCCAACGTGGGAGGTTCCAGCGGGGGTGGTGCATCAGCATCAACCTCCATCGCGGGATGTTCCGGCGGGGGTGGTCCGACCGCATCACCCTCCAACGTGGGAGGATCCAGCGGGGGTGGTGCGGCCGCATCATCCTCCAACGTGGGATATTCCAGCAATATGAACACTGGGGATAAGTTTGAGCGGGACGATAATCCCGCTCACACGGATGATGTTGGCCGGGGGGAGGCCATGGACACGGCCTAACGTTCACGCCTCCTCACTGTCACATCATGCGGACCAATCTCAACCATGCCATCGCAGCACAGGACCTAATAGTTCAGGGTCTCTGTGGTGGCATGGTTGAGTTGGTCGTCGCCGCGGAGCCGTACCGGGTTCTCCAGTGCCCATCCTGAGCTGGGGACCTGGACGACTCCGTAGTAGTCGCCCAGTCGGTCCCGTCACGGATCCGGCCGATAGCGCTGGTTGCGCGCGGCCACGGGTTCGTGGCGGTCGACTGGACCGATTGTCTGGTGGTGGGCGAATACGCGCCACCGAGATGGCCCCTCAGTCGTTTCGACATCTTTCTGGACGACATGCAAAGCTTAGTCTCTTCGCACACAGCTCGTCCTGTGTTCATCCTCGGGGACTTTAATGCTCACGCATCTGCGTGGCACTCCCCGAGGACGGACCAGAGAGGTCACTCGGTGTTGGACTAGGCGGTTGGCCTGGGTCTCCAGTTATTAAACCGGGGCTCGGCGAGCACGTGCGTGCGGTTCCAGGGCGAAAGCATCGTCGATCTTTCTTTCGCCAATGCCCTGGCCGCGCGTCGTGTGTCGGGGTGGAGGGACGACGACGTGGAGACTCTCTCTGATCAGAAGTACATACGCGTAGAGGTCTCCACGCCTCCCCCGACCCGCCCGTCAGCCCACCACCAGAAGAGGTGGTCCCTGAGGGGCATGGATGAAGACGCCCTGATGGCGGCCGTTCTCGCAGTGGCCTAGCCAGTCGTTCCGGCTGGGCCAGTGGATGTGAACGCGGAGGCGGATTCGTTCGCGAATATCATGTCATCTGTTTGCGACGTGGCGATGTCACGTGTCCGCGCCAATCCGCCCCACCGCCGGGTGTATTGGTGGAGTGACGCAATACAACGTCTCCGCACTGATTGCGGGGTCGCTCGCCGCCAGTACGGGGACGATTCCACTTCGGTGGAAATGTGGACTGATGGTTCTCCGCAAGAAGGACAACAGGCCCGCGGAGTTGCCCTCCACCTTCAGCCCCATCGTGTTGCTGGACGAGGTCGGTGAGCTCTTTTAGCGTATCGTTCAGCGTCGCCTCGTCCGGCATCTGTCTCGTGTAGGACCCGACCTGGCCGAGTGCCAGTTCGGCTTCCGGGAGGGACGGTCGACCATAGACGCGATCACACGCGTCAAGTCCCTCTCGGACACGGCTACGTCCGGGGGGGGGGGGGGGGGGAGGGAGTTGCTTTGGCAGTATCATTAGATATCAAGAATGCCTTTAACTCTCTCTCGTGGGCGACCATCCGCGGGGCCCTCGAACGCCACGAGGTGCCCCTCTACCTGCGGATGGTGGTCGGTGATTACCTTCGGGACAGGGCCATCGTTTACGGTGGCCGCGATGGGTTTGTCAGACATGAGATAAGCCGTGGCGTACCCCAGGGGTCCGTATTGGGCCCCTTGTTGTGGAACCTGGGATAGGACGCGGCTCTGCAGGTCTCCCTGCCGGCCGGTGTTCACCTGACGTGCTACGCCGATGACACGATGGTGTTAGCCACCGGCAGGGACTTGGAAAGGACCATCCGTCGAGCGGAGTTCCCTGTTGCGGCCATCGCCTCGCGGATTCGGGGCATGGGGTTGGAGTTGTCCCCTCAGAGGACAGAAATAGTTTGTTTCCGTCCTGGTAGGAGGGGCACTTCAGCCCCATGTCTGGTGAGGATCGGGGCGTCCGACGTCCAGGTGGCCCAGGATATCAAATATCTTGGTGTCTACCTGGGCGGCTCCTGGAGTTTCGTCCCGCACTTTGTCCGTTTGGCCGCCAGGTTGGGCAAGTTAACGACTCATCTGAGTCGCATCATGCCAAACCTTGGCGGTCCGGACGAGCGGGTGCGCCGCCTCTATTGTGGGGTCATCAAGATTGTGGCACTATGCGGTGCCCCTGTTTGGGCCGACTCTTTGTTGGCGAGTCGGAGGAGCTGCACACTCCTCCGACGGAAGTGGAGACGCGCGGCCGTACGCGTCGTAAGGGGATACCGTACGGTGTCTTATGAGGCGGCCACCACCCTGGCGGGTTTACCACCTCTGGAGTACCTGGCGCTCGAGGATGCCTATGTTTACAGGCGTCTTCGTCTCGAGCGTCAGGACTCCACTCCGCCAGGGGAGACGACAAGTCGGGACGAGCTTAGGCTCCAGGCCTGGCGATCCACTATGTTAAAGTGGCGAGACGATTTGTCTCGTCACAGCGACCATTGGACCGTCGGGGCGGTCCTGCCCATCCTAGATAGATGGGTAGGCCGTAGAAACGGACGGCTAACGTTCCGAGCCACACAGGTGCTGACCAGTCATGGTTGTTTCGGTCAGTACCTGTGCCGAATCGGACGCCAGGCGACCGCGCGGTGCCACCATTGTGGCGCCGCGGAGGACTAGATGCGGCACACTCTTCAGGAGTGTCCAGCCTGGGAGGTGCCGCGTCGGGTGGTAGCAGTGGAGGTGGGTCCGGACCTCTCGTTGCCGAGCATTCCTTCGTGGATACTTGGTCGCTGGAGCGTCTGGCAGGCCATGATCTCCTTTTGCGAGGAGGTCATGGTCGCGAAGGAGGCCGCCGAGCGGGTTAGAGAGCAATCCCTGCCAGCTCGATGTCGCCTGCGGGGTCGGCGTCGTAGACGTTTGCCCCGTTCCTCCTCACGGGGGGGGGGGGGGGGGGGGGCTTCCATCTTCGGGTGGAAGTCACTTCTAAGAACCCTTCGGGGGAGGGA